>NW_008824804.1:169936-205612 GCF_000699105.1 Pygoscelis adeliae
ATTGCTATGTTAGCCAGTATTTGACTTTGCTTTTAAATACATTTACTTTTTCTGAAAACTTAGTGTGCGTTAACTGAAAAATTTACATTTACGCTACTTATGAGAAATGAAAAACATAGGTTACAGCACACAAGAATTAATCTTGATGTGTTAAGAGTCTGTCCTAAGAGGATACACATCCTCCTTTTCCATGAAGAGTGACAGAGTCAAGGAAATACATTCCCTGTCCACAGAGAACCCCTGAGATTAAATAAATCCTAATAGTTCATCATGCTGCTGTCCTCGCAAGAATCTATGCTATCACAAAATCCCTAAATTCTATTGTGTGTCCTAATTTACAGGCTCAGTCTCCACACATTGTTAATTAGATTTGGTAGCATCATAGACCATCACCCAAATCATTGTGGAAGTAGTAGAAGGGAAGAGTAGGGGTTCTTGTTCTTCCAGAATGCAGTGTAGTAGATTGAACTGTGACACAGTCCACTGAATGTGATGTTTTGGCTTGCATGTAACTGTTGCGGTTGTGTTGTTCAGAAGATACGATAGAAACCACTGATAAGTCAATACTTGCATGTTTTTACCCCATAAATATCTCCAACAATCCCATTCCCTAAATATGGGCGGGAGGAAATTAATCATGGATACTACTATGTAGTAGTATCTAGAGTATGATGACTTATATATACAAAAATTTATTAGCCTTTTTCAGGCCTTTAGGCATATTTTTTTCATCTCCATCTGAGGATTAAGAATGAATATGAAACCTACAAATGCTATTTTCAAAACCATTACATTTGAAATGTACATTCCTGAATTAGAGCATTATTTCCTGTCTTGATCTGAGGGATTTAAAAAAAATGTGGTTTACAAGTGACTGCAGAAGTCCAAAAGGAAAAGGGAACAGAGAAAGATGGAGATGTTCCTGTTTGTATATTGTAAGTATTTCTGAAAAGGCTCTCCCGAATGAGTCTTTGGATCTGCTCCCTTCTCGCCCACAGTCACTCTATTTATAGGGTAAACTAAGGTCTGATATGTAGGGCCCGAGATACTCTGTGTAGCCAGTAACTCAGTATCAGGAAACTTGCATATTTGTTGACACTGGCAGCATTATAAGAATTATATTACCCTTGAGGATTTTCCCCTGTTAGGTACAAAAAGTCTTTTGTTACATAAATGTGTTGCACATATCTCATGTTTTTTTCTTAAGGAAAGAAGTGCAGAGGTGAATAGTGGAAGAAAAATCTTTTCCTTTGCCTTTCCTTAGCGTAATAAAATCCTTTATAATTGCCTGGAAAATACAGTAAAATGTTTTGTAAGTATGAATTAAGAGGCTTAGGTTCTCCTTTCAGACCTCACTGTCAAAGGACCTTACCAGATAAATTTAATAGGTATTGGCTGAAACTGCACATTGAAATAACCTAGTTGGGTG
The DNA here is from genome assembly GCF_000699105.1 of Pygoscelis adeliae. Classification (NCBI taxonomy): domain Eukaryota; kingdom Metazoa; phylum Chordata; class Aves; order Sphenisciformes; family Spheniscidae; genus Pygoscelis; species Pygoscelis adeliae. The sequence continues at coordinate 171,366 of NW_008824804.1, forward strand.
CTTCAGAAGTTTCTAACACAATAACTGTCTCTAGTCTAATGTCAGTGCACAAAGTGACAGTGACTTTTCATTTTTCGTTTTTGAATGGCATAGGATGAAGTGTCCCTAATGACAATTTCCTTTTTGCTACATCTTTTGCTTCAAGCTGAGGGTAACCAGTCTTATCAGTTAGAAAGTACAAAAGATCAGAAATTTTGTGAGTAGGATACTGAAGATGTTTCCAAGTACACTGAGGTGGTGTTTATTGTGGGAAGAAGTATCCTGTTGGCTGCCAAAAAATTACTGTTGACAGAAATGAGTAACTCCACAGAAAATGAATCACTGAAACACTTGTACAAAATCCCAAAGGAGCTACATTTTTTCAGTGTAAGCTTGGTTTAAAACTCCATGGCACACACTTGCAAAGAATTTAAGGCTGAAAATACAACTCATTTCAGCTCCTAACCTCATCTCTCTGCTTTTGATACTAAATCAGACATGAAACATTGTTTGAGAAGTCAGAATATAACTTGTAATGGGTTTCTGATTTTATAGAATTTGAGGTTAAATAATTAATAACACTGTTTTGTAATGTCATTCAGTAACTACATCACCTGGCCCTCAGCATCCTCCTATACCTCCTGTCAAGCCTACACAAATGCGAAGAAAACCTCTGCCTCCAAACACCGTGACTGGTAAACCAGGGAGTCCAGGTATCTCAGCCTTTTCAGCATAAGTATTTTATTATGTGTGAGACAATACTGAACTGACTAGCACGTATAGCAGAATTTTATAGCATAGATTAATTTTTTCTTAATCTGTGATATCTATAGAAACTAGTCTTCTGGATCATACAGGCCTTGTGTCTTTTGTCTTCATACATAAACTCTGTTTTCCTTTTGTTTTCCTAACCTAGTTATGTCAAAATCATCCCTAGGGAGCTGAAAGCAAAATAGCATAATGCAAGTCAACCTTTAAGAAAATCAACCTTAAGAACATTTCATGTCTACTAATAGCATTTGCAGTTACTTAATGTGCGTGTCAGATGGGAGATATTGAATATTATGCTTCAATGCATACTCCCAACCCGGAGTAAAGAAATTCTGTAAACAATTTCTGTAAGAAATTTTGTAAAGAAATTCTGTCCCATATATATGGCACATCCATTAACCACTGCAAATAATGAGCTAATAGGCACCCAGAAAACTAACTGCACTGGGAGGTAGAGTGAGCTGAGTTATTTCATGTGCAAAGAGTTTAGCTTCATTCCTATGCTACATTATTCCTGCTTCTCAGTATCAGTATAAGAGCACACAAACTTTCACATTTCCTATTTTATTTTAATTTTATCCTGAAGCTGATATTCAGTATCCTTATGTATGTTTTGTCTGTGGATTCTATAGAAGAATCCTTAGGCTAATGTTATTCCAGGTAGTCAGAAACTATCATCTCATTATGCTTAGCATCATGAGAAATGCTTCCCTCTTCATATTACTCTCTGTAGTTCACTGGAAATATAAAGGTCTTGGCTCTGCTGTATTTCCTGTTGGCTTTTTTTGGTTTGTTTCATTTAGGGCTTTGTGTGCTCTTAAGGCACTAAAGACTTAAATAATTCTTTAGTATTTTGTGCGGCAGATTAGAAGCAAGAATCTCCAAGCTGGATGAAACAAGCTGTATATTTACTCAACAGCAGAGCCAAGACAGAAATGTTGTGCCTGTACTTGCTGTTGATTGGTGGTGTTTCCTTAGTAATAGCTACAACAGAACATAAGACATTGTCAGTCTTAAGCTGTAGCATAAAAAAATGTTGACCTGATACATTTTCTTTTCCTTGTAATGGGGTCTATGCTAATTTTCTCCATTAAGTGTCTAATTCATTTACCAGTGTTTTGAAGTTTCACCCTTTTTCCATACACTAGAGGCCAGGTTATGTGGTAGTCAGCAGTTACCATACCTTCCTAGGCATTCAAGATGGAATAAATTGGTTAGATGATCTGGTTCTTCCTGGTGGGGCCAGTAGCAGATTCTCCTTTTTCTGTGTTTCCTAGTGTTTTATCCAGCTTAGTTTTAAACATCATAATTGAGTTTCTTCTGGTTCCCTGGAGAGACTGTTCCACAGTACTAACAGGAAAAATTTGCCTCAATGTTCTTGTTGGATTTTCCCTTTCATAATTCTGTCCTGTTTCTCTTTCTCATTAACACTGTGATTAATTCCTTACTTGCATCTTTCTTACTCATCCGGTGGATGAGTATTATAGGAAGGTTTCTATGCAGACATTAGAAGTCCCTTGAATGGAAAAAAAGGAAACAGAGAGTTCCAGAAATTTTGTGAAACTGGACTCCAGTGAGAATCTTAATACATTTCCACTTTATTAAGGAAATTAATGGCAGGTAGGGATTCTTGTTGTTTTAAACTTGGTTCACCAGAGTTCTGCCTTCAGTCATCATGTTCTTCTGTGTCATGTATGCAGGGAAGGTAAGTACATTATGTAGTTCTTGACTTTTTGGGGGTTGAGATTTCAGAGTCATGCAGTGGTTATCTGGGAGTATCTGCATGTTTTGTGAATGTGGTTCTTGTCTTTTACAGCTATTTGAAAACACTCGAGACATCCTTTACCATGGATTGCTTGCCTCTTAGAAACCTGTTTTCTTTATTAGGTGATAACAGCTGAGGAGTAAAAGCAATGTCACATAATCTAAAATAATGTTTTAAATAGCTATTTAATTATGGGAGATAATATTGCCTCTATCAATCAGTTTCTGTCCAAACTTATGGTGCCTACTACAGAACAGGTCAGTTCAGAAAGAAAGCTTTTTCCCTTGGGTCATAATAGTGTTAGTAATAGTGTTAGTAATATTGAAAATGTTGGACTTGGTTGCATTTTTCTTACCTTCATTTGAAGTGCATCTTAATTTCATTTAGTGGAAGCTCCAGTACTGTTCTGTGGTTAAACTCTTAATGCAGACCATAGTTAAGGACTCAGTGTTTATCATCGTGCAAGCTCCAGCCCTGCTAATATATATGCTGTATTGAGAGTAGAAATGAAAGGACCTTACCTACATTTGCGGGAAGAATCCAAGTTTCAGTTGCTGACTTCAGCTATTCTGTCTTACAACTCATGAAGAAATGTGCTCTTTTATTTGAGAAACACAAATGTCAGTGCTGGTCATTTTGCATCCTTCTACCAGTCTGTGTAGGATGGTTCTGTGCATTAAACCAGGTCATATTCTAGCTCACTGAAGTCCTCCAAGACAATCTCCAAGTAGCAAAGAATTTTCTTACTGGATTTCAGGAGTAGGTTATATTGGCAATAAGGACAATTTGGAACTTTCCTAAATCCAACTGGAAGCTGTTGTATAAGTTTTGAGGGAATATCATAGTTTAAATGATAGTACTTGTTTCATGAAGCAGGTGTCACAAATCTGAGTTCTGTTAGAAAATCAGAAAGCTGTTTCACTCTTTTAAATAGTGAATGCCTTGTTGCCACAAGTTCCTCCTTCCATCACTGTAGCTAAACCCGCTGGACCAACACCACCTGTGAGGACAGGAACGTCATATAAGATGCCAACAGCTTTTGCAACTCCAGAGTATTATGGTAAGCATATTACAGACAGTTCTGATTTCTTTTTTTTCTTTTTTTTTTTTTCCATGAACATAAAGGTTTCCTTTTTTCCTTTTGCTTCCCTTCCCTAAACTATATTGATGCATTGTATATTTAATATACAAAGTATTCTGTCTGGGGTGGTTCTGATTTCCTTTATACCACTTTGTGACTTTTCTAACCTGGCTGAGTTCATCTGGCTGTCTTCTGATACACACCTTGGTAAATGAGAACATGATGGCCCTTCCATCTTCCTAGAAATCAATACATGCTTAGTAGGCTTTCAATACTGTGCAGTGACTACTTTAAGTCTGTGAAGGGAGTAGATAAGGCACTTCTTTTCCTGAACATTTCTTTTTGCACAGGACATAAATTCAAATTATTATTTGACAGTGTTATCAAATTATTATTTGATAGTGCTTAACATGGTTGTGATATTCTCCTAGCTATCTGATCAAAGTGCCATCATTTAAGTAGAAAAAAATGTAGTAGGGTAAACATAGCGGTTAGTTGGTAATTTGCCTTTATAAAATTGGGAGTTAACTCCAAGTTCAGACCTAAATCTCCTCAAAGTGGCATACAGGAATGGGTTGCTAGATTTATTAAAAAATGCTTGTTGTGAATATATTGTGTTTTGTCCATTGAAGTATTTGCATCTAAGAGAAGATTCTGTTCAGTATAGTGGCTACTTAACACAACACTGGTGTCATGAATCCTGACTGCTTTAGCACATTTCTGTTCACCAGTGTATTTGTGATTTCCTTGTCGCTATTTTTAGAGAAGTTAATGTGCCAACATAATAGTGCTATATATTCTATGAACATGAACCAAGCTCCAAGCTAAACAGCCAGTACAGTGCAAAAAGATCCTTTTTAAAAGGTCTAAAGAGCATTTTCCATGTATTACATGAACTGAATCCAGCAGCAGTCACGAAGTCTGTCATTTTGATTATAGCTATCTTTATACTAGCAGGTAAGTATGGGCTTTACTTAGCATCACAGCCAAAATGGAGTCCTTAAAAGGAAAAGACAGATCTGGCAGCAAAGGTCTACCATGGAAGAGCTTTATCATGATTTAAAATGGCAAATGAACTGTGAAATGCTGCAGTTCTAACACTGAAACTTAGTATTTATTGCAAATTAAATTATAACTGTGTTTCCCACAGTTGATGCAACTGTCTTCAGCTCAAGTCCTACATCAGAAACAGATTCTTCAGGCAAACCAAGGTACCAAGGTAGGATTTTACTAGCTATGGTATTTTTATTCAGGGGAATATATGAAGACTGACCTATCTTGCAATAAAATTATCATTTGGTTATTCAAAGGCCAAAACTTCATTTGATTCTGCTTCACTTTAATGTCAGATGAAAGGGCTGTAGTGCAGACCATCAGCAAATTCTTGACTAAATTTTACTTCTACTTTCTTCTCTGCGACCACCTCCTAGTTCACAGTCGTGCCGACAAACATGTTGTGGCTCTTCATGTATGCCAGCAGCAGTACAACTACACACTGTTCACATTCCACCAAACCAAATAAAAATCTTCCTGTGGGCTTGCAAGCCTACCTGGAGAGGTATTGCCCCAATACCAGTGCATCATACCATAAGGGATATCTACCCATCATACATGCCTCACCTCTCATTCCATGCTGTGCCTATTCAGATAGTCTAGTAATATGGTAACATATACTAGACTAGATAATAAAGTAGGCAAGTTTTTGCTGTTGCAGTAATCTAGAGAGTTTAGCAAGGTGAGATGGCAGGAAGAAGTGCTTTTGTACCAAAAGATTTTTCAGGTTTTTTTTCTTAGTCTGGTAAGAGACACTACATTTCTGAAGACCCTGTCTTTCTTGCCAGAGCTTATTGTTTACATCCAATAGAAATTTTAATTTTAGAACTAATGTGTTTTTCTTCAGTAATCTTCCTAATTTTGATGCAGAGTACAAGATGTTTGCCTCAGAGGGTTTGTTTCAAGGTTTGGTCCGGTACCACTGAAAATGGTTAAGATTTTGACAGTCACTTTAGAAACTGCAAGTTTAATGATGGAATGACTCTGGACTAAACTTGTTAGTCTTTCTAGTGAAACAAAGTGGTGATGGGCATTACATCGTTGTATTAGCATGGCGCTCAAAAGCTGCAAATGGAATTGTAGTGTCATTGTACTAAGAAGGACTAAAATTAATTGTCCTATTTTATGATAGAAGATAATTCTTTCAAACAGTGCGTATCACCCACTAATACCTTCAGAGTGTTATTTAATTCATGGTGCCAATGGGAAAGGGGTGAAGGCAGTGCGGATTCCAGGTCTAACAACAATTTAAAAAACCCAACAAGCAGCTTAATATTGAGTATATGGTTGCTATTCTTAAACATTTATGTTTGACTTGTTGTGCAGATTTTTAGTTGGTGTCCTGAGATGGAAGTTGTGCACTAGGTGAAATCACATTGACTTTTTGTAAAAACACTCTGTATTGAACAACAGCTCTTTCCTATTGCTCTTAGCCCCCCATGTCAAGTACATGAAGAAAGATGATGATGTGCCTTGCTCTATCACAAGCTCTCTTGAACATTTTCCTCAAGAAGAAGCTGGCAGCAAGGAAGAACCTACTCGTCCTCCACAAAATCCTCCAACCAACCTCACAGTGGTGACTGTTGAGGGCTGTCCAACTTTCGTCATATTGGACTGGGAAAAACCAGACAATGACACTGTTACTGGTTGGTTTAATTTCTTTCCTCCATTGTATCAGAATACAGTATTTCCAGCTTATTTTTACTTTCACAGTGGTTTTACACCATTTAAAAAATACTTTAATCCCCAGGGAGTCTTACACCCCAGTGCTTTTATTTTGTGCTACTGTCAACTCCAGTGTGGATAAGAAAATGCCACTAGATTAGAACGAGATTTTCACAACTATATCATTGGTGTCAGTGATGACACAAAAAGATACTTAAGAAGTATGACTCTGTGTCTTCTCTTAATTTCTGGCTTCTCTGTGTACAGGATCTGGTAAGATCTAGTCAAGAAGTTCCAGCAATGCAACAGTAGTCTTCATTATATAGATGCATACACATAATGTAGACATCTTTCTTGACTTGAGGATGTTGTTGATCAGTGGGTTGGACAATGAAACCTTACATCCATCTAGTAAGTCAGTGGAACTCTGCCAGCATAATACTTGCTGTACCCACCATAGGGTCACCAAGTTGTCTATGTTAAAAGAATCTGTTTGTTTTTTGCATTTCCAAAGGAAGGGTTTTGTATTGAGAATAAATCCTTGTGAGTCATGCAGGAATCAGTGCATAGACAAGTAAGCATGCAAGACAACTGTTCATAATTTTTCAGTCGTCTTTCGTATATCAACACAAGCTTACCAAAATTGAACATTTAAATTAGTTAACAACAGAAAATTATGGTTCTTCTGTACTGCCAGGAAAATGGCTTTTGTTTTTACCATGGACATAAAACTCTGATTTGCAAAATCACTCGCTCATCACAGCCATGACCAGACGGATTTGGCTGTGTTGCATTACAGGTGAGTAGAACAGGTAAGACTAGGAACTGTGAGGACTAAGACTTGATCATTAGCCATTCACTTTAGCATGTAAGTGGGATGTTTTCAGATGTTGTTGTATATGCATGTCATGAGAGATTTCTGTGCAGGGGTATAATTAGATGACTGTCACAAGCATGGCCACTTTCTTCCCCAAATTAGTCTTTCCTTGATTTTCTGGAAATAATTACTAGGTTTAGCCTCTATTCTTTCTTGCTCTTCCCGCCATTTTGAAAAATAATAAATGCAAAACCAAAGGGACGCTCAAAACAAAAATTAGCCTGCACTTTTTTCTTCTGGGAAAGAGGAAGAAAGTTAGCCCTTCTGCTGGATTAAAAGGGAAATAAAAAGAGACTGTAGGCTAATAAAAGTACCAAGAAGAGAGAAGAATGGTTACCTGGCTTGCCTTACACAATGTGCTTCATCCTGGAAGAAGAGGAAGTGTGAGAGCTTATTGCTAACCTTAGAATTAGGCTAAGGATAGTCTCTCTGTGAACACTCCCCATTCCAGGCAGTTCTGCAATGCTTCTTTTTGTTCAGGAAAAAGCCTTTTTGTTGCTGTTGTCATTTGGAGGCCTCCTCCACAGACCAGTCCTTAGCTTGATTAGATCAGATAACGTCATTTAGTCTGCATGTTTTCTTGGAAGTAGACCTGCTGTTTTTCTTGAGTATGTTAATGAACCCACTGCAGCACAACCATTTGTATTGCAAAAATAGAAAAACATTTCCACTGTAGCTGGTAAAACTGTCAGTGCACATCATCTAATGATGAGAGCAAGGCCTAATTGCCTTCTGATACTATTTCCTTTCTTTTTCAATGCGTGTTGTGTAAAAGAGCAAGCAATACTTACTGTTTCTTCTGAGACTTTAGGTGGAAACCCTTTCCCTGTTCAGTTGTAATCAGCATTTGTAAAAGTTAACTTTCTGTTGTGGTTTAACCTCAGCTGGCAACTAAAGCCCACACAGCTGCTCGCTCACTCCCCTCACAGTGGGATGGGGGAGAGAATCAGAAGGGTAAAAGTGAGAAAACTCATGGGTTGAGATAAAGACAGTTTAATAGGTAAAGCAAAAGCCGCGCACGCAAGCAAAGCAAAACAAGGAATTAATTCACTCCTTCCCATGGGCAGGCAGGTGTTCAGCCATCTCCAGGAAAGCAGGGCTCCCTCACGCGTAATGGTGACTTGGGAAGACAAACGCCATCACTCCAAACGTCCCCCCCTTCCTTCTTCTTCCCCCAGCTTTATATACTGAGCATGACGCCACATGGTATGGAATGTCCCATTGGCCAGTTTGGGTCAGCTTGTCCTGGCTGTGCCCCCTCCCAGCTTCTTGTGCCCCTCCAGCCTTCTCAGTCAGTAGAGCATGGGAAGCTGGAAAGTCCTTGACTAGTGTAAGCACTGCTTAGCAACAACTAAAACATCGATGTGTTATCAACATTGTTCTCACCCTAAATCCACAACACAGCACTGTACCAGCTACTAAGAAGGAAATTAACTCTATCCCTGCTGAAACCAGGACACTTTCCATGAAGTTTCTTCTCTTCTGTAAGACTATTCTGTGGTAACTAAGACACCTGGCATACCCTTCCCCATTCCAGAAAAGAAGATTAAAACCTTCTGCAGAATATGTGACTAATACTCATTTTGCTTCACTGAGAGAAACTTTAGTTTTCAATCTAGCTATCTTCCTATCTAGATATAACAGGTTTCCCATAAATACCATTTTCATTCTTTTAAACTTCAATGTGTAATACAAAATATTTGAACTCTGTGGCTTACAAATACTCTCATTGAGCTTGTCTCCTTCATCTTAACTTCAAAAAATTGTTCAGTTAATGACTCATCCAAGGACACTTTCTGAATTCAAGAGAAGGCATTGAATCCCATTTTCTGAAAACAGTGATTACTTCATATTGGCACCAGTATGACATTACTTGTTTAGACAGACTTAAATCAAGTTTTCTGTCATCTCTTTTTATTTTTGTAGTTTATACATGTTTTTTCAATCATCTGATTTAGGCATCACATCTTTTTTTTAATGCACTGTTTCAGATAGAACTGTGAAAACAGAAAATGTAATTTGTTGAGCCATTTTTTTGAAGTGGTTACTTTGTTTGACTTTTAGCTATGCACAAGGGGTTTCACCATATTGAGTATTCCTAAAAACAAAATTGTATTTCATGGAGAGGTCTGACAAACGATAAGCAAAACAGTGATCAAACTTACCTCCTTGTTTTCATAAAGGCTGCAAATGTCAGGAACCAAGACTATTTCACTAGTGCTCTACTACTCCTGTGGTGTTGCCACAGAAATGTAGGGCAGTTTGTTGTCTTGTGCACTGAGACTCATGCACTGAGTAACAAGCAGGTACTGGATGCACTCAGTAGCTCTTTGTGTGTGTGTGTGTGCGTGCACACATTTGCATGCCCATTCACATGTGCTGTGTTTTCTTTTCCAACCTGAACGATCTAAAAAGTTAAATCACATTGACTTGAGGCTGGCAGAAGGCAGAAAGATTGAATTCCTGTAAAGTTACCTACTCATTCTCTATCTGGATGTACCTAAGGCAGTGGATATCCACCCCCTCTCCCATGCTTCCTAATAAACATAATTTCTCTAATGAGGCTTAATTAGTGCCAATAAGGGCTTTTGCATGTTATTTTCTCCATGGTTCACTCAGCCCTTGGTGGCTACATAGGAAAAGGTCTTTGTTTCCAAAAGGAAATGCATAGAGAGAAAACACAGTTATGTTTCGCATAAATATACTATCAATGCTAATGTCTTCGGTCGTTGCATTGGGGTCCCACTTGAACAAATGATCTGAAGTAAAAGCCCTCTATTTACTTTTTTTTTTCTCTTTTTTTTCCCCCTCCTCTCATTTGAGACGCCAGTTCCTGCAGGTCTGTGAGTTTGTTTTTAAAAAGCAGTGGTTGGTCTTTTGCTGTTCATTGGTGACTGTTGTGTGGGAGGACTTCTGAACATGGCAGTAATTCCTTCCTTCATGCTGACTTTCTGACATAATTTTAAACCTATTTTAAAGTTTTATGTTGCTCTGTACATGCTCTAAATAACTGAGAATATTACAAGGTAAAGATAAAAAGATGCTATGTAGAGGTCCCTTTTGAAACTATTGCAGTAAAACTGAAATTCACATGTGCATACATGTATATAATTGCTCAGATTGAATTGCTGTGGTTTAGAAGCTTGGCATTTTCGAATGTAATTTTTTAGGGCTGCTCTGCACTTCCACTTAATTGCATTGTCTTAAATAATTTACCCCAGTGGTTTTGATGCCTGCTTTTTGCATAGAAGAGGGCAAAGGAAGACATAGTTGCACAATTGAGGTCAAAATCGTGTCAATTTGTGTGTGTATGCTCATTTACATACACATCTCCTACGTTTACTGGGAGTGAGGATCTGAGAGTCCAGCAACAATTAAGAGAGGTTTTTTCCTTACTAACACTGAATCCCATTGCAGGTGTTTTATCTTTCTGTGTTGACAACAAATGAGTCTTCTTGTATTAAGAACTAAAAAACTTAGCAAAAAAAATAGCCCTATATCTTTCTAGCATTTGGTTAAGAACTTGAAAATTAATAGTATCATTAGAAAAAAACAGAAAGAAAGTAGTTTTCTAGAGGTTTTGTAGCTTTTGATAGGTGGTATCTGTCTTTGTCTTCACAGTGTAATACCTGCTTTATTCATTGGGCTGTAGATCTAAATGCTCATTGCAAATGTTCTTTGAAAACATTCTCCTTCGCTAGCTTACAATTAGCAAAGCTGCATTTGGTATTATAGACAGGTTTTAGGAAGGGAAAAGGAAGGGACTGGGGAGGTTATGAATTTCTTTGCCAACAGAAGAAAACTAGCAATATACTCAGTGTGGTTATTAGAAGAGGTTGTTATGAATCGGGACAGAGGTTGCCTGCTAGAGAGAGACTATATCTTGGACAGGGCTATGACTGAAGGGGTATCTTCTTCCCAAACATCTGTTTTTAATTCCCGGTTCAGAGCATGGCTTGCATTTGATGATACATCCCAGTGAGATGAAAAGAAAGTAGTGAGACTCTATAAATCATATAAATACAGAAATAAATTTATGCAAAATTATTTCATTCTAAACTGGCAGATTCCTAAGTGCACAATCCAAGTTAGAGGGGCAGTTTCCTTTGGAAATCTTAAAAATTTCGGTCTTATTTTAAGTTAATCAAGGTTTAAGCATTTAGAAACTGTACTTTCATCTTTGATACTTTTTCATTCAAACTGCAGAATACTTATTTGTGTTTGGAATTTTGTCAATAGTCTATCTTTGGGCAGAGGTGAGATGTTGAGTATCCTCCATCCCATAATTGAATTATGAGGAAGGATGAGAGGCTAGGCACTCAGCAATTTGGAATTGGATCTCTCTTTCCTAACCATTTTAGCATACTAATGTCCAGACTTGTTCACACAAGATGTCCTTACAGCCTATTAGACAGTAGGAGTGGAAATCAGATGAGAAAAGAGAGCGCAATGAAGAAGCTCAAGTAAGAGCTGTTATTTAAGCAAATTTCTCTTTACTGTAATTTTCCAGAGTATGAGGTTGTGTCAACTGAAAATGGAGCAAGTGATGGTGAAAAGGAGAAATCGATTATCACTACAAATCAAACCCATTCTACTGTGGAAAACCTAAAACCTGACACAAGGTAATGAAATAATTTTCTAAGTTAATCCAACTAATTTAGACTGTCAGATGTCTGCCACTTCAAATGAAAATACATATGTATATAAGACCAAATTGGTTTTACTCCTGTTCTGACAGGGAAAAGGTATGCTTTGGTTTTGCTTTCTTTTAAGTTAACAGATAAGACACATCTGAGGAATCTTTAGGAAATTTCCAGGAGTATTTATGGTCTGGACAAACTGCAGAAGTGACCTGTTCTATCAGAAAGATTAACTGTCAAATGTAAGAAAATGTACTGCTTTTTATCAAAAAATCTCTTGAATTTAGCAGATAAAGAAACAAGGTGAACACAAGAAATATTAACCTGATATGTGAGATCAAGATTTATATGTACAGTTGTCTCTCTCTGGGGTTTAAGGATGCTTGGGACAACTGATGTAGACTGCTTGCTTATTTAGACGGATGTTCATTCAAATACTGGAATGCAAGCTGGGCAACTGTACAAAGCTTGACTATTGCATTGCACCATGGAGAGGAAAGATACATTTGTCCTGTATATATAGTTTTCTTTCAGTGTCTCGCAACAGCTGGCAAGTTAAAAATGGGTCAGTGAATACCAGTTGATGGCATACATCTCATGCAACTAGTCCAAATAAGCATTATCATTCTTTTAAAAAAACAAAAGTCATCAAAAATTATTCGTCTTTTTTGTGGTAAAATTCAGAGCAGGGAGAAAACCACTTGTCCTTTGTTTGTGTTGCTTATTGATTGCATCAGAAAGTTAATGAATGACACGTTTTTTTCCTCTAAGACCATCCATTTGGCTTTGGTAACTGGATTTTTCTGTTTCAGATAAACTGCCATTTTCTGTTATTATCCTTAAATTGGTAACACAGCACAAAATTCTGCATAGAACCCATCTTGAACCTTTATTTTTAGGCAATGTGTGGTTTAATCTGGGGTGCCGGTTCTTAGCTTATGTACTTGTGACCTGCAGCTCCAAGGAGGAGGAATGAGGAACTATTGCAGAAAGCGGAGGGGAAAGGAAGGGAATTGGAAAGGAAAGGCTAGGGGGAATTTTCATACCCAAAAAGAGCTTCTTTGAGAGACTCCAAAACTTGTAAGATGGGCTAGAATTGCTGTGTATTGCATCAAGAATATCTCTGTTATTTCTTAAAGGCATGTGGCTTGTGAAAGGGTGAACTGCAGCTGTGTTGTTCTGTCTTGTTAGGAGGCAATTAGGGTATGTTAGCAATACAACTGGAGACCAAGCATCAGTTTCCTCAATCTCTGCCTCAATCAGTTGAGAAGGCTTGGAAGAGACAGTATATTTCTGGAGTAGCGACTAAGAAAGGCAGTAGGTGCTGCTAAACTTGACAGGCTATGCTGTTTGTGTTTTCATTTCAGTTCTGCTTTGAAGTAATACAGTTGCATCCTTGAAAAGAACTGTGTGTTATTAATGAGATTCTCTTCCACTATACACTCGAACTCTTCGTGTCACATATGGTGACAGAAATGGGATGGATTTGGTTAAGTGTAGAAAAGACATGGAAGCAAAGAAAACTTCTGGATGCTGAGAGCAATGTCCAGATGGCCAAAAGAGAAAAGCATTTTTAGACTGCTCTTTGTTCAGAAAGGAAGCAAGAGGGAGGCAGGCAGACCCAGCTAGAACCATTGGAAAGGTCATAAGGAAGGCAGGAGCTATGCAGAAGCAGATATGATGGTTTTTAACTTTAATTAGTAACGATTCTGTCAATCCTATGAGAGGACTTTCTGGTTTTGGTAAGCAAGAGCAGACCAAAGACCATGGAGAAACGCCATCTTTTGGAGCGTGGGTTTTGTTACAAGAAGCTAGATATGAGATCAGTACTGACTGGTGGAGGCTGACTTAAGACATAAAGGGATAATTTTTCCCTTATGGGATGGTGGCTATTATCCTCCCCCCAGCCTCAAAAGGGAAAGACAGTGAAAGTCTTTCTGGATTCAGGAGACCATCACCCAAAATTGAAAACCTTTGATATAAATTGCAGTGGTGCATGTCCCTCGAGTCTCAGAGGATTTAAAGGATGTAAAGCCTTCTCAGAGTGGCTCTTTTTGATTAAACACCCATTTCAAAATGTGTGTTTCCTAATTTTGAGGACACCTTGAGAGCTTTGGCAGAAGCACAAGAAATTGCTGCTGTTATCGTTTGAACTCAGGCTTGTTGGCACACTAAATTCAGGGAAAATAAGAAAGTGATTAAGACAGCTGGCATCACATAGACAGTATCAGTGTTCCAAGGAATGTCATATGTCCGTAATAAAAGTCTCTGGTCTGTCAGGAGCTGATTGCTTACTAGATGAAGAAAATGGACCTGAGCACAAAACTGACTGAACATAGGAGGAAGAGAGACAACGAAACGCAGCTCAATAAATTAATTAACAGACTCCCTGAAATGTCTGCAAATTCATCAAGTAATACATTAAGACTGGGAAGCAGACTTTTCCATAACTAGCCTTAAAGGAAAGAGCTGTAGAAGAGGTGGAGCTGGAAAAGAAACTTGGAAGAGAAAAAGAAATCCCTCTTGCAAATGATCAACATTTACAAAACTACCAGCAAGCATATGGAAAGAGAGATGCTCAGTAGCAGAAGGTGGATTAACTGGGGAAGAACCTCTTGGCCTTGAAACACTTTGGAGAAGCTGACAAGCTGAATTTGAGAGTCTATTTTTTCCAGCTTTCCTGAAGCCATCAGTGAGGCTGTGTGAATCCCCTATGCTGCTCTGAAGGTTCAGTGCTTCCAGAGCTGAAGACAGTTCAGGAGGGATCTAAACCAGACAGACCTAAACAAACACTTTCCAAAAGGAATAAAAATGTTTGTGAATGTGGTATCTCAGCCTCCATGGGTAAATTTATACTAGAAAGATCCTGTAGCAGCAAGACAGTTCAAGCCTGTAATTCTCCAGATGTATGCTCTTGAAGAGCAGTACATGACAAAGATGGTCTGCAGTCACGTTGCCCAAGGTCTATCATCCTGTTGAGGTAAATCGCGTAGGATATGTTGGTTAGCCCAGAAGCTAAAGAGTTAATCGCCCACATCCAGCAGGAGGGAAGCAAGACAAACAGCTCCTCAGTGTGAAGGGGCAGAACAAGCAGCAGGGAAAAACTGGGTGCATCCGAGCCTGTCAGATCATGCTGTTTGTTTGCTTTTCTCTTTTACATTCTTCTTTCAAATAGGTCATACTGCTACACCTCTGGAAAGCTCTGAAGTCAGCCAGACACCCCTCTTCCTTTGAGCTGGCCTTTTGACAAGGCAGCTTTTAAAGATTAGGAGCTAATGGCCAGACTTTGAATATTTAAGAAATTTGGACGGTGTTAGGGAGGCAGCAATGAGAGACTCTTACAGTCTCTCATAAAAAAAAATTACATGTGTGACTGCAACTGTCAGTAAGTACAAACATAGAAGTTAAATGGGATACAAATTTCTCTGAATCATAGGATTATCATGTAGCATTCTGTGTGTCCATTTAGCTGTCTGAAAAGTGAATAGATCCAGAAAAAAATGCACTGGCTGAAAAAGAAAAGGAGTTCGGACTTTCAGTACGGTTATCGAGTATTTGGTTTTAACAGACTCATACCATGATAATATGGAAATGAAAATGGACTTTCATAGGCATGCAACAACTTGTGAGGGTTACTTTTAAACAAATAAAGTTGTATGTATTATGGCAGTTTGTCGTATCTCTTATTTGTCTTATAATATATATGCCAGCTTTATGTGTTCTTGGTGACTTGATTGCAAGACATCGAGACTCTGAGATGAAAGTAAAATAGTGATTTGAAAATCTGTCTAACTGTGAGGACATACACGTTTAAATAAATGTGGGGTGCAGTCAGCTGCTTTCCAACACAACTGCTTGATTTTTTTAAACAAAAAAAAGGTTCCAAAGGCTCCTGTACAATGTGATTTTATTGGAGCACTGAGATCCCTATGTTTTTTTGCCCAGGAAAAGGCACATTGTATCCATGCCATTCCCTCATAGTAAGGCATGCCTGACAGTTGACAACATCACATTCATTTGAAGGATTTTTCCTTATAGGATGACTATGTTGGCCTCTTTTTCACTTGGAGAATTGCCAAATACGGTGCTTGCAGTATTTCACTATCATATCTTAGAAAAATTCTGATAGTTTAAGTATTCTGGAAAGTTCAAATCTTGATATCCATTATTTGGTTGGTCAGAGTTCTTGAAACTGCTGCTGTTCCTGGCACTAACCTGCTGTCTGGGTCCAATCTAGAATTCTATTTAGTTTCATCAGATATTTTGCTTTTGATTGTAACTTTTACCTGAAATCTCTCAAAGCATGTAGTGTGGTTATGCTATGTGAGCTAGATAACTATATATGTCCTTCTTATACAGATAGTTAATTGGATATAACTGGTGCCTGAAGAGGAATACTTTCTCTTGTTTTATGAATGTCTTCTGCTTAATCATTTCTATTATAGATGTGCTTCTGTGATCTAGTAATCACATATACGCAGCTGTTGATTACAACTTTATGCTGTAGTCGGGTTTTGTTACCCTTTACATTATTTCCAAGAATTTTAGAGTACATCCAGGTCACATTTCACTCAGCCCTCTTTTCAGTATCACACTTAAACACACACCAAATTTTGTGCAGTTTTTGCCATCTTTATCCTTCAATTAGTCCTTCACTTGTTAAATGAGTGAAATAGCCAAATTCCATTCATCCTTTTTTCTTCTAGTTAGCCTGAACTAAGTTACTCAGTTTTTACTCCGTTGTTCAAGCAGTGAGCGTCTGTAACTACTGTGCTTGTTGATGGACCCTAAGCAACCTAATGTCGTTGGCCCTTTTAAGTCAGCCCTGTCGTGAAAAGGGGCCTGGACCAGATGACCTTCATAGGTCCCTTCCAACCTAAATTATTGTATGATTGTATCTTAGGGGTAGTTTCTGATCTTGTAAATCTCAGTTTCACCCATTTTTTTTTAATGCAGGCCGAGGCGGTTTTATATGTTAATGCAAATGTCATTCATTTCTTAGCAAAGAGAAATGAGAGAAAGGGATGCGCTAGTATGAACTCATCTGTCAATTTAATTTTTCATCCTCCACGTGGAAATTCTGCAATCTTTATACTGAGAAAACTGTCACTGTTTTTTTGAGAAACATACCATTTATTCCACTTGGAAAACAATCAAAGCCAAACAAGACTGATTGTTTTGGTCAAAGCAATTACGGCCTAGCTTCCAAGCAGTCATTTGAGGAGTGAGATCTGTAATATTCCCTCTAACTTGTCACACAGGTCCCTTGTTTTTGAGTTTACTTACAAGGCTGCTCACGCTGGAACTCCTAGTTTCATTGGCACACCCAGGAGTCTGAGCTTTCTATCTATTCTTAGTTTTACATTAAAAACTGCCCTTAAAAAGAAAGTATTGCAGTAACTTCTCCTATGATAATAGTCAAGCAAGATCTCCCATGTGTGAGTCAAGGTAAGGTCATTATCCACAATTTTCAGTATTTCCTTCCTTGAGGTGCTTGTTTGTAATAAACCTTGAGAGGCTTGAGATAGAAATGGGCTTACTCTGGTTTTTGTTTTCTTCATTCTGTCCCCTGTGTAGTAATGATGGTGCTCATCTGCATCTTCTCCTTTGTTAAAATCGGTTTCACTGACCTGCATTTTTTTCTTGGACCTTTCCTAGCCTAGAATATTAAATGCAGATGTTGTTATTTTTTTGCTTCCAAGTCTATTTTCCCATTTCCAAAGGAATTTTAGGGGTGGGGTTTTTTACTAGTTTTGGAGTTTTCTAACTTCTTAAAATTAATTTTTTTTTAAGTCTTCCAGTCATCTGATATAGTATCATTTTGACTTTTTCTGCTATTTCTGCTGGTTTCTCTGCCAAAATATGTAGTTCTTATTTCTGTATCCCTGCCCTATCTTGAAATATTTTTTTTTTATTAGGTGTACATTTCCTCTTTCATTCTGGTGGTTTGTTTAAGGTCAATTAAGTTCATAGCACATACCACTAGTGTCCAGGAAACTTTGCAGCACTAATTTCTATACAAGCCTTCAAAAAAGAGACAGAACATTGTTGAAAACAGTTCTCATGCATGTCTGTGTTGGCAGTAATTGGAAGGTAGTAAGACTGCAGTCAGAGATGTGCCAAATAGCTCTGGGGAAGTTCAGGTAGCCATTAAAGGATGTGTCCCACCAGCAGTTAGCATCCAAAATATGCTAATCGCATACAAGAAAAAAAATCTACCAATGCAAAGAGCTTAGCTTTTGTTAACAGCAAGGGTGAAGAGATGAGAACTACAGTGAAAGTTGCAATGCAGAAAAATGCAGAAAGTGGCAGAAAAATGCTGGAGTTTTTTGTACTCTTTATTACAAAAGTAACAGATTTTTGTACTAAATAGCTGTTGATGTCAGGGTTCATGGGTAAGCATTTCCCATTTCTCTCAGCCCTTCTTCCAACCTGATTAGGAGAAAGACTCCTCAAACAAGCCCAGCACTTTTTTTTCTTTCTTTCTTTTTTCGTTTCTATCTCTTAAACCTAGTTTTATTTGCTATGTCTGACCATACTGCTATCCAACCACACTCTGCAGAGACAGAGAAGCTCTGTACATTGAGACAGTCCTGCATGATTGTCATCTAACCACCAGCATCTCCCCAGCAATTGACCTGAAGTCCCAGGGCAGTACTCAGCTGCTCCAGTCCTTCTATTGTGGTGAAAATCTCTCTTCACCTATTTTCAGTTCTGCAATCTTCAATCTTCTCCTTTTGCATGATTTGAAGAATGCAGGAGCTGCCTCTGCCAAAGTTCCATGTGGAATAGCGATTTCCTATGGTGGAAAAATATGCTCTGCACAGTAATTACTGTAAGTCAAGTCCATTTAATCTGCACAAGGACTTTGATGGTCTTATGCAGTTTGGGAGGATTTGGGAGGCCTAGTCTCCAAAGTTTGTAGGATAGCAATCTTAAGATCTTAGAGATGTGACACATGTTAAGATTGCTGCATATATTGGGTAACAGAGTTTTTGGCATCATAGGCACACAGATATAAAGACGGAATATAGACTCCAGTTTCTCATGAATAAGTCTAGCTAAGAGGTGGACATGGGCTAATCATTATATAACTTTCCTATTTCCCTTTATTAACTTTGCCCTACATACTGTCTTGAACCTCTAAGCATTTTTTCTCCTCCCTTGGGTTCGTATAGAAGTGCATAAGATCGCAGCAGGTACCTTTTTTTTCACCATTTTATTTTTATTTTTCAGATCTTTCACCTGACACACAAAAAGGGAGACTTTAAATGGTTTTCTATGAAGAGAGCCACACCATGGCTTTAAAATTACAGTTAGATCTGTAAACTCTATCAAATCGTGAGCTCAGTCTAAATTTTCCTTTCTCTCCCTTTCAGTTTTCAGTCAACTAGTTACTTCTCTTCATCTCCGAAAGTGGTTGTTTGTTGTTCTTGTACTATTGCAGCACTGTTACTGTTTCAGGATTGAATTTGGCAGAGGAAAGGAGCCTGTGGTGCTTGGGCACCTGTAAAAACACCTACCACAAAACTGTAGAATTGTATATATTTTAGTTTTTAAAATCTGCTCTTTAACATTATTAATAGGAGGCTCCCCTAATTGACTAAGCTAAACTTTGAACATTTCTTTACTACTGTCCTTTTGTCCAATATTGTTTATAAGTTTACATGAGCTGAAATCTCTATGCATAGACTTTTGTTCTTTATTTCAATCTTGCCATAATTTTCCCAACTGTGGTTTGATCTTTTGCAGAGATCCTAGTGGTCCCTAGACCACAATTTGAAAAACACTGCTTGGAAAATATTTAGTCTTCAGTTCTTGTTTTGGTCTTTTTATGGAGTTAGAGAATTGATGGGTCCAAGTTAATTGACTTAAGTATTTTCGGAACAGGACTGTTTCCTATGAAGAATGTTGCCTGATGCAACTCAAAGTAGGGCATAGCAGCTCTTGGGGACAATATATTTGTACAAAAATCAGGAAAATACTTAAATTTATTTCAAAATTCTCCACCACCTTGTCCAGCTTGTAATTTTCTGCCTGACAGAGGCATGTAAATCCAGCTTGCAAAATCTGTGAAACCCTTACATATTCAGGTGAGATCCAGATATGCTGACTGTAGACCTTTATCTTCAGTTCACACTTGGCTGCGTCATTACTTTCCGAGTCCCTGTGGCTGCCCAGTCCAGTTCCGTAAGAGCATTTCACCTACTCAGTTTTTGTCCTTTCCTTGTAGCCAATCCTATGGAATCAAAAAAACTCTAGGTCAGGAATCCTAAGCAGTGCTCTTCATATTTCCCTTTTGATTTCATACAAAGGGACATAAACAGATTATTATCATCCATAAGGTCAAACCATAAACTCCCAGTAAAGCAATGGAACATACCATGTTGAGCTATCAATGATCAAAATTACAATAGCTCTAGATAAGGTGTTCCTGCTGTGAAGGAAGCAGGAAAACTTCTTTGGAGTCTTTTATCTCTAGGCATGCATTAATTTGTACATTGTCCAAAATGTATCTTCTAGCTATTACTTTAAAAAAACCCAATGTACGAGCAAATCTTCATTTATGCTTCAGTGATTCTTCAGAAGGAATCTCCAACTGCTCTGCTACAGTTCTCTGGATAACGACCTTTCCCACCAGATGAGAATACTTCTTGACCAAAAAAGTTACTGTACCACATGCCCAGTGTGAACATTAACTGCTCAGATCCAATTTTTAAAAGCATGTATTTGTTTAAACAATTTGAAGTTGATCGTGAAGAAGATTTTGTGTCTAGAACTTACTATTTAATTTATTATTTATTTAATGTCTCCCTCCTACAGTAGGGTAATGTCAGTTGCTCAAAATGGTCTTGCAGCATGTTTGAATAAATGTTAAGATTACTCCAAATAGACTTTTCAGAGCTCAAAACAAGCCCATGTTTCACTTAGAAATATCCACGAATTATCCACAATGCATCTGTTCAGCATACCAATCTTTGTAAGTATTTTGCTTAAAAAAGGAAAGAAAACCCTAGAAATAAAGGCAATTGCTTATGTAAGCAATTTCAAAGTTAAATATTGTCCTAGAAGTACTGTGGATGGAAAACAGTTGCTTGGTACTGCATGATTAGTCCACTGAGGTTAATTAGCGAGCTGTTCAGGTTTTGCAGGAGCCAAGAAGCAATGAGAGGTAATCCAAAGTTTGGATTGAATTATTCTGTCTCTTGTAGGGACTTGCAAATGAAGTTTACAAATTTCCAACCGTGCAGAGTGTGGTATGTTTTTTTCTTCAGAAAATTGCTGTTTGGAAACAATTTCAGCCATACATTACAACGCTATGTTATAGTCATGAGCTACCAAGTTATCATTGGTAAGTGATCCTTCACGAGTCAAGAGCTGGATGTTTAATTGCCCACTTCTGGGATTCTCATTTTGCTCTGTGTTTAGTCTCTAAGTTAGGGCCCATTTTCCAGGCCTACAGTCCTTTTGACTCGTGCCCTATGGATCTCTCTCGCTGATGAAAAAACGCTCTGTGTTAAGAGACATTCACCATATATACACTCAAAGCATATGAAAAGTCTCTCTGTAGGTGGCACGCGTGGGACAGATTATTGCCTATAGCTCGTGGGGAAGGCATGAAGAGCGTGCTGTTGACTGGTTGTATACACACTACTCATCAGGGTGCTTTGGCATGGAGGGCATGCAGGTCCTACAGGGAGGCACTGAGCCATTGCTGAGCAGTGAGAAATTCCCAGGTGCTGCCAGCCTGGGGCCAGGAGAGCTGGGAAGTGGCTTGCTGGGATAGTGTGTGCTGGGAGGAAGGAAATAGAGAGTCTGTTCCTAGCTCGGCCCTTGATGTAAGATCCTAGCTGTGTCCAGCGTCCACCCTTGTAACTCTCTTTCCTGCCTCATCCGTCTGGTGTCTTCTGTGTAACATTTTTAGGTTTGCAACTGTCTTTCAATAGCTGTTTGCCTAGAGCTTCTAATTGAAAGTATAAGTTTCGGCTGAGCTGCAGAGTTAGAAATCACCTTGTCTTGCCTGTCCATCACTGTTAGTCAAGTACTGAGGGGTGGGAGAGGCCTAAGCAGAGGAGCCTGGCTTGGATTTTTTCCTTCAATCTTGTTCCGTTTTCATAGCATGGTGTTTGGTTCCCAACACAGCTGTGATGAAGAGGGATCAGGAGATAACTACAATACAGACTGGTGTTGTGCAACATTACTATGAAACGATAAGAAAGAGACGCTGCACAATATCTTTTCACCACTTCATATATTTACTATTAACATATATTCAAGCAATTGGATCTTTGCCTTGGCTGAGCTCCTGTCCTGGAAGACATGCCCTGTGTTTCACCACTGGCCCTGTCTGTCGCTGTTGGTGGGCCTGAGAGGCATTGAATTGGAGGTTTGTGTTCTTATGAATGAAAAATGTGCAAATAAATAGCAATGTGCTTTACTCAATCTCTGATAAGCAATCAGATTGCTTCTGACCTCACCTGAACCACTCCCTTTGCCAGAACTGAAACTGCATGTGTGAGAGGAGACAGGCTTAAACCAGTGGTGCATTAAATCAAACATTAATAGTATGTGTGCAAAGAATCATCAAAAGGACTGGTAAATTATGTGTTCAGAGAGGCCTTATGCAGTTAGGACTAAGAATGTCTCAGTGTTTTCAGAGCAAGAAATGAGGCCTTTTTGTTCTTCTCCAGGAGGCGAGTAGCACCGAGGTGTGTGTTGGCAGTTTGCTTGCTCCATACTCTGCAAGAATCCTTGGTTTGCAAAACTTTCATCTCTTCTATTTTATTCCCCAGTTATGAATTCCACGTGAAACCTAGAAACCCTCTTGGTGAAGGTCCAAGTAGCAATGTTGTGGCATTCAGTACTGAATCAGGTAAGAACTTCCAAAGGTCCGACCATCATTTACAGTGGCTCTAGTATCCATGTTTGTAGGATGTATGAAAGGATCTCTTGCTTCTTTTTGTGCGTTTGGTCTTGCTCTTTACTGTCTCCAGATTGGCTTTTTACTGCTGAGCATGTTACGGTAGTGCCTGGAAGCTCAGCCTGAGATCAGGGCTATGTTGTGTGAGGATGTAAGATGGCCAGACTGCAGGAGAAAAGAACAGGAGCACAGAGAGTTGATCTGGTGTTCACGATGAAGAAACTAACTGTATCCTTAGAGAAGGCTCAGTCATTTAAGATTAATATTCCTGACCTTTTTGTATCTCTCAAACTCATTAATGACTTCTGGATGGGGAACATGAGGTTTTTTCTTTGGGCTGGTGTGTTTATAGGCACTTTTGCTACCTGTTCAATAAGGCTGCTGTATAATAGCGATGTCTTTTGGCTGAAATAAGGATTGAGAAATAGCAGTTGGGAAAAGTCGATGTCCCAGTGTGTCCTCTTCCATCCTGTTTACTCTCCTGTGAAACTGTCAGAGAGGTGTATACAAGCCTATTTTGACTATTGATCGGTTCCCAAGTCCTATCTGACTCAGAGGTGAGAATCAGAGTGCCTCTGCTTTCCCTATTCCAGTTCCCCATGAGACTAACTACAGCTGACTTGTTGACTTTATACAAGCAAGACACCATCTTTTGTGTAGAAGTGTTTATTGCTTGATCGTACTTAGGGACCATATAAAACACAAAATGGATTTAGCGTTTTTAAAAGGACTTTCTCAATCTGCGTTTTCAGCCAGATGTAATAATAGAATAGTCCTCATCTAAGTGCTGTCACTGATGGATGAGAGTTTTGGCTGAGCGAGGGATTAGTCAGGGAGGAGTTCAGGCTATGCCACACATATTTAAAAACTGTGAATACACTCTTTGTAATCCTAGATTGTTAAAACTGAAAAAATATTTATGCCAAGTGCAGTTTTCATGAATGACAAGGCTTATGTTCTGTGTCCTATTTAGCTTGGACTAGGCGGTCAATTTTATTTTTTCTTAATTGCACACATCCATTTCTCACTTTTGGGCTTTCATTGCCAAGTTTTGTGTGGCAAGTATTACAGAGGGGTCCTTTTTATTATTTAAGTTTTGAAATTGAAATTTTTAAAAAGATGCAGTAGAACTGGGGTTTGCTGGTTACAGGTTTAAACTCTTGTTTTTACTAGAACTGTGTTTGACAGGTATTGGCCCATAAGTAAAATTTTTAAAAGCTCATTGGTACTGCAGTTGCACATAAGAAATATATTTCTTTTAATTTAATTTAATACAAAAGTGAACTTTGCTTCCAAAACTCTTTCTGTTTCACAAATTACAGCTTATGTCAACTGTAGAAAATCACTTACCAATGCTTTTCCATTGAAATATTGGGCAAGTTCATTTTACAGTGTCTGATTGAATGTTTGTTTTCTTCCCCCAGCGGACCCAAGAGTGAGTGAGCCAATTTCAGGTAAGCCTTTTATGTATAGTATAGTGTCTTCTGATCAGGATTTTTTTTCAGAGATGGGATAGCATAATTTTACAAGGAGGGTGGCTGTACTGCACCAACTAAATGAGTTATGGAATCAAACAGCATCCACACATGATTTCACTCCTTCCACCCATACCCCTGGTAAGGAATTCATGCCAGGCTGCTTGTTTACCTGAGCGGAACGCAATCAACGTGATGTGGTGCTCCCATGGCAGCTGGGATGGCTTCAGACCAATGTACACAAATGAGCCAAGGACAGCCTCATATTTTCTCGGCCTTGTCATTGAAGCAAAAGAAAGCTCTGTAAAATGAATAAGCTACTCCACACTTCTTAAGTGAGTTAACAGAGCACAAGTCGGAGGATACCATTTATCTGCCATTGTGTTGTAGAAAAACTTTCTGCTCCTGAAGGCTCGATCCAGCTCTGTTTTAGGCCACTTAAAAGACTCTTGCTGTCTTTGGTGGGAAGTGGACTGAGCTTTTGAAGAACAGCTGAGATTGCTCAAGCAAATTGGGCTGCTTTTTGCATTTGCAATGGACATGACTGACAAACACTGAGACACCATTTCTTTCCACATAATTCATGACGATTTTTATGTGTATTTTTGTTAAATCACATACAGTTTGCTCGAGTCGACTGTCCTGGCTTGAACCCACTGTAAAACAGTGACTGTATCACACATGTTGTAAACGAGAGTATGGCCCACACACAGATAAATTGTCCCCCTAAAAAGGTCCGAGAATGAGCTTAGTCCAAACTGGCACCACACACAGAGAGCAGAAGCAGTTCACTGCATCAATTATATCTGCAACCTTCGGTGCTTCCCTGAAATCTCTTTCACAGTCAAAATGCAGGCGACTGGTGCCATGGTGCATTCTGCTCCATCAAGGTTTCTAATTCTATTTATTTGAATATATTTGTTGTACATAATTTTGTATGCAGCATCATACTTCAGTCTCTTTCTTCCTCTCCTGCAGTGGGAAAGGACGCTATCTGGACTGAAATCCCATTCAATTCGGACACCTATTCAGAATGCAAAGGGAAACAATATGTAAAGAGGACTTGGTATAAGAAGTTCGTAGGTGTGCAGCTGTGTAATTCTTTGAGATACAAGATATACCTCAGTGATTCACTTACAGGTAAGAGACATTCCAGAACTAAGAGTTTTAACAAGACGAGCTCTGTTGAAGTGTGATCAGGTATGTTTAATCCAGTCCATAGAGAGATTAATCATAAACAGTAATCTGCTTGTGCTCAGTAATCATTGATGTGTTTGATACTGAATTTTCAGACTCAAGAGTTACTTCCCTGTGGTGATCATCTGATTTTAAGTACTTGTTAGTATCCTGAGAGTCATACAGAAAATTTATAAAGTTCAGGTCTCTGCCAGCGAATAGCATATATTGTAACAGTGCCAAATTTGCATTTAAAGGATAGACTGGAATAATTCTCTAATCAGAGGATTAGGACCTAATTTTAGACCAGGATTAGACTCAGTCATTCCCATCCCATTTGGTAAACATCTGGTTGCTTCGTTACGGTGAGGCTTATAAACACATGACTTCAACTCTAGCCAACAGGTTTTACTCACCTGCTTTGACATTTTTGTTTTGTTTTCACATTCCCCATTCTTGCTTATAATCTCTTCCCCCCTCTTCTGTTTTTTGTATTAAGTTTTATTGCTAACAGCAGCCTCCTGGCCTTATCTTCTCGAGTTTTGTTCAGTATCTTAAGGTCACTAGAGTGTGATGTATTTAAGACCTGAATCAAGTGACATATGCTGTGTGTAAGCTGGGGAAACAGCCTGTAAAAAGTGTTTTTCAGTTACCTGATAGTTAAGCAGAACCTTGTGTCTCATGTAGATTGTACAAGCTATATTTAGAAATACACTATCTTCTTATAATCCATCCCAAGCTCCTGGCTTTCTTCTGTATGAGGTCTTTTATCAGAGTTGCATGGACAACTCTATCACCATGGCGTTAGTATGGCATCCAGAGCACAAAGAGTATGATACAACTGTGTATGGGAAATGTCTTTTGAGTGCAAGTTAGGCAGTATGTTCGTCCCATTGGATTGACTTAACTAGGAGAAACTGTGGCTGAAAGAATCAACTTTCATAACCCAAAGTTGCCCCATCTCAGAGCTCGGCACCTCGCAGGAGCAGGGCTCTGGTCTCTGTAGGTAGGAACGTGGGAAGAAAAGAGCAGGGGAGCGTAGGGCAGCCCATGCCGACATAATTTTAAGCTGCCCGGCCTTGCACCCGGCACCATTCTCCCATGAGCAGACAAGGAAGGAAAGCCCTGTCGTCAGTAGTAAGTACAATACCTCATACGTAAATAATACCTTGGCAATTACGTGAATAGAAGAGGCTATTTTGAACAGAGGTATCATTCATTCAACTGCTGCTGTACTAGCCAGCTGTGATCAAATGACAAACACTGGCAACGAGGCATAGGGTATCACAAAACCAGCCAGCAGAGGAAATAGCAGTGCTAATCTAGCAGGACTAGACTTCAGCCCTAAATCAAGTGAATTAACACTGCAGTGAAAGCTACTTCAATCTTAGAAGAAAAGTTTAATATATCAGGAGCCCATTTTCCTATTTTCATTAGATTGTTTTCGTTCTTGCTGGAAGGGCGGTGATTTAACTTGGCTGGAGAAAGATGATGGTAGCCACATTGTATTCATTATACTTGCTAAGCCTGGTTCTTGCACTTGAATTGTTAGAACCGGTGCTGACCAGTTGTCACAATATTTGGAAGAACTGAAATATTTATGTAGACGCAAAGCTGCTTTTCCCCCGTTTCCGAAGCGAGACTGTCATGGCGCGGGCCTCTATATGAGAGTGAGAAGGCTTCCAATTTGAAGCCAAACGCCGTTCTGATGTGTTTCACTGTCACGCCTTGTCTCATCGTGGCCCCGAGGCCAGTGGAAGTGTATCTGCTAGCACCAGCCAGCTGGGCGACGTGTGCCGGTAGTGAAGGGCTGCGCTGAGGTCCGAGTTCCACCTTACAGAGAAAACATCTTCCGAAGCATGTTTAAGCAGCGTAATGATCTTGAAATTTGGGTGCATTGTACAGATGCTGTTGTATTAGGCAGCCAACAACTGTATCTTCGCATGCTGGTCTTTAGCATGAATTTATACTGCTAGCGTTGCAGAATTCACAATGTGTGAAACAAAGATGGTATCTAATTTTCTGAAGACCACCCATAAGGGAACACTGGGAAGAAAAATAATTTACTTTATGCTAGACTTGCTATCCCCAAAAGAGAAAGATTGATCTAGTCATTTGTTAGCTAAATGTTTTTAAGCGTGCTCCTTTCTTATGGAAAGAATCGGGCAGTAAGAATTTAATAGTCACTGAGAATGCTGCTAGTTTATGTATAGCGATTGTCTGAATTATGCGTAGGTTATGCTGTGGGCCAGAGGAGTATGTGTGTATCGGAAAGTTACTGTTAGCCATAAAAACATAAAAATATCTCTGTCATTCTGTCTCTCATGAAGAAAAACTGATCTACGTTACACATGCCAGGACTGTTCTATAAACCAGCATCTACTGCTGACCTCATTTAACAGTCCTCCAGAGCAGTCACTGTAGGCATTCCAGACAAGCAGGCTACCTAAAAATAAGTATTTATTGAGGGGAGGAAAAAAAAAAATTCTAAGTGTGACCTTCAACAGCCATGGAAAAAAAAAAAATGCTGTTTTGGGCAGCCTCAATGTTCTTAATTTCAGACAAAAAAATTGCTGAGAGGAACTCCCTCTGACCAGTTCTCCTTATGGAAAAAACATGCCTGCAAGCCAAAACTAGATAGTAATAAATAATTTTCTAAAGCTAGAGAAGAACTGCATGCACAGAGACTGTCAAGTGGAGGTGAGAATTTTTGGTGAGTATTGATCAGATCACAAAAATATGAGAGAGTTTATTGGTAGGCTGCTCTTCTATTAATTGCACTTTCGGGAGCAGTATTATAAGCCACCTCACCATCTCTCAAATGGCCAGACTGGCACAGATGCAAGGCTACAGGACACCCAACATCTAATGAGTAACTGGACTTTCCGCTTGGCTTATACCCGAGTACTGAGCCTATTTCTAAATGTTCTCACCTTTCCTTTCAACCTCACAACCAAAGGTTGAACATGTTAAGAACAAGTGCTGTGAAAGGAGTTTAGAAAAAACAGTAAGTTTATCTGAAAGTTTCCTGCCAAGGCTCGGGAAGAGAACGTAGCATGCTTTTCTCCATCTTCTGAACCGAATTTTACTAATGGCTTGCAAATCAAATCAGTAAGTAAAAACATCTCTCTGTCAAAGCTCCTTCACTGCGAGTCCTCTTGTTAACAGAACGAGCACAGCCCGTAACGTCAGCTCACGCTGCGTCGGGCACTTGAGACCTTGTTTTCTACTCAGTTGCAGAAAAGTGTCCTGTTAAGCAATCCTGCAAATAAACACACGGGCACACTTCATGCTCTGGATAAGCAGTTACTATACCGAGGTCATCTATTTGTTAAAGGATATCACTTGCACATACATGTTGTAAAAAGATGATGATTTATAAAACAGGCCTTGGCTGTGTTACGAGGTGGTCTATAAAAATGTCTTTGAAGGTACTGGGGGGTTCCTGACAGGGAACCAAACCTGCCTTCCGTTCAAATCACTGGCAAAACTTACCTCGTGTTTGATACCGTCAGGGTGAGGGTCTAGGTAAGAACAGAATTTCAGTTACTGTATGAAATGTAGGGAGGAGAAAAAAAATACATCGAGGCATGGATTTTGGCCAGGAATGGGGCACTTTTGTCTACAGCCATGAGCCCTGTACTTGGAGTATGCACATAATGTTCAAGTTACAGCTAGGGGTCCTGAGAGGAAAAGAATCGTAGCATTCACCTTGGCTTCCCCACAGAGCGAAGAGCGTTGCCCGTTGCCTCTGGTGGATTTTGGCAATAGCCCTCACTAAACTGGGTATGGATTTTCAACTTTGCCGCTTCTTTGCTTTCAGGAAAATTTTATAACATAGGAGACCAGAGGGGCCACGGAGAAGATCACTGCCAATTTGTAGACTCATTCTTAGATGGAAGGACAGGACAGCAAGAAGATCTACCAGTCAAAGATGGTAATTCCTTACGCCTGTCTCTGTAGCAAACCTCGGCAATTCCTTTGTTTGTGTGTTTCTTTTTCCTGCCAGTGGATTCAGCGCCCACTGCTGAGGTGGGCGATGGAAAGGGACTGCCGGCTGCAGGCAGAAAAGAGTCGAGAAGTTTTTGAAGATGAGCAATGACTTCTTACAAGAAGGTTATGACTCGGGTTCTGTTGGGCAGTAAACAGCCTCTCTCCTGTTTAAATCATTCCAACAGATTATTCACGGTTGGT
Source organism: Pygoscelis adeliae (assembly GCF_000699105.1). Classification (NCBI taxonomy): domain Eukaryota; kingdom Metazoa; phylum Chordata; class Aves; order Sphenisciformes; family Spheniscidae; genus Pygoscelis; species Pygoscelis adeliae. Next base: position 200,963 of record NW_008824804.1, read on the forward strand.
ATTACATTTTTAAACCCAACCACAGATTTGAGTTTGCAGAGAGGCACGAAGTGTTACGTTCAAACTAGCAAGGTTGATTTAAAGTGCAGTAAATCATCCGTTGGGCATTAAACAGCTTTGTTTAGCGCTAATGAGAAACTAAAAACTTATTACTGGAAAATATAATTCATGCTGCAGTAATTCTGTGTGCACTTATTTGAACCGGGTGCCTAGAATTCCAGTCTGGCCTAAGTGGGCATGGGACTGGATGTCCTAAATGCAGCTGTGACCTGCCTGACTATTTTTCACATGTTGCTGAGGCTCGAGCATAAGAAAATTGTACTTCTGTCGGCTGAACTCCTGCCTCGGCTGTTGGCGGCAGTGCCAGTGTGAGGTATTCCTTTCCCTTGTGGGGTAAGAAGGCAGGCTGTATTGGTACACGCGGGCATGCTGAGTGTGTCATGGAATATTTTACCGAGAAAAATACCAAAACGGTTTTCAGTACAATTTCAGTGTGTTGACCAAACCTTCCTGGCTGTAGCGCTTCATTTGCAAAACACTGTACAGAAGTACAGAAATGCAGTGAGTGAGGTAGGTGTGGGAGATTAAAGTGAAGTGCCTAAATCTTTCACAAGTTTCTCTGAAAACAAAGTAGGTGAACGATCTGAAAGGTGTTTGCTTATGTGATTATTTTTTTTTCTTTAAAGAGAGCTTTGCTTTTCCTTTCCCGGTCAGCGTTGTCCATTTGTAATGGTATTTTGTTTGTGTAAGGGATTGTCTGAATCCAATTTCGCGTTGCCAGGACAGCAGACCTCTCAGGTGTACCAGATTCACTTTTTAAAAAAGATTTTAAAAATAAAAAAACCCCACACCTTTTACATAAAAAGCTTGCCACCCCAGCTTAAAAGACAGCTAAAACCGATTTGTTTTCAGCGACTGGCTTTAACTGAGTGGATTCATGAGCTACATTCCTTGTTAGAAAAACAAAAACAAAAAAAAAACCAACAAAACAATCAAACAGAAAAAGCCCCCACCTTTCTGTAGCTTCTATTTCTAGTAAGTGAACTGAACAGAGGAAAGAACAGACTGTCCATTGCTGCTCAGCAAGTTCAGTTCTGTTCAAACCGGAATTAACCACGTATATTTGACCTGAAGTGCAGGGATGGCATCGTGACTGCTGTTGCGTATTAGTTGCAGAACAGTATTTATGTGCGTGTGCACACATGCATGCTTTAGCCACACATACATTTCTGATGATCAGGCTGGATTCAGCACTGATTGCTCACGGTAATTTTTGACTTGATGTTAACTGTTTGAATGGGAAGCAGGGGTATTGTCACACAGAACAGATTTAAAGCAGGAGGATGACCTTTCCCTTGGGGAGGGGGAGATAAGCGTGAAACATCCCCAACCGCCAAGTTTTATTTAGGTTCGCTGGAACGTTAAGGCTACTGCAGCGGGGACCACTTAATCACTGTAACTTTGCAAGGAGGAACAACCTCCTGTTTAAAGAAGACCCCAGCAGCAGCCGGAGGGGGGGGGAAGGAGGGGACACCGGCCTCGCCCGGCCAGCCACCACCCACGGGCTGGTGCTGGGACCACGAGTCTCAAGGGGAGGCAGGGTTCACCTCTCCTGGTCTGGGCTGCGGCAACGCCACGCGCTCCTGCTTTTGTTTGGGCTGGGTGGACAAACGCCAGCTGCTTCAGAGCGCCAACCGGTACGCAGGGGCAGCAAACAGACCTGCTTGTGGCAGATGGCTTGACAGCGTAGTGACTAGCTTAGCCATTAGCTGAACTGTGTACAGCCTTCACAGGGAAATCAACGGAAGGTACTGCCTGAGGGCTTCGCGCAAGCAAGACTCTTCTCTCTTCCAGGATTTTTCAGGGCAGTTCGTCAGGAACCTGTCAAATTTGGAAAAATAGGCGGGGAGACTCACATTAACTATGTTCGCTGGTACGAGTGTGGAACGTCAATACCTGGGAAATGGTAGATGCGACATGAACTCGGTGAAAAGGCCCAGCACTTACCGCCCCCGTCCGACTGCCCAACGCAGGCTCAAAGGTGGAAGTGTTTATGGTATGCCTGGCACTTCAATACGTTTGCTGATGTGCGAGGGTTTATACAAGTCTAATGCCAATACTGCATTAATTGTGTAATAGCGTAGGCTGCTTACTGTAGTTATCCAGTTTTACAAATTTGTTTTTAGATTAAAAAAAATCCCAAACAGGCTAGGGACATGTTGTAGGATAATGTATAGGGAAGCTGGCTCCCTATTCTTGAGGTACAGTTTATATGGTATTTTAAAAGATACGGTGTGTATATTATTTATCACAATGTTGTAATAAATGTTTAAGGCACAGTTATGGCAGAGCTGGTCATGGAATGCAACGTGCGTTAGTTTTTAAATAGTCACTGGTCTTCTTACAAGTGCCATAAGCTACCTGTCCAGATAGATCTGTAGTGTCTCCCCAGTCATAAATTATAGAAAAGCCCCTACAATTTTTAGTATCCTGCAACCAGTAAACTTGAACCGCCTTCTCCTTCCGTGTACAAACAGCCCATACTCCCGCCAAAACGTATAGCTGAGGTAGGTTGCTATACGTGCAGCTTTAAACGATCAGGTCAGTGGGGTTTTTTTCCATGTTTGTTTTCAAATGCTTCAGCTCCAGCAGGCCAGTAGGTGCAGCCTGCCGCGAGGGAGCCAGAGCCAGTCCCCTGAGCTTGGCAGCGGCTGGTTGGTGGGCTGGGCTTCCTCCGGTTAAAGCGGACAGGTACATCATACCTACGCGGGGTAAGAGAATGAAACCGGCCTCCGCTGCTGTGGCTTTGCACGACGACGCAGTGTTCAGAGACCGAGACTTGCCGGTTCAAAAGCCCACCTACAGTGCAGGGGGACTTGGAAAGACAAATGAAACGGGGAAAAAATAAGCTACTTACAACAGCACGATCAGGTTTATTTTATTTAAAAAAAAAAGTGGTTTAAAGCATTGTTCATTGGGGACAAAGGGGAAATAGTGGTGACTGAACTTTAAAACTGCTTTACGGTAACTTTGATTAAAACCTCTCCCAAAGCTACTTGTTGTACTGCTTGAACATTTATGAACTAAATAAAGAGATGTCGGGGTTTTTTTTTTAAAGGTGTTATTCATTACATTACTAATGTATTGAGAAAACATGAACAGGAACACCCAGATATATATAGTAGAAATAGCCCTTTATAGAAAATGCCTTATAAAGTACACTGCAGGTACACTGTACTCCTAATAAAGTATTTTTTAATCAAGTGTTTTTCTTAGTGTTTTACATGAAAACACGCATTCGTTCCTGTGGCAAATGCTCTTATTTCAGGAAGCAGTTTGTTCTGAAACAGGCCCGTGTTCAGCGGCGCGGCGAACACCTGACGCGTTCGGTCTGGCCAGAGCACAGACGGCAGGAGTTACAGCTGTGGCTTTTACTGGAGAGCGCGGCTGACCTGGGAGCAGCAATGTTTAAGGATGCTGAAGGCAGGAATATTTTCGCTCGCTTTATTTCCTAATTTGTCTTCATGAGAGTTCAAGCAGCTTGCTCCAGTTCATTTTTTTTATTCCCTACTTAGTTTTATGTATTCCTAGAATCCCTAGGGTGGAAAATATTAACTGGGAGAACGTTTTGCCCTCTGCTGTTATATGGTCTAATTGACTTTGTTACAGCTCTTGATCTGCTTTTTCTTGGCTCAAGATCGAGTCGCTAGAATTGCACTCCCACGTTTTTCTGGGTGGCAAAGAACCTGTGGAAAGCTGTTCCTTTTTAAGAGTTCTTTTTTAAAAATACGTATTTGGCTTACATTTTCAACCAACAAACCGATTCTCCCCCCACCCTCGTCAAAAGTGAAATTGGTAGGGGGCTCCGAGGTTTGATGTATCGGTTCTTACTCGTTTGGTAGAAGGGTTACTTGGCAGTTGCTAACAGCAGACAGTGCAAAACCATCTACTGCGGCGTAACCTCTGCAAAAGCAAGCTGTATTCGCAACATTCCGCCATTTACACACCTAAAAATCTGTCTCTTCTACAAACCCGAGCACCGCTGATCTTTACCTCGGTACCCGTACAGCCAGCACGCACGCTTCTCTTAGGTAATACCGAACAAGAAAACGGTGCTAAATTCTAAAATCAGGATCAGGCATTTAATAGATTCAGGGTTTTTATTAGTTTTCCATGTGAGCATTACAATTTATGATACATCATGTCTAGTTTTACCTCCAGAATGAATCTAATTTAGTACATCACGGTATTAGTAAAAACAAGCCTGATAAGTGGGCTAAGCTTCCGACCAGCATCTTCGTACCCTTCAAACAAGGCAAGCTAGAGTGTCGATCACTTCACAGACATTTAGGTAGTGTTTCCCAAAAACGGCCCGGCCCCAAATTAAACTAGGAAGCAGATACAATTTAAAGCAGGAAAGACTCCTTTGGTCGTTCCCCTCCCCCCAGCAGAGTTTAATTAACAGCTATGGTTTTGCCTCATTACAGTTTCGGATTCTCATTTAAAAATCCTGGAGTCTGTCGGGATGGAATCGTACGTGCCAGTCGCCCGTGTCCGGCGGCACCTCCTTACCGGTAGCCAGGTCCCGGCTGGGTGTAGCCCTGGGGGCCGAAGGGAGGCCGGTTGCGGGCGTAGGGGTTGGACCCGCTG
>NW_008824804.1:205799-219289 GCF_000699105.1 Pygoscelis adeliae
CGGCGGCCGGGGCCGGGGCCGCCGGCTGGCTGTAGGCCGGGAACTGCTGGGCTTGCTGCGAGGGGGTTTGCTGCTGACTGTAGCCTGCTGGAAAGGCAAAGAGCAAGGTGGGGTGAGAGAGAGCAAAGAACCACGGGCACCTGCAGAAACACCTTCCTTTCTTTTACAGCGACAAACACAGAACAAGGCAGTAAGCACAGAAAAGGCAAACCAAGAACGAACGCGAGTTTTCCTGCCTTTCGCATAAGCACGCTGCCGGGGTTTTGGTGCACTACCATGGCAGCACAGCAACACTGAAAACAGTTAGTATAACATTGTTTTCCCGTGACTGAGGAGAAATTAAAAAAAATGACAAATAGTGTTTTACTACCATGGTGTCACATGAAAAATACTAAGTCTTTGTTGGCAAATGAGGCAAAATGCAACCTTTTTCCCCAGATAAAAACTCAAAAACTAAACAGTCACAAAAATATTGTCAGGGTCTAATGTCAGTCATACCTTTGGTTAAATCATAGGTCTTTTCAGTTCTTTAGATATGAAAAAGTTGTGCAGAACAGAATACTTTAGTACAAAACTTCCATTTAAACATGTCCCAAACTTGATTTTTCTGTATAAAGCCAGCTTCCAAAAGGAATTTCTCTTATTGAAAACTTAAAAGGACTCTGTGTCATTTTAATGAAGAAATAGCTACTTTTATCCATCATGAAACACACCTGCAGCTACTTGCAATGAAACCTCTCCAGTGACTGGAATCCTGTCAGCATTAAACACCAGACACACAAATTATTAAAAGTGCACAGCCCTAAACGGAAAGAGTAAGGGTTGAAGAATGCACTGGAGTAAACTCACCTTGAAACTGGGATCAGAATTTACTCATCAGACAAACCTCTGAAGGGTCCATTTTTACTACCATGAGTAAATAGCCACATTGTTGCCTAGTAGATCTACAAGAGTGGGAATGGATCCTGCTCTTGGGGGACAGGGGGTTGAAAGGAGACAATGCTCATGGGAACAGCAGCAAAACAAACAAACAAATCCCATGAGTCAAGATCTTCAAAGGCTGCTGTCACTAGGTCCTCAAAAAAAAAAAAAAAAAGGCTGTTTCTGAAAGATGAGGTTAATCGTGAAGGAAGTTATGAGAAACAGAGGAGCCCCAGAGCAGTTCTGGTGGTGTTTCATTCTTACTTGGAAGATGGTGTTGATTAGAATGCAGAACTCGCATTGCACTACAGCTTTCACAGGAACTTCTCCAGTAAAATAATGGATTAGATGATGGTAGGATATGACTAGAAAGCAGATGGAAGCTCCTTTTTTTTCCCCCACTCAGTTTTTAAGCCTAAAGAAAGTCAGATAGACCCTTCTACTTCCAACAGGCTCGTTACTTCTTCTGAAATTAGACTTCAGAAAGTCTGTCACTGTCTTCTAATTACAAATGTGGGGGTGAGAAATCTGCAGAGAACAAGATACCATTTAGAGACCCAAATCAACCAGCTCTCGCACAGTGCACAGGAACAAGGGCTGAGGCACAAACCTTCAGTTCCAAGTTTTCTAGGGTTCTTGTCCAAGATAAACATGGAATTTCTTCATAAGCTCTGCAAGTGTTCTCATCTACATCAAAATTGATGCACTCCCACTGTATATTGCACACCAAAATAAAGGCCATACGGGCTCCATTCTGAGTGACTTAATGGTATGGGAGTCTTTTGTTTAGTTTAAGGAAGATTGTTTGAAACAAGGAGTGATAAATGCTTTGTATCATTTTCTGAAAGTATTAAGCAACTTGCAATTTGTTATGGAATCTGCTGTTACAGTCTCATCCCTGTACTTTAGCTGGATTATGATTCCTAGCACATACTATGCATTATTAGATGCCAGCTGCTTCTAAAGTAAATAACTCAAAAGTTCCAAAGTCAAGTTTATTTTGGGTATACGCAAAAGCCAGCTCTTCATATTTGACTTAAACCATTCTTCTGCTAAAAGTCTCCTGGCACCTTTACTTATCAGCAAAATGAACAACTAAAAAAAAAAACCTATCTCTTGAAAGTTTATCTGAAATTACAGTATTTACAATAGCTAAGGATTTACCAAATGACAACTATAATCACTGTTCACACCACTAAATTTTGTTCACGGAGATCATTCTAGACGCAAGAAACAGGGGCCATCTTTATATACCTCCGATATTTAAGGAAGCTAAATTGGGATGTTTCAGTCACTTACTTGCTAGAATCCCAAGACTGCAGAAGTTAATCCTGACGACTGCTCATGCTTCGGGGTGATTCACTTTGCCTCCCTTTCTAACAATGCATTCTGCTGATTAATAACGGTAGTCTGCTTTTGGTCACAATCAAGTAGGATTGAGATACCAGAACTCCAACTACATACTAAAAATATAGACAGCTACAGTGTTCTCTTCCTGGTAATTTTTGAATTGTGACAGTTCCCATCAGAAGCACAGGCACTCAGGCTGCTCAGCACCCTGGCCTGCCCCACAGGTTCAGGAACCGAAGCTCACAGGGTCGGGCACCGAAGGAGAGGTTCAACAACGAAACCGCCATTTGAGAGAGCTGCTTACCTGGGTACTGCATACCGTACTGTTGCTGAGGCTGAGCCTGCGGCTGCTGAGCAGGATAACCAGGCTGTTGGTACTGTTGGTACATCTGACCTAGGGATCAGAAAGGTATTTAGTTGAAGCCCAGTACCCTAGCTATATTATAAACACACAGTGAACAACGTCCTAACAAACAGTTCAAAATCGCAGCAACAAACCCTCTCACAACATGTAAAAACTTTTTTAAGAAAGTCTGAACACGGAAGTTTGAGTACGTGTTCCACCTCACTACCAACCGAAACCAGTCTACAGGTTTTAGCTTCTGAACCATGCCGTTCTGAAGACTAAATGATGTTTATCTCTCTCCAACAGAATACATAGTTCTAATTTGGCACGGGAGGCTTACTATTTCACATTAGCCATGCACCTTAATTAGTGCTACTCTGGTGGGTAACAGAGCAGGAATCTTTAAACGTCTTGGTAACTGCTCCAGAACTTACACTGTAAATTAAAGTACTTCAAAAGTGAAACATGTCCTCAGATTGTCTGTTTATATTAGGTTATATATATAAAAATGTATATTATACATATAAAATATATATATATTACTTGCTGTAAGCCAAGTTTTCTTAAGAGACCCAGGGGTATGTATACACCCTAAAGCAAAAATAAAACCGTACATTTTTAAGCTTGGGTATTCTAATTCAATGCTGATTTTTCCTAAATTCACTGCTTCCAATTTCTTGGCAAGAAGAGGCAGAATATTTGTTTAGACTTAACCTATGGGCTCTGTTTAGGCCTTATGCTTCTGCTGTTTTTCAGTTTAGTAACAGGCACAGTCAAAGAACAAGAACAATTATTTGCCAAAACTAAAGCTTAGCTGAACTGGAGCAGACATGGAAACTTTACTATTATAAAGTGTTACTCTACTATTATTCATTCTGCAAAGATCAGCAGACTGTATAAATATACTGGAATCTGTATCTTCTGAACTGCACCAAGAGAAAAGCAACTCGGCTCTGCTCCAAGTCCTCCCCGACCTCTGTGCACACTGCTTTAAAAGAACTCCTTATTTCGTCTTTTCTCTGTGTTACCTGCAGCTGAAAGCAACGGTATTTTACACACTAAGGCGCTGAAAATATTTTACATCGGTGCAGTCGTTCAAAATATTACTTGGTATGCAATTATTGTGGGATGAAGAGTGCTAAACACAAAGCTTGAAGAGAATTTAAGCCTGTTAGCTTGATAATTAAGGATTAGAAACTCAGAATGCATGTTTTCTGTTTCTTGAACTCTGTTGTTATAGGGAAGTTCTGGGAGAACAACCAGGAAGCTGCAAGCTTTACCCACAGGCTAACAGGGAGACCACACTGGCACCTGCTGGAGGCCTCAGGTAAAGGGATATGAAAGAAACAGCATGGAGTTTTTCCAAAGCCTTCTGAGAAGGCTTGCTGTCTTCACCAGGGTTGAAGCGTTAGTGAGGAGCAGAGAGGTGTTCCAGTGCCGTTCAAGAAAACATTCTTAATTTACAGCCACGAATGCAGTCAGAGATCCTATGGGTCCTTAAACACACAGAGTTTTCCTCCTCACTGGCTTTTTACTCTGAAAACAAGATGAGCTACAGCATCAGTGTCTGGTTTTGTACTTAGCAGTGCTTATTGCAGTCAAGGATCTGCCAGCATTTACCATTGTTCCTGTGCACTGAAACAGCCATTTTAGCTTGATTCCGAAAAAAGACCACATAGGTATATTCACACAACATTCTTTTCCCTAGAAGATCATGAAGTACTTACCTGAATGAACTTTTACATCTATTTCAGCAAAGACTAAGAAAGTCTCCACATCTGTACATAATTGGTTCTCCTGTGTGTTCAGCGACTGGATTTAGTGGTACAAAAGCACAGGCATGCCACAGGAGACTGCACTATACTGAAACGTCTTTGTTGTACTGATTTAATTCCAACTAGTGAATGCTTAAAACTTCAGCAAGGGAGGCAAGCCATTCATTAGTATCGGCACATGGAGGTGAGGTGACTTGGTATTCACAAATAACAACACCTAATAACCAATTATAATCATCATAACATCAGTTGTTGGCAAAGAATGCCATTAAAAAATAATCCCCCGATATACCAGAATGATTGACACGTGACTGTGTCAGTGTTTACGCTGTGAACTCTGATCATGCACTACTGAATTATTCACTTGGTGTACATCAGTGCACGTTTGTAACCTAAGATTTGAAACTGAGGTTTTTACCCCAGTTACCATTTTACTTCTATCCTCAAAATACTGGGAAGGTGGGGGGGAAGCACAGCTTGGGGTGTTTTGGTTTTTTAAAAGTGAACTAGTATTTTAAAACTAGTTTCTAAGAAGAACATGCTCTGCGCCAGCAGTGCCAGTTGCATGAGCCAATCCTGTTGAAAATCTAACCATCAAAACGTATCCAAAGTTCTGGCTGAGCCATGGCCCTGCGCTGGTTCTCATCTCGGCTGCACAAGGGCGGGATGGGGCAGCACAGGTCCCCAAATTACCCCTGGACTGAGGTGCAATCAAAACAGTGAAGTACAGAAAGCTACTCCATGTGTCCAAGGAAAGTCTTTGAACGCTTTGGATAAAAGCAACTTAGTTTAGGAAGAAAACTCAGAGGCTGATAATCGCACATATATTACCCAGCTTTGGTAAGAGACTGCTATTTACCATATGCATACAATGCACAGCGTAAGCGCTCCCACTAGTATTTCTGATGAACAAGGTGCAAGAATGACTTCTGATCTCTTCCCAAGAACTGAACCACCCTATTGTATCCATAGAGTGAAGAAAATAGAATCAATACTTAACATATTCCAGTGGTAATGACAAAAACTGCATAAACTACAGACCAAAACCTTCATAATTAGTGCTGGCTGTATTTTACATGCAAAAAAAAAAAAAAGGACTTGGGCAAAGGTATAGCACAGTTCAGTGTTTAAAAAACAAACAAACCCCACTATACTTTCCTTGACCCAAGTTTAGAAAAATCATTACATCTACTCTGATACATGAGCCTAGACAGCTGTTTTCCTAAGAAAGATGAGTTTTGCTGAAACAAGTACTTTTTCCCTTCCCTGGCGTTAGCAGTTAGGATTCCAGCCTACTGCTGCCAGTGCTTAAGTGTTTCACTTTTTTGTTTCAGTTCTAGTTTAACATCAACACTTAAAACCTCATACCTTATTGTCTTTAAGTAAAAAGGCTAAATTCATAGAATACAAGTTCAGTAGCTGAGTGTATTTTTTGAATATTAATTTTTCTAGCTGCTGACAGAAGAACCTGAAGCACTTTTTTCCAAAAGTAACTTCCACACACAAACAATATCTTTAAGCTACAAAGATGTCTCTTGCCGTCTCATTTATACCGCTTGACTAATTCTTAGAGAAGTAAGCAAAAAGAAAAAGCTGAAAGCAGCAAAACAAGAGTTTTACAAGCTCCTCTGTAACCAACAGCATTCGTGCCTGCTTAAATATTATGCCTAACTACAAATTGCTCAAATACTCTGCTCAATCAAAATGTTACCGATGCCCTTCAGGCAACAGGTTCCAAGTGACTGTGGATACTGTCATCACCCTCAATAATGCCTCTCACATTTACCTCTAGCGTTATGTCAGTATAGAAAGCAGCAGAGGGTTGAAACTTGTTTCTACACCAACACAGAAACAACTTTATATTGTGCTTCGTAGGGAGGTAGAAATACCAAAGCAAGTCATTCCACAGTCAGTTTCATCCAGAACTATGCAGGTATGAAGGCTCAGTGCTCTTGGAAAATATCAATAGAAAAATGATGCCCAAATGTAGCAAACCTCTGAATAGGTTTATTTTTAGAAGTCAAATAACATGTAAAAGGGTATAGTACAAAGGAATCTGAATACCAGAGTTAAGACCTTAAGCTTTAAAGGAGGGCCAGCTGAGGCTCTCAAGAGTTACAGAGGAAAACTACAATGCATATGAGACAGTTACAAGGTTTAACCTGACTAGCACAGAGCCGTAGATAGTAAAGAAGCAATGCAATAATGGCTGTTTCATTAGATAGAAATGATGAGTAAACAACATTTTTAATTCATAGTAGACAAGCCAACAAACCATTAGCTGAGTGAAAGCAACTACTAATACTGCTTGCTTGACACAACACACAGGGTATGATACGAACTAAGTTTTTCATATATTTTTAAAGTACAGCATATGTAAGTCTGCCTTACAGCAAAGTGAGCACGGATGCAAGTAGCAAACAGTACCCTGAAAGTCCTCCTCACGTTACATCACCTACCCTTTTATATAAAGCTACTGCTCCACCTGCTGTTTCTGTATTGAACAGCACGTGAGGAAAAAAGTTTTCCTGCCTAGCAGCATAGATGAATCTGTACTTTGGTATCAACTTTCGAGTCTGCTAACTGGAAGTCATAGCTACTGATAACTCAGATTCAGATACCATCATTCACGTCTTAAATAGAAGAAAAACCTGCTGCTTACCTTCCACCTGACCAGTCTGCGGCTGTGTTCCGGGGTACGGTGGCTGCTGTGCCTGAACACCAGGGGGATGGGCTGCAGAAGAGGAGGAAGCAATGCTATCTGGTGTTCCTGATCGCTCTTCTGCAGGGGCACTGGGTGGTCCTAGCAGAGAAAAAAAATATATTACAGTACATGAAATGAACAGAGAATTTGAATTAAAAAAAAAATCTAATACAAGACCATTCCCTTGCAAAGTTTTTAATTTTTTTTCCAGTTTTCCATAGATTTAAGTCTCAGAGTGTCACGCCCAAGCTAAAACTAAATATATTTGCCTATGTAAACTCTCCTTTGAAATTGGGGGGGGGGGGGGGAAACGGGACGGGACACACGGATGGACGGGACAGGGACGGGACGTGTTTCCACCTGTCTCTAGGTCACTCAAATTTCATCCTTCCAAGGAACCTGACCCGTCCATGGGATAAAACCCTGCGTGACAACATCGTTTTTCCACAGCTTAAGGTGCTAACCTTGCACACATACACTGAAGACTTGCTACGTGTGGACAGAATATGCACCTACGTACCTATTCTTTCTCATCTGGAGCAAAGGTGCAAAGCTGTGTGAAACTGTTCAAATGCACTAGTGTTTTACTGTGGCCCACATGGGCCCAGGCAACAAAGTGTTTTACCAACAGTCATACAGCATGTGAACAGAAAACCTCCAAGGAATGTATTAAACTCACACTCCCGGACAGGATATAGCAGGCTTCAGTCTAAAAGCAATTGTCGGCTTCGATAATTCTGAAAATATTCCAGCTAGCACCCAAAGAAAGCAAGGAAACAGAGAATTCAGACTTTCTCTACATTAGTGAGAAGTTCAGAAATATGCATGTGAATGGCTATAATATAATGCAATTAAATGCAAAGTATTTTGTTAGAAACAAGGGAGCTTAAACCTGGAACTTTCCAGCTATTAGTTACATGAATGCTACCTATGAGACACTACTTTCAAATACATGCTTAAAGTACAAGAATTAGAATTGCTGCAAATTCACTTTCAATTTTAAGAAAGTTATATTTACACAATATAAATACGCATCCAACAAGCCCTTAATTGTGTTTTCATGTTACCCTTATTAGGGGGAAAATGAATCAAATCTGCCAACTTCTGGTTTTGCCTTTATACACGTAACTGCAGGATTATAGCTTTAGAAATGGGATTTCTTATATCCTGCTTAAACGTCCTCTGTGAATGTCCTCTGTACATTCAAAGCATGGTCAAGTCAGTTCACTGTCAGAAGAATTATGGAGACGCATAAACATTGAAGTGTCACTGATGCTATGATCAAAGCATTAACTGACACTGAGGCTTTGTACCAAAAGACAAACCATCTCCTTCAAAAATTAGCTCCAATTTTCTGCTAGTTGTACTTCACATTCTACTCTATCACTTCACTGTTCAGAGGTAGCCCATTTTAAGTTTTCAAGTACCATCAAACCTTTATCTGGTTTGTGAAATAACGATGCCGTGACAATACCCAAAACGTGCCACGGAAGAAGAGATCACTCAACAGGCCTGATCCACGGACCAGTACCCCAATCTGAAGACAACCACTCTGTCTGCAGGTACAACCTTGGATCCTGCACAGTCGCAGTCACACAGTGCAGATCTATTCCTATCACTCCACACTTTTGCCAAGGCAGCCGTACTGTAGAAACAAGCTCCAGTTGCTATTAGTTTGCCCATCTGTATCATTACTTCACACATCACATAAAATTTACTTGCTCTAAAGTTGAGAGTACACAGCAAATCCTGTTGGCTAACAGCAGTTTTATTTTCAGGTTTCCATGCTACATGAAACCTTGCCAGACCCACACAGATTCTGTGCAAAATCATTTCTCTATATTCTGCATCACACTCGCTAGTATGTTCTATGTTGCTTTTCCAACTTCAGTTATCCCGTCTTAAGTTGACTGCATTCAGTTTAGTATAATCGGGTTTTGTATGCTTAGCATTCTACTACTAGGTAGGGCCAACAGTCATGCAGATCTTCAAGAATAAATATAATTCAGACAAGTATGTTATTCCTTTCTGTTAACAGTAAAAAAGTTGACACTATTTACTTTTGAAATGAAACAGAGGAAAGGCAGGGTTGTACAAAACATTCTGACTGACCCAAACAGCAGAAGCACAAGCCAAGAACATGAACTACAAGATCAAAGCCTAAGGCAGAGCAGTGGATACTGTTTTTCTATCACTGGCAGATACCAATTAAGTTACTCTACACAATAGCTTTAAATAATTCAAATAAAAAATTCTAAGCCATTTTCTACTCCAAGCTAAAACACAATGCTAAAACCAACAGCAACTTTTCAACATTTTGTATACAGAAGTTAGCAAACACAGTTACAACACCTTAATATACCAAGTTTTAGAATTCTGAAAAGAAATAGTGAATATAGAACATAGCTTAATACATCCAAAATGCAAATGCTTTGTTACAAATCAAGATTTGAGTCATCGATTATGAACAGGTTTTGCTTTCCTTTTCATAAGACGTATTCTTACCTGACACCTGATCATCTGTCAAGCCAAACGCTGACATGACGTTCTTGCTGATTTCATCCTGGTTCTTTAGCGGATCAAATGCAGACATGCTTGCTGCTATAACTTGAGTAGATGGCTTAACATTAGAGTCAGCAGCAGCAGGCTTTTCTTCCCTACCATCTACAGCATCTACAAAACAAAATGCCCAGTTATTAATTCTTGCAAACTGAAACACCATCATACATATATATTGCACTACAGCAACTTTAAAATTGCATAGTTGTGGAGGTTTTTTTAAATGTTTTAACTGTTGAAATGCTTATGTTAGGATAACAGTGATGAATCGGTGATGTATCTGAAACTGTGATGAATCACAAAGCTTAGGTTTCACTGCACAGTTACTTAAAGATACACTGACGCTGTGGAGTATCAGTATCACGTATCACACTGTCTTAAATTCAAAGGTACAAAGCTCCTGCTTCAAACAACTTGTTCTGGTATGACTTGCCTACAGAGAATTCAAAATTAAGAAAACTTACAGAATAGGTTCCAGTTTATTATAGTGTTTTATCAACCACAGTTTTTGTTTTGTTCTATCCCCTTCTCCCCAAATTCTTCCTAAGCTGACAGGTGAAGTTCATCTCTTTGCAATTATACAAGTAACACTGAATCACTCAGAAACCCCTTACCTAGTGGAGTGCTACATTTTCTCTTAAAAACAAACAAGTGCAGATAGGGTTTAGACTGGGTAGTTTTGTTTACACTCTAAGATCATCACCCTAACCTCCTTCCAAATGGTTTACAACCAGAATCCACGGTATTCCACTGAAATCAGTAATTGCTTATATTGTAGGAACAGGAGCTGGGATTTTTTAAATAATACAACCAATAAAACTTCAAAGTGTAAAATACAAAAGCAGCGTTTCCTAAAAGAAAGGCTGGAGTTCTCGTTTCGCCTCTTTACTCAGAACACTGTACTCCATGACTTTGTGTCATTATTTTCTGTGTCCAGCTCACCCAAAATCTGTAATTAAGCACACAGAGGTATAGTTTTTACAGTACAACAGCCCTAAGCTAGGAGATCAATGCCTCAAAACTGGGAGAAGACAACTTCCTTCCCTGTTTTGCCCTCCCCCGATAATCCTTTCCCACCCCTACCTGCACCCTTGTGCTGCTTACCCTGAGACAGCTCTGATGCTGGTCTGAGCTCAAAATGTGTGGATTCAATTTCCTAACCTGGCAAAAAAAGTGGATATAGTTTTTGCTGAATTCACTTTTTACTGTTTTAGTGGATCAAACTTGCTTAGCAACATGACAAGATAAGCACCAGAGCTAGCCCAAAGTAAGCAGCGGGAGTGCTCAGCTGCGAGCAAGAACTCTTCAGCAACAACAAACTATTAATTCAGCTCAAAGCCCTCTCAAAATGTTGCGGTGACTCACAAGTGTTAGTTACAGCACTTTCATACATTACAACAAAAACTCAACGTTGAAGTTTTATTCCTAAGTTAACTTAGTGCTTTACTCCAGACAATCTGAATAAAAATTCTGCCTCTGAAATAAATGAAGCATTAAAAACTAAGTTCTGGACCATCAAGCAACAATTATGAATGATCACAACCAGTACTCAAGCCTCCATTTGTCACTTTGTTAAACGACACACAACTTGGCAAATCAAACCAAACAATACTTTGCCAGGCTGCCTACCACTTTCAGGCAGATTAGTGGAAAGTCCTGGTTCAGCTGGTGGTTCTAAGCAGTCCAGTAAACGATTGACTTTATTGCGAAGTTCTATCAGCTCTCGACGCAGATATTTCACCTGATTAGATTCTAGGGGTCTTGGTTGTCCATTCACTGCGAAACAGCAATTAGATAAATTTAAGACTAGTAACATTTTGACATCCAGTTTAAAATTGCAAAAAAAAAAAAAAATTCCCAACTTTTACTTGCTTGTAGCATCATCATCCTCTGTGGAGTTTAAAGTGACGAAGTTTAGTTAACACAGACTGAACTCATTCTAGAGCTTACTGTTCCTTTAATATAATCTCAGTTCAGTATAATCCACGCTACCAGAACTGCAGAGTAAAGTCTGTGGTAAATTTCTGCATCGTTTACTCATTTCCATGAATATACCCTGAGCAATACAAATATCATACTTGGTTGTGGAAAGCTGTCCCTTTAGAAAGCGCCTTTAGAACTAATGCAGCATACACAACACTGCTGCAATTCATGAATAAGATCAGTGTCCAAGTTAAAGGCTACCTGGGATTCCTTGGAACTATGTGCTAATTTACCAATAGTAGCCTGAAAATAAAGAACTATTTTATACAAAGGCCAAAGGATAAATGTTAAAATCTATTCAACTTTAAGCAATTAATGTTAGTTTTTAGCAGTGTACTCGTAACACTGCAAGATAATCATCTTAAATTTCTCACGCACCTGTGAAAAAAATCCCATAAATGCTGGAGTGGAAGGTAACATGGAAAATAACATCAAGAAAAAATCATTGACCACATATATATGTATGCCAAATACTTTAAGCAATCTTATAAAAAAGAAGTAGTTTCAGTTTCCATAAGTTCAAATGTCACATGAAACATCAAGAGAAAATAGATATCATGTACTAATCCAGTATTTTTAACTTACTGATTTCATTCTTCTGAGGTGACAAACTGAAAGTTTTTAGTACCTTCCAGTGAAGCCCACTGTCTGAATTTTAATAAACATTATTAAAAAAAAAAGACGACAAACAATCTTCTATACTTACCAAACAATGTCAGCTTAAGTATCCTACTGCACTGAATTGCAAAGGAAAGATCTGAGCTATCAAAAATTGTTATAAGATCTCCATCTGAAAAGAACATGAAAAAGTTACATTAAAAGCAAAGCCTATTAAGTACTGAACTTCAGGCTAGGGCAGAAGTGTTACTTCATTACTCAAAAATAACTGTCCCTATTTGATTCTGAAGTTAATAGGAAAAAGTTTATTATTTTGGTGCGAGAGTCAGCGTGCAGGCAGGGAAATTATGCACAGAAGGTAAGACAGAAGCATGACTGGCTCCAAAGGGGAGCCTTCTGACATTAGCCCTTTGAAAGTTCCATATAGCTCATCATTCTTTTATGTTTACGTACAGGATGAAACATGAGAGCCAAGTTCACAAAGTCCAACACCAGAAAGAATGATGCTGCCAGATATGGTTATATGCCTATTCCAAGTGGGTCCAAAACGGTGGTGTTCATGAACAGACAGGAGAGTCAAGATAGATGGCACAAGCCAATCCCAACTCAATTTTTAAAAAACAAAACACGCACACTAAAAACGGAAAATTTTGAGTGACTAGAACACTTTCTCAGGTTATACTCAGAACACTGAGGTGCAAGACTGATTTTCAACAAGGGAACGATAATAAAGTTCCTGTGTAAAAGTGAATAATAAAAATATCTATTAGCCTTAACACACAAATAGGAATGCAGACGTGAAGATGTCAAAGTAGTCAGAAGAAAACTTTTCTCTCAAACCAGGAATCTGACATGAAGTCTCAACCCTTAGCCATTTATTTTTGTGTGTCAGATTTCAGAGGAACTCCCATCCCAATGCATCCTAATGAATTTGCACATCGGCAGTCACAGAAACTATATTGGAACTGTATGGGATCCTTTATTCTTAAGATACAAAGGGCTATGCATAACACACTGAACGCCTTTAATCCTATTAATACCCAAAAGAGATACCAAGTTCCCATTAAGTCTGGTGTCTCACAATTTTTAACCTGAGTCAAGACAAATGACATTAACATCTTGGCTTACTCAACAAGATCACAGATAAAACAAGACTACTCTCTTTGGCAGGATGGATTTTCTGCTGCTTTAACATATTCAACAGATTATTAATAGACTAAATGAACACAAATTA
>NW_008824804.1:219677-223953 GCF_000699105.1 Pygoscelis adeliae
TCAGGAAAACGTGTGTACTGGCAGAGGGCAAGAGAAGGGATAGCAGCACCACTTCCCTCCAGAACAGCCTGGGATGAGTGCTGGGAACTGAGATGAGACACTGTCTAGTGAAGCTTCACCTTCAGAAACAACAGTGTTAGACAAATGACACACAGCTTGGAACAAAGCTGACTCCAGGCTACCAATGCTCCTCCCTAAAACACTGTTAAAAGGAGGCTCTGTGGACAGACAAACATGTTTTTAATTACAGACTTCTGCCTAAAAATACTGAGATATTCCTTATGCACTGGTGACAAAGTTCCAACTGTATAAAAGTTACGGTTAACATTTTCAAATAAATGGTCATAAAACACATGATGGCAACCTGAAAAAGATCAAAACTTGAAGAACTACGTATTTTAATTTTGTCATACTTGACTACAAATAACACCTCTGCAATGGAAGGTCTTCTTAGTATAGTACCATTAGTAACACCTAACAATGCCTGGCAGTCTTCAAAGAAGTTGCTTTCTAACAAAATAAACAAGGAATCTTACAAATACTAACAAACTGATGACATAGAAAATAATTTTCAAGGTTTCCTGAAAGAAATATTGTTGTCTCCGAAGATTTTTTGGTATCCTATGCCCTGTTTGCACTTTCACAATCTCAAAAAACATTGGTTGATAGCAATATCAGTCATGGATTCACTGAGTGGAGACTGGAAAGTCTCCAAGAATGGAGGCTCCAAAACCCCACTGGGCAACCTGCTCCAGTGACACACTGCCCTCCTGGCCAAAACTCATGCTCAGCCTCTCAAGCTGCAGTTTATGACTGCTGCCATCTGGTGCTACCGGAAGCAGTTTGGATTCAATGGTCTTTGCAACTCGCACTCAGTTGGCTGGAGGCTGCTATGAGCTCTGCCCTCAGCCTCCTCTTCAGCACACTGAACGAGCCCAGCTCCCTCAAGTGCGCCCTGTAGGCCACCCGCCCTAGGCCCCTCACCATGCTCACCGCATCCTGCTGGACCCCCTCCAGTTTCTCCAAGTGTTTTTAGCCTGGGGTGCAGGGGGCAAAACTGAGCACAGACTTCCTGGGGGGACCTCACCAGTGCCAGGAAGGGGAGGGTAATAGTGTCCCTGTTTGCCACCATGATCCATAACAAGACTTACACAATCAGACCCCAAACAAGTAACTTTATGAACGTTAAACAGTCCTTTCTCTTTGGAAGTAAACTGGGGGGGGGGGGGGGGGGGGCCCGCCCCAGCTTTTCAGTATCCCTTCCTAAATGCTGATACCAAAATCCACTGGTGTCTTAGCACAAAGCCTTTCTATTCCATATTCTCCCAGTAACACAATAATTACTTCTCTTGCCAATGCACAACATTAGCAGGCCATCTTATGATGCTTTTCTGCCATACCTGTCAATAATCAGATTCACTGCCTGAACAAAGGTGCATGTTCTAAACAGTTTAGCCTGCATAGCCAAATGCAAATGTATATTAATACACACAGTTTACACGGATTAATGTGACCCAAAAGAATCCAGATTATTCCATCTTACCCTCCCTCAGCTATTTTAACATTTATGTTGAAGGCATTAAGAATAATGATTGAAGTTTCTATTTTAAATTGCTAGCAGAAAAAAAGGCTGAAAGGCACCAAGTACGGAATCTTGTTAGATCCATAAAGTCAGTTCTATGATTCTATCGACAGCCGTCAAGCTATTACCAAAGTAGAGCATATGCTAGGATTCATAAGGTATATGTATATGTCAAGCCATACAAAAGTCTGACAATTTAAGTATATTAGATTTATCAAACAAACTTTTCATTTTAAGGAATGCCAATGAAGCTGAATTTCCGTTATGATACAGATAGGAATATACAACGTTAATTATTTTCTATTGAAAAGTAAAACAGACTTTCCTTTATTTTCTCTACTAATCTTGTTATTTCAAGAACTTACCTTTCTCATTTTTACAAGGAACATAGCTTTCGCTCTCTACAATTTCCCACGTACCCTAAATATTCCCTGCTACTCCAATTATAATTTTTTTTTATCTTTAGTATAAGCTAGTGACTCCTTAACTTACCAATGGACTGGAAAGCATTTTAGCATTCATTCTGCATCATCGTGATGCACTTCAATTTTTATGACATTAGAAATTAGAAATGTTTAAGACATTAGAAATCTGCCTCATTATCCTTGGCCCTGCCAGCTATGCTTCCTCATCTACTAGCTTTATCTACCCTTATATTTTTTTTCTATTCCATTTTGGAAAAAAAAAATCCAAAAAGCCACCACCAAGAATGTAGTTTTCCCTCATTTTGGTAAATTTACCAAAGGCAGAGACATTACTGACTAGCACACCACCTTGATTACATGCCGTATGAGTTAATAACTCATTATTGGCTCTGACACAGACATCAACTTCTACTGTAAGGTAATGAAGAACAAGAATGAAAAGGCCAATCTCACATTAGGCACTCTAGTTTTAAATTCAAGCCTAACTTAAAAAAAACCAAAAGTAAAGTTTCTATTATTGGCTACATAAGGGCTTTAGCATATGTAACTCAATAACATGGTGTGCTTAAGATGCAATTCTACTCTAATTCGTAGAAGTTCACTGCTGGCAGTCCTCAGTGGTTTGTTTGGTTTTCACTTTGGTTTATTTTTTTTGCAGACATTGGGTTTTACTAAATATTCAAGAACCTTAAGCAGGACATAAAAATGATTTCAAACCTAGCAGAGCAATTTCCTTAGTTCAGAAGTTTGAAAGATGCCCAGCTTGAATAGAAAACCTAACTCCACAAGGCAGTATTCAAACAGAAACTTCTTTTCCCTGGTAATTAATAAAAGCATCACATAACCTAAATATAAGTTAGGAATACGCTTCTGATCATCTTAGTCCACAAATCCAGAGACAGAAGGATTGGGGTTTAAAGCTTCCTAGCCTCTCCAATTAAGCATACAGGTTTGAAAAAAACAAAATGTGTTAAATTCAAGGTTCCTGACAGTTTGATGAAGATACAAAGCCACAGTATTTTGCAGAAATTTTAAGCAGAAAATCCCATATCCAGGCCTGAAGATCACTAGCTTCACGTGTTACAGCAACAAGAAACAAAGCCAGGAGGGGCAGATGAAGCATTCTTCTGAACGCTCAAAGAGTGTGCACACGAATTCTGAGAAGACCCAGACAAAGGTTGTAGAAGTAGTAGAAATCCTTAGACCTAAGATATCTCCTCATAACAGATGAAGACAAGCATTCCTCCAGGTCTGGAGGGATAAATAACAAAACGGAAATAGCTAGAATGTATATATTTCAATGCTTCTAATGACTGAAATAGATTTAAAGAAGAATCTTAGCTTAGTGAAAACAAAGAAAAGAATACCACGGTCCTCATATGACAATCAAACTGAAGCCTAGTTCTGTTAACTTTTTCCTTAATCACTTGCAACTTCCTCTGATATTAACAACGTTTAAAAGTTCTTAGTAGTGATGATCAGCTAGGATAACATATACTGAAATTTCACGTCACAGTGGAGAAGTAGTACATTCTGAAACAAAGAAAGCTAAAACTGAAAGTAGAAGGTCACTAGGCTGTGAAAGACAACCAAAGAATGAAACCATAATTACAGTCTCCACCATACACCATTATCTTCTTCAAAAGAAGATTAATCTTCTCTTCCTGGAAGCTATGCTAAGCCACATGGAAGACAGAGAGGTGATTCGAGACAGCCAGCATGGCTTCACCAAGGGCAAGTCCTGCCTGACCAACCTAGTGGCCTTCTATGATGGAGTGACTACATCAGTGGACAAGGGAAGGGCTATAGATGTCGTCTACCTGGACCTCTGTAAGGACTTTGACATGGTCCCCCACAACATCCTTCTCTCTAAACTGGAGAGGTATGGACTTGATGGGTGGACTGTCTGGTGGGTGAGGAATTGGTTAGATGGTCACATCCAGAGGGTGGTGGTCAACGGCTCAATGTCCAGGTGGAGATCAGTGACTACTGCGTCCCTCAGGAATCTGTATTGGGACCGGTACTGTTTAATATCTTCATCAATGACATAGACAGTGGGATCGAGTGCACCCTCAGCAAGTTTGCAGATGACACCAAGCTGAGTGGTGCGGTCGACACGTCAGAGGGACGGGATGCCATCCAGAGGGACCTGGACAAGCTCAAGTACTGGGCGCATGTGAACCTCATGAGGTTCAACAAGGCCAAGTGCAAGGTCCTGCACCTGGGTCGGGGCAACCCCCGATATCAATACAGGCTGGGGGATGAAGGA
>NW_008824804.1:224100-230993 GCF_000699105.1 Pygoscelis adeliae
ACCTGGAGTACTGCGTCCAGCTCTGGAGCCCTCAGCATAAGAAAGACACGGACCCGTTGGAGTGGGTCCAGAACAGGGCCACGAAAATGATCAGGGGGATGGAACACCTCTCCTGTGAAGAAAGGCTGAGAGAGTTGGGGTTGTTCAGCCTAGAGAAGAGAAGGCTTCGGGGAGACCTTATTGCAGCCTATCAGTACTTAAAGGGGGCTTATAAAAAAGATGGCAGCAAACTTTTTAGCAGGGCCTGTTGCGACAGAACAAGGGGGAATGGCTTTAAACTAAAGGGGGGTAGATTTAGACTAGATGTAAGGAAGAAATTTTTTACGCTGAGGGTGGTGAAACACTGGAAGAGGTTGCCCAGAGAGGTGGTGGATGCCCCATCCCTGGAAACATTCCAGGTCAGGCTGGACGGGGCTCTGAGCAAGCTGATCTAGTTGAAGATGTCCCTACCCACAGCAGGGGGTTGGACTAGATGACCTTTAGAGGTCCCTTCCAACCCAAACCATTCTATGATTCTAAGAAAAGACAAGAGACAGAAGCATACACAAAAACAGAGAACTATACTTAAAGAACCGGTAAGAATGCAAAAAAAGGGACTAGAAGCTGTAACCTAATGAAAAAGTATCCATCAATTTCCTTTTACCTTTCTCATTCCAGAAAGAAAGAAGAAATCAATTATGTGATAAGAGGAAAAACAAAACCACCACAAATCCACTGAGCTCTCTCCCACTAGAGATCAAGACCCAAAATATTAGTCCTTCATTGCATATCAATTTTGATGAGCAGTGTCTGTCAAAAGCTTCATGAACCTGAAGAAACTGTGCCAGGGTCATTCAAAGTGAAATTTTATTGCCTAGATGAGGGAACAAAAGTTATTTGACGTTTTAGGTACCACAGACAGTGCTAAAGTTTCCTAGTCCTATTAAGAAAAATGAACCTGAATGCTTCAGTAATGTAGCTCTTTTACTGTACACCAGCATAATTATCACACAGTCTTTGATCTGACTAAGAGACTTTGGATTTTATCACTTCATTCTGAGTTTCATTTTATGAATGCCACCTCTGTCCCAAATTAAGTAACTTATCCATGCCCCACACTGACATTCGAAGAGGGAAAAGCCCTCTGAACCACAACCCCCTTTCTACGCATCTCAAACAAGGCCCTTTTCATTCTGTGGAAGCCCTTCTTTCTTAAGGTTGCGTTTATTTAGCGCTATTGATTGAGATTTTCTTTGAAACAACCAATGTCCGACAGATTCAAACCATCACACAGGGGCAAGATTACTTTTAATAAGTATTTCAGGTTAAATTAAAAGTTTCTTCTAATCTTTACTGATGGAGGAAAACATCATCAAGAATTATTACTACCTAAGTCCAGTTTTCAAAGTCTTATAAGAGCTTGCGTTAAGTCACACATTTAGTCACTCCTTGCCTTCAAACCCCCTTTACCACTGAAAACGAAAAAATGGTTAAATGAGTGGACAGAAGAGAAACCTGCAATAGCATCAGCTTTCTGCAACAGCAAAAAATGAACTTTCAGAGAGCTGTTATTTCAGAAAAACAGGAGGAAATACTACGTTAAGACAGCATAACCACAAGAGATACAGCTTCTATTGTCTGATTCAAAGGATTTCACAAGAAATCACTTGCATTTGCCAATGAATTTGGACAATTTTGAAGAGGTGAATTTCAGAGTTTCTGTCCATACATAAATCGTATCAGAGCAACGATAGTAATTAAACCTTACCTTCATCTTTGTATTTTATTGTGACTTCATCATTGCTCAGAAGTTTTCCTCTAAAAACTCTTTGCATCATTAGCACCAATTCATCATAGGTGATATCTTCATTATGAATAGGAATTCTCCTAATATCTTCCCCAAGCTGAGCTTTGATGATCAGCTTCCCACTTAAGTCCAGCTGCCCATTCATGGTGGATTCCTTATTGCCTGCAGACCTGTTAATGACAAAACATTAAAAACATTTTAGAAAACTAAACTGTTAGTTATTTAAATGCATCTGATGACAGTTCTGAAGCTTTCCATCTTTGGAAAGCATTACTGTGAGGAAGCTCCCCAGAGAACCTCTTTCGGACACATCCTATGATGCACTAATTTCTCAAACAATAAAGTGCACGATACATTAACTGAGCTCACGGGCAACGAAGAACTCTAAGATCCGACACTTCAAATTATCACAGGTATCACAGTTCCCAGTGCTCAGAATTTAAAAGTAAAGTTTTTTTTTTAAAAGCCAGGCAGCTTTCAAATATGTGTGACATTTAGAAATTTCAAACTCGGGTGGGTTTTTTTGTAAGATATCAGATGTAAACTGTCATGGAAAAAAAGCTATAAAGAAACTAATATTCCCTAGGATTTGCTTTTGAGATACATGTATACATCTCTCTCAGGGAAAGTGAAATTGCAGGAAAAGCTGTCAGCCTTACAACATTTTATTGGTTACATTATCACCTTATTAGATTATTTTTACATCCCTCATAATTATGATAACCAGCAAAGGGCTTTTTTGCCTTTTTTTTTTAAATTTAAGGAAAGACTGCCAGAACAAAATATCTTATCTCAAAGATTATAGGTGGTAAGGTGGCTTTACTAAGGGGATCAGGTTGAATCATGCATTATTTCATGAACAAGTAAATGAAGAGCTAAACATTGTTTTTATTACCTGCATGATCAGAACACATGGAGGGTTCCTCTCCAGAAAGGAAGATACAAAAGTTTTCCTTTTTTTTGAAATTTTGACCGAGATGTTTTAACCAAGATTTTAGATTTTTAAAAGCTGCTCAATAGACCACACATTAGCTACTCGTTAGGCTCAGAGCCACAAATTTGTTATGCAGTGTACATGGCCAGAACAGTTCGTTACTCTTGGTGCTTTAAGAGAGGCGGACAACAGCTCCAACTTAAAAGGAAGTGCAAGAAAGCCATCTTGTGCCCAAGCAGCACACAGCATGTACTTCAGTTATATCTTGATATAACACTTTAGATAAGACAATTTTAAAACTATCACTTTGTATGAGGCATCTCTCTTGTTAAAAAACACAAAGGCCTTACCTTGAAAAGAAAAACAGAAACTACAGAGAAGTTACGAGCAGAGGAATGAAAAAAAAAAAAAAGATCTAGACAGCTAGTCAAATGTCCTTTCTTCACCGTTTTGGACAGGGCCAAAACAATAGATATGGAATGATGAGCAATTAAAGAAGCAGTTATCTTAACATCTGAAGATATGGAGATCTTAAAAGTAGGCAGCCCTACACAAATACTGGAGATCTTAAAAGTAGGTAGCCCTACACATCAAAATTGACATTTCCAAAGCCACATGCAGGCAAGCATGCTGTTTGTTCTCTTGTACAAAAAGAATTCTTGGTAGAGATATGCAGGTATTTCTCCTTTACCTTTACGGATGTTATAACACAGTGCTTTATGAGAAAACTGAATTTTGCTTTGGTCAGTCTATTTTTAAAGTACTGCATTGAAAATTACTTCTCTCCTACCAAAGAAACAAGACACTCAGCTAAAGCCTTTAATACATCATACCTTGATGCACCTATATATATTTAATTCTGCTGTTTCAATGGCAATGTTTTGCATTAAAAAGATGTAGTATGATGCTATCTCTAGATTGCAATTCAATTTCTGGGGGGGTTTTTTGTAATGAACTTAATTATAAACCAAACATTTCATGCAAATCCCTTTGTTTAGCCCAATGACATCCAAAAAAAGAGACAAGCAACTATTGTACAAAACTCATTCTCCTAATCAGACATAACAGGAGGTAGGCAGATACAGTCTAATTGCAGAGAAAAGGGACTTGCAATTAACACAGCCAGGTTGCTGCTGAGACACTATGACAGAACAGTGACGTTTACAGTATCGTTAATGCTCGCTAATGCATTATTCATGTTTTGCAACATAGGAGTCTTGACTGCAGGCACATCAGCTCAGTCTAATTAACACTCTAAGTTGGTTGTAAAAGCATAGGGTTTTGCAGAAGTTGTTTGGGTTGGGTTTTTTTTTTAATTTAAAGCATTAAAAAAAAAACAAAACAGCATCCATCCACAGGTTTTCTTTCACCTCCTTTCCAAAAACGTGCATTTATCATTACCTTGTCTGTCTTACTGATGCTGGATTATTGGACAGATTTCCCACCTCACTTCAGGACAGAGTTAGGATAAGCCGCCATGCACTATCAGTGCCAGAAAACAGGAAGCTGCATCCAAAAAAAAAGAAATATTTATTTACAGTCACACTTCCTTAGAATTATACACTTCACATGAATCTTTCACTTTAGAACATCTTAACGAATATACCCAATTAAAAAAAGTCAGTTTTATCCATAATGTAACAATCAGATTTACGCTGAGTATCGTAGAGTTTGAAGTTCAACTAAAACAGATCTCAAACAAGAGTTTTAATTTCCTAATAGTAGTGGTTTATTTTTACTAAATTTTGTAACTGCACATAGGAATTCCTAGCAGTAATGTGTTCCTTTCCAGGACAGTGATCTTCCCCAACAGTCTCAAAATATTCATTCGTATGGCCTCCATCTTAAAACCCCAGGTTAAATTAAAGAAAATAAACTTTGATTGATTTAGCAGTACAAAACCCTAGAATTCCGTTTCTTAGCTTAAGGCTGAAGCCTCTATGGCATTAAGTAGTGTGACTTCAAGGACAGATTGCACAGCATTAGGAGAGACTACCAAGAGGAAAGGAGTAGTAATGCCACTTTCCCACGGGAAGAACCACCAAACTGGGCAAGAAGGAAATGCAGTCAGAAATATACAACCACTTAAGGATAGGATCTGCCCTGAATTCAGCTTAGGAGTGTGCTTTTTCTGCTGGAAAGCCTATGTGATGAGCCGCGTGAAGTTTATGCAGTCTACCTGTTTATTGCACAAGTGCTCAATGCCCAGAGCTACAAGACAATGATTTAGTATACAGACCAGTCCAACGGAGAATGTAACTGCGCTCCTACCTCCCACCCAGTAAGTGTACCCTACTTGGCACTTCTCCAGCACACATGGCTAATCTCAAACATCCATGATCTGATTTTTAGATGATTCACTGCTAGCCAGAAGAAGAAGGTTCCTCTCATCCACATGAAATTGGGCTTCCCAGCTCTCCTCTTTCAACTCAACTGGAAGTAAACTGGAACGGACAGGCACAAGACATACAGGATGGAAGCAGAGAGCAAGCAAAGCCCAGAGAACAGACAAAGCCCCTCTCTGGTTCTCATAGGCTGGCAGCTGCTCCCCTCATCCTGGGTATGAAACGTTCACCTTTAAAAAGGGCTGTACTCGCTCCTCACAGGGAGAGGGTAAGACTGTTGTGACATACTAAGGCAGGTGAAGAGAAAGAGACTACTTTTCTGATTCCTCACTCACATTTTATTAAATGAGTAATGCATGAAGATGGTGCCCCTTTCACCCCAATCTTGCTACAGCTCCAGGTAAAATTTACTGCAACGGACAAATACAGGATACAGATAATGCATCTAAGAGTGGTTTAACTTACAGAGTTCATTTAGCTACCATCTCATGTTGTTTAAACATTGGAGCTGGGCACTGGTTTTGCTTCTTTAGCATTACAATGTAAGCTACTTAGCAACTGACAACAGTAAGAACTGAACCTCATCTGTAATTCCTAAAGATACACATTTTGGTGGACACACCTGAGCTCCTGTGGCAGATTGAATGCATCATTTGTGTCTTTGTGCAAGGAAACCAGCTACTGTAATGTACTTACAGAATTACATTGTCTTATTTACCAGCATTACTTACAGAAATCCGCTGTGTCTACCAACGACTATGAAAAGGTAACAGGAAAGCGTTTAAATGCACTTTTTTTTGTCCAGCTGTTCTCCATTCTGCTTGAAGGTGTCCAGGTTTTAACAGACAGATTCTAAACACTGCACCTGCTTGCAACTGTTACAGAAAACTATGTGAAATGTTCTAATTATTGAATGACACAGCATTCAAGCTTTTCTTCCCTCACTGTGACATAGCTGAATGGATGACTCCCTTGAGAGTTTTTCAGAGAAGACATCCAAAATGCACACTAATGAGCCTTTTAACAGAACCAATCACAGCGTCTACTTTCCTGAGGGGAAAAAACCCAACCAAACAAAAAAACATTAATGTCTTCCTGTTTAAAAAAGACTATTTTTTATAAGAATCACACTGACATCTTTCTAACCTTCCTGGTGTACCACATGCATTTTGGAGGTACAGATTTTTTCCTCCCCTCTCGGCTCACCTTCTATTCACATCATGCACCAATCTAAATGGCGCATGTGGACACTGACTGTCCAGTCTAAGTCAGTCACTTCAGGATCCCTTCTAAAGCCATGATGTCATAACCATGTTGGATTTCACTACCCTTTTTGCATTGCAGCTGAAAAAAACAGTCTTAGGAAGAACAGGCCTTCCTGCTTCACTTTTTCCTATCAAAACAGGGACAAGGAACAACAGAGTGAAGCATAAAGAAAGAGGGCCAAGCAGCACTGCCTCCCAAACCCCACTCGACAGAGCCATGAGAGTTTTCCCAAGACGGCTGGGGGGTGAGGAGGGGAGCAGAAAGGAGAAGAGTTATTTTCCTTTTCCTCCAGTTCCGATAAGGGCAGGCCCGACCCAATGGGGAGCAGAAATCATAGCCATTCCCCGCCGGGAAATGAGGAGTCTGCAGTTCCTCTGTCTCCCAAGGGGAAAGAAGCTTGGTGAGCAAGAGAACACCCCCCTTGCAGAAGGAGGGAGGGGAGGCCTCTGCTAGCCCTCACCCCCGATTCCCCAGGCCGAAGAGGCCGGGAGGCGGTTTCAGCCTCCCTCAGGCGCGGCCGGGGGGACGCAAGGGGCCCCCCCGCCCCCCCGGCAGGGGCCGC
>NW_008824804.1:231964-259739 GCF_000699105.1 Pygoscelis adeliae
CAGCCATTTCCGTGACAAGGCTTGCCCTTGCAGGCGGCCGCTGCTAACCTCGTCCGCCCCGGAGCGAAGGGGGCGGCTCTGCAGCTGGTTGCCCGAGTTTCCTCTGCTGAAGGTGCAGGGGGGGGGCCGCTGAGCGCCCCCCCTCCCAGGGCTGCTGGAGCTGGACCTTCTGCTACGCGAGGGTATTTCAGGTTCCTTGCTTCCTTTGTAAGTGAAGCTACAGGTGCTAGTACGCGTGACGGGAGTACCCACGCAGGGCTAGCTAAAGCACGACTGTGGTCGGTCATTTCCTGGGGTTAGAGGTGCCTCTTTTCTTCAGTGTCTTGAAAAGCGGGGCTTGCAAAAGGCGATTTCTGCTGGGACTTCTGCTGGGACAAGAAAAAAGTCGTAGGAGTTTGATTTTTTTGTCTTTGCTTAGAGCTTTGTCTCTGCTTAGAGGAGTGTAATAACAAGTCCGACTGGCGATAAGCAGGTGTTCAGCACCACTGAAATGGAAAGAGGGGCGAAAAAAGCTTAATATGATAGGTGTTTTTAATTCTAAATATTTTGAGGAGGAGGAGGGGAGTGGTTCAGGAGGCTTGTTTGATAAGTATTAGAAAATATTTAGAAATAACTTGTGCATTTTCAATGCCAAAAATAAAATTTGTCTCTTTGCTTTTAAAAATACAGGGAAGAGATCTGGAAAATAGGACTTTTCCATCCGTTACACACATCAACTCCGCCTCTCATATTTCATACCTTTGTACTGATGATTCAATCCTTTTCCAATCCATTTCTTTATCAAAGCAGTGTTTCCAGAGTGTTAACAAGAAGAAACTTTGTGATCCGTAAAGCCCACATATCGCAAGGAATACCAAAGTTCACTACGTTATTAAGATCAATATATTCCACGTGTAGATAAGAGCTGAACTATTGTTCCTGTAACAAGCATATAACCTTGACGCGCGGAAACAAACTTCACAACTCCAAAGAGTTATAAAGCAGGTAGGTTTATTCTGGCGCCGGGTGCAAGGGGGATAGCTCCTCCTAGCTTGCACACAGCAGGGACGGACATGAGGGTATTCATGACATTAATTCATTCATATGTATAGAGACGTGATCCATATTCATCATGTTACCGAGGAGTGGGGTGTGGTTATTAAAATAAGCCATTACCCTATTTCTCCTCCTACTGACGCCTGCGCACTGCTATCTGGTGGTCGCGGGCTGGGGTCTCTTGGAGGAAGGCCCGAAGTCTTCCTCCTTATGAACTTTTCACCTTAGGTGGTGGGGCATGCTCTATGCTCCTTCAGGTCTTGTGCCAACTACTAACCCAGTCTAAACCGGTATGCTTTCTCATTAGACAGATTCTTGTGACAGCAAGCATGATATATAGCAAGACGTGTAATGCACAGCTGGATGTGTAGATAAGCTGGGCTTGCAATTAGAGGCTATCTCCACATTTCGGGTACAGTAAGCCAGATATACAGCAGGATGCGTAAATAAGCTGGGTTTGCAATTAGAGGCTATCTCCGCATTTCAACCTGAAAAAAATCATTTTGCTTCGTTCCATTTATGAAATTAGGATTCCCTGGATGAAAAAAAAAGCCATAAAATGTATAATTTTCTGGGGGTTTTTATGCTGAAAATGTTTCCCGTTAGGTGAGACGTGCTCAGTGTTGGCTATAACAGCATTTTATTAACATCTGAAATACCTAGATACAGGATGTTTAATTTAATTAGTCAAAAGTCAACACTTTTCCAATTCAATTCTTCATATTATTCTTGGGTTTTTTGCTTGTTTTTTGGTACAATATGGAGACAATATATTTATTAGTTTTTTTTAAAGAGCTGTGCTCAAAATTAAATGGGATGTGCTTTAGAGAATATTTTTGTTTGTGGGGAAAAATATCAAAGTCTAGAAAATATTATCACTCATTTAAGGAGGCATCCTCACAGTGTCTAGCTGTGGTTTACAACACGATCAAATATCATCCTTCCTAAACCACACTATAATTTCTAAAATACTCTTTCTTCAATGAAATTGAAGGAATTGACAAAGGCAGGTATTATACATTTGATTTACAAATTAAAAAATGGATGCCCATAGAAACATAAACTTCCTGTCCAAAAAAAAAAGTATGAATTACCTTTCCTAGATAGCTATTAATGACCTTCTCTGCCTTTTCTGGAGCAGTGGTGATGAACTTCAGCCTTGTATCTGATACGACTGCTCTGTCTGGAGGCTTATGAATGCTAGAGGACATTTATTTTCTGCTTCATAGAGCGAACACGGATTTCTAAGACACAGAGAACTTCTCAGGACCACTGAAACACTTCTATGAAAACATGCAGAAAGTCTCATGTACGATGCCCAGTGTGCTCAGAGGTGCTATCCCTAAATGTTCAGCCATCGCATTTGATCATGCCCGTGACCTTATTTGGAGCAGCTTGGAAGTTTTCAAAACACACCACGTTCATTTTCAGAAAAAAACGAGAGAGGGAGGTAAATCTGACCACTCTTCTTAAACCAGATTATTTAGAATTCAACATGGTGTTCCTATTTTATTAAAACCAGAGATGGCAAAACATACAAAGATATTTGTTCAGAGAACAGAATAAAGAAGTAAGATTTTTTAGAATTACCTGTATAAACTTCTCAGGCTTTTTTCTCACACAGGGGAGAATGGGATGAGTCAGTATAACTACTCCCATTCCTTAGACAAGAACCCACTACAGTGGGCCTTACTGCTTTGCTCGGAGTCACAAAGTGGGACGAGCTGCTTGAGCCTCACACACCGGTTGTGCTCAAGCCACCATACGCTTCCTTCCGTCAAGGTACTCTCCTCTTCCCTTACTCCTCACTTCAACAGCCAGAAACTCTTCTCCCCTCTCCCTTTGCCGTTGCTTTCAACCTTTTTGTACTGAGTAATATTAATAAAAGATGGATGGAGAAGGGGGAGGGTTTATATTTACTTACAGCCTAAGTTTAGAAACCAAACTCTTGATGCCTAGGTCAAGGGGCCCCTCTTCCAAGCTCCCCATAAAGCCAAAGGACACAGAAACAGAGAGGAAGGTGCAGCCCAAAGTCAGTTCAGAGCAGGCTGCTAACGGAAGCACTCCAGCTGCTATTCTGGTAACACCCATCCGCCCCCGAAAGTGAACCTGCTTCCTACGACAGGCTAGTGCTGGGGGTGATGTGAATAGGACCTATGTTACATATTTATAACTAATTTCTTTCCTAGCCTGTTTCTTCAAGCATCTAACTTCTTTTTTTCATTTTCTCATATGAAAAGAGAATATTTTGTCTAATTACCATTTATAATAAAGAAGTTGTAGCTGGGAAATTTAAAAGACAGATTAAGAGACAGATTTTCTTCTGTAAAGACCAAGCCAACACATTTTGGACGTAGTAAGTAGAATTTGGACCCAGAGCCAAGGAGAACTGAGCTCTTTGTTGATTTACCTTTTGGTTTCCAATTAAATTGAAATTGTTCTTACAAAAGGGGGAGGAGAGCTACAGTGCATAGGCTAGGTAAACATGCTCAACAGGCCTGAAAAATGAGAAGGGCATAAATAGAGCAACTTCTATACATCTTACTGTAGTATAAAACTATAATAACCTCAGCTCCTTTCAAAGACCTTCCTCAGTGACATGCAATACAAGTGGTATCAAGAGGATCTAGCACGGCATTGCTGGTTAACAATTGCACAGTCTTGCTAGCCTGTGGTCCTGCTTTTGCCGCCTGGTGGTCTTGGCTTATGATCTATTTCCAGCTACCTGCAGTTGGAGTGGTATGTCCATCATTCGAGATACCTGTGAGATCTACATGGAACAAACCATGAAAAATGCAGGATTGCATTTTACGTATTTCCAGGTTTCTAACTGCAGTTGGGGAAGGTAGACAAGGAAATAGTCTCTGAAGAAGTCTGGACTGATCTGAAAGTTTCCTGTGAATGTTTTGCAGGCTGTGATTTTGAAATGTAGTAAGTTTTTGAATGCAGGTACAGTGGTACCTCTGGCACCCAGAAAACAGGAAACACTTCAGAAACTTTTTTCTTGAAGATTGGTGATCTGAACGTGTACAGAATACAAATCTGAAGTCCCTGTAGAGTAAATGGAAGTGTGGAGTTAGTATTTTGCTGATAAAACCAGAAAAGATTAGTCAATATTATTTGACTTGAAAAACAACCACAAAACAATTTTCAGTAACCACTAACAATGACATTAATACCTTGAAATACAAGAAGTACTTTCAATAGGAAAGTTATTCCATGTAACTATGGGTTTGCAACCATAGTCGCCTCATTTGCACATTGTAATGGATTAACTAGCGTGTCTCACAATCGTATTATTACCTTCTGCTGGATCAGATGAAGGTAAGACCTGCCTGAGCATGCCATAAGCATTAAGTGTGGCTGGTGTGTCCTATCAGCAATTCAAGCAGACACACACGGAGGGAAACAGGACTTTGAAATTTCTATGCGGGTCCTTCTAAATTCTCATTTCAAGCATTAATCGGGAGTATCCTGGGTTACAAAAAGAAAAAGGGCTCATGGTTTTAAATAGGAGGATCTGTATTCTATCTCTGTTCGTGATTTCAGTTTTAAATCGCAGGTATAATCCATCCGTCAGTATAGTAACAATCATTTCAGGACTTTTTGCACGGAGAGTTTGCAGACCTGATCCCCAATGGTGTACAGGCCCTCAGTTTTCAGTACATCAAACTGATAGTAAACAACTTAATATTTAGGGATAAGGGGATTTTCACATATGTCCGATTATCTGTTTTGTAGAAAATATTCAGTGGTGTAATAGTGAACGATCCATTACTCCAAGTACTTCATATGCCTTATACGATAAAGCCAAGAATCCAGCAGGGTCACGGGAGAAAAAGAGGCAGATGCTTTCCTGTAGGCTTTTATCCAGAATCATTGCGAAGCCACAAAGCTCTAGTTGCTTCCCTGGGACTCTCCCACAGCTGATGCGGAAGTTTTTTCCTGATATTCACTCTGAATATAATTTTATATATGATTTGGTATAAGAGAAGCCGCTCAGACAGGAAGGTCTTTTCAGTGGTGACCTTGAAATAAAATCCCACATTGATTTGCACAATGGGAGAAGTGTTATGAGTGACAGACAAGAAGGATAGCATCCCTTTCTGAACAAAAATTCTGAATCCCTATAACTGCTTTCCAATAAGTTCCCAGACTATAGCAAGCTATAGAACAAATAAATTCGACATCTTCTTTTCCATTATCTCAATTATTAGTCTCAGAATTGCTAAATACTTTACCTGGGTAGCATTCAAAATGCAGAACAGATAGCTGAAAACCAGACTTGTTTCTTCATGACTTATTAACATGAAGTAGCCTATCGTCCAGGTGATTCCGAGCACTACAACTATAGAGATAGTGCCAATCATCTTTTTCATAAATGAATCCTTTTTATTCCTAGAAACACACAGCAAAAAGTTATTAAGTCGTTCTCTATACCATTTAATGTCTTCTGAGTTTTAAACTTTCTATTTTATTTATTGAGGGCTGTGGTGCAAAGATGTGTTATTCAGGTGAGTTGAGAACACACACCTCCCTACATATGTTTGAGGTATCACCCAGAGAAGAAATCCAGAAAAAGAAATATATCCAAGCTTATCAGAATAATCTGTGTTTGGAATACGTAGCTTGGATGTACCTTTCTTTGACAAAAAAGTGAGGTTTAGCAAGGCAACAAGAAGCATTGAAAATTAATATGTTGGCTAGTATAAGCTTATAACTTCAGTCCAAATGTGCTCAATTTTGAATATAAGAATAAGCTGCCAATGAAGTTTGGATATCCAGTTTCTCTCAAGCCTGAGAGGAGTCAGAGATAAGGTATTTTGGTTTGCGCCAACCATGAAAATTGTACGTAAGAGGAATGAAGAAATGGTGCAAATTTTTGTTGAACAGATCAGTTCCATGGGATTAATAAAAATTAAAGCAAATACCTTTTAAATAATACAATGTACACTGCAGCATTTGTGACACGCAGCCTGTGACAATATATGGAGTGTTGATGTAAAATTGAGCAAGTAAATCTGCTTCAAAGCTGCTAGAGAACTGGCCTGACATTCAGATGTGCTGAGAAATTCATAATTCCCATTTGGCTGGACCCAGCTCTGCTTTCACTTATATTGATTTAAATTGGGGATAACCTTCACTGAAGTTGAGTAACACTGCAACCAAAAAAGAAGGGGGCAAAAGCCTGAAATGTGTTCATTGATACGCACTTGAACAAAGTCTGACCCATTGCAACAACGGAATTCATTTTCTGACTGCTTTAAGTGTACATTTCTTTAAAGCAAGAGATTTTGTCAAAAATCTGAGTTCGTGACAAGTCTGAGCTGGTGACAAGAGACCGAGGAATACATTTGCTGAAAGATCTGAGGAGTCCTATGCCATCTCACCTTGTCAAATTCTCGTTCTTCTTCCATATCACAGAGACTGTGATCTTGATGAAGATGATGATGTTAAACAGAAGTATGAGTGCTACTGGCAAAAGGAATGACCACAACATGGGCTTTTGCGCGCTGAAATTCTGATTTTGATCCAGTGCTGCAAGCCAGCAACTTTTAATATAAAGAGAGACCATTTCAAAAGATTTGTTAGACACATTATTCAGAATACCAAAACAAAACAAAATAATATTCCATTTTTCACCCTGAAAGACCTCATAGGGCTTTCTACGTCGTGTTAACCTATCTCTGGAAGGCAACCATTCCTTGAGAACTGAGGGCTTTCAATCAAGCTTCTCTTTCTCTGGGGAATGCAAAATGATTTATCAAAAAAATTGCATAGAGAAATATAATAACGTGCAATATAACTAACCAAATAGGTACCTGGCCATCATATGCAAGTTTATCTTTAGGGTATATATTATAATAGAGCTAAAGAGTAATAGGGGAGACCTAATGGACGAAGGTTGAAACAAAAACGGGCAACTTCAGGAGGACAGGGTTATCCTGCAATAATCCTTACCTCTTTTTTTCATTGCCAAATAATCTCAAGTTGGAAGTCAACACTCCTTAAATGAGTATCATGAGATGGCCACTATGTGGAAGGGGGTTTGTGTTTACATTTCCGAAAGAAGTCTACCTTTGTTCTGTATCATCCACTATCACCAAGGTACACTGTAAGCCTGATAGCCTGCTTCGGTATGTGGGTACTCAAATGAATGCAGATACCAAAAACACAGGGTAAATAGGAATATAGTTATGTTGGCCAGAAAGATTTTAAATAAATGGGAGGATTAAGTTTAGGTGCTGAAATGCAGTTATGCACTTAAATGAAGGTCTTGAATTTCAGTTAGGCTAAGAGCACCTACAGCTTCCATTTAAAGTCACAGGGGATCTTGCAGGAGGATTCAAGGCAGATGTGGATCTAGTACCCTGAATCCTTAGTGGGGAGAAGCTGCAATTCCTTATAGTGAATGTTTAGCTTGAGTGAAGAGTTTTGTTTTCTTTTAAGTACTTAGATATACAAAATAGTATACCAACAATAAATCTAGAATTGTATTAATAGTAAGCCATCACAAAAGGTGTGGGGTAGCAAGTATTGTAATAATACATGAACTTACAATTCTTCCTGCCGGTAGTTTAAAGCTTTTCCTTCTCTGTAAGTAGCTCCAAGTGTTATTGCAACTACTACAGCAGGGATTCCTAATTAATAGGAGAGACATTAGAAATTTATTGTTCAGTTGCACAGACATACCTTATCTCCTTTCCACACAAACAGCTTCTTGCCTCCTAAAATCCATAGATTTTAAGAGCTCTGTTTCATCTGCCTTGCACTAAGCTAAGTGGGGTTTTAATAGCCTAGAGAAAAGGCAGGACTGAGGGTTGTGAGCACTATTTTTCTGAGGACAGCTCATGTCCATGACTTGCTGATTTTTGCCGTTAAAGAGCTTCAACAACAGCTTCCAAAGACAATGCCAATGGTGACAGAGCAAACTCACTCCTGTGCTGTACTGACTCCCTCATCACAGCTGTGCAATCCTACCTTCTTGTCGGCAGTGGGAAAGTAATTTAAGAAAAATTCTGCACCAAGCACATTACATTTCATACCAGCTTGATGCAGAGGGTAACTTTTGCCCTCCGAGAAGCATGGCAGTCTGGGGTTGCCTCCTCGATGCCTGTGCTTTGCTTCCTGTCTTCCATGTCTCCTGCCTACCTGTTGTAAGAGTCTAAGTGGCACATCTCATGGGAAGGAGCCTCCCATACAAGTTTTTGTCTGTGAAATAAGCATGCTTCTTAAAGTCTTTTCTGCTTCTCTCCCTCCTTCAGCCCTACTAGCGATCTTCCAGACTGCCAAGTATTTGCTGTGCTCTCAAAGTAGGTCTGAAAAGCAGTGAGTCAGAATCATGCTATTTCGGACAGGTGTAACTAGTGATGGGACACAGTGAAGAACCTAATGCTGTGCTGTCATGCAAATATACATGGAGCACAGTGAAGCGTAGCCAGATAGCTTTCACTGAACGTTTTCTGGCTTGCACATGCAGTCCAAATTCTAAAAGTTTTAGAGGAATTGCCTCTACCTCCACCCAAATGCAAAACATAGTAGTAAAACAATTGGGATCTAAAACTGCTTGGTAGATGCCATCAGAAACAACACACCACACAAGCTGAATACACAACATGGAAAAGGCAGGTATCACCGTACGCTGTATTTGAAGAGTTTCTTGAAGGAGGCCGAGATTTTGATTTTACCTAGTGGGCATCTGTCTTCAGTTGTCCAAGTAGTTCCCTTTCAGCTTGCAGTGTTGCTGCTAACTGCTGTACTGTCTTAAGAATGTGCTCTTTGCTTATTAATACGTAACAAATGGTGTCGGTCAGTCCTTGCTTTTGGGTGCATGCAAGGCTCTGGCTGAGGTCACGAGGAATCTCAGAGATATCTAAATGAAGAATTTGAGTCCATATATGCAATCACCGTGTCTGAAAGATTTTTTACTTAGTTGACAGATGGTTGAATGCCTTGATTACTGTGAAAATTCCTCCTGCATGCAACAGACCTAAGTTGCTGTGGTAGTGAACAAGCTATCAGTTTCAGTGCTGTAACAGGACAATGAAAACGAGCTCAGCTTATACCAGTTGTGTGAGCAGTAACGGGAGATTATTTATTAAATCATGTTGCGCTAAACCAGAGATACTGATTATAATTGCTCTCTACTGATCTACTATCTTTACAACTCTCCCTGAATGTACTATGTACTGATACTTTGGTAAGAGTTGCCATATATATGACTTTAAATCTTACCCCATCCAATTACTGACATGGTTCCGAGGAAGTGTCCAGGCAGGGGCTTCATGGCTCTAAGCAGCAGTAAGTACAACTGTGCAGAATTGAGTGCTGTCCACATAAATGTCGCCAACAAAAAGTAGTGCAGTAGGACAGCCACGACCGTACACCAGGAGTCTGCGGGAGGATCTACCACGTCAGATGTGAGTAAGGTGTTACTGTCGGTATCATAAGGAAGATATTGCTGGTAGTAGCTGGTGGTATTGCTGCTGTGATTCCTGGCATTTTGGTTTTCAATTCCAGAGATGAAGATGATGTTAAAAATGAGCATAGAGACACAGAGACTCACTAACATCCACGTTACAGACGACTTCCGAGTTTTCCTATTGGTAGGAATACATTTAGGAGAAAAAAGTAGAGCAAAATAAGAAAAACTGTAAAATACTTCCTCATTTCCATTGACATTAAAAGCAAGCTAGAGTGTGCGGTCTTTAATACAGACAGAAAACAAAGCAATAACTTGTTTACAGAATTCTACACCGTCATTACTCTCAGACAACTTACCAAATCCATCAGTTTTGTCTGATTTCAACCAGAACAGAGAATACCCAGCACCTTTTAGGACCAGGCCCTTTCCAACAGCAGTTGGGATGCATTTTCTTTTTTCCACTCTGCTCTTTTCAGAATCCTTTTCTTCAGTGTTAAGAGGTGGAATAGCTTAAGACAAGTGTTTCTAAATACTCTTCAAGGTAAAAGAGAATAATAAACCTCCACTTCCAAATGCTGTCTTATAAATGCATTTAAAAGGCAGAGTCTGGAAGCTCCTACAATCTAAAATACATTGACCGTGATGGAATTGCTCCGAATCTACATTAGTGCAAGCAGGATGAGAAACATGCATTCACCTGCAATAACTACAACTCTGTTGGCATGACTTTGCTCTTTGTTCAAGGGGGAATCGCATGACACCGTTAGTCACGGGCACGTCCATCAAGCAAGTTTGCTGCAATTGTATCTGAGTTAAGTCACTCACAATAAAACTGTAGCACAAGCAGTGTACATAACCTACATTGCTGTATAATCATGGTGCTTTGAAATCATCTGTTCTCTACAGACGTTTTATAAACAGAAAGCAACAGAGTATAGAAACTATCAAACAGGCAACAGAAAGCAGAGTAACATTTAAATAGGATAGCAAGAAGAGGACCTGAGGAGTGATATATATGCTTCTACGTGAATGCTGAAAGCCTAAGCGGCAAGACAGTGGGCTGAAATGACTAGCCTTACATGAAGACACCAACGTAACAGGCTTATTGGTAACTGGTAATACCAGGGTACAGGGCATACAGGAAAATAAAAAGGAGGCCATGCTGGTGGTGGAATACTGTTATACATTTTAAAAGCCTAATATTAAGTGAGAGTAATGAACTAAACACCTCAACGTGTAGCATGGATCAACATAGCAATATACAGCACTGGGTCTGTGCTGTCAACTGCCTGGCCAAGGTAGTAACAGACATGTCAGTGGGACAGCGGGGGACATGAAATGCAACAGAAATGGCAGACTGCCTTTACCCCGTGTAGATGGGACAAATGTCACTCTGGGACATAACCCAGACATCAAATTTTTAGACATGATGATGGGAGTCCATGGTAAAATGATCAACCCTTGACCTAATCCTCAGTAGCACACTGCCTGCTTTATTATCTTACAGCTGGTGAGCTGCCCTGTCAAAGCGATGGAAAGATTTTTCTTGTCAGCAGCCATGCCCAGTGTTTCCTGTGAAAGGCTTGGCCTTTTACCAGACTGGGCTCTTCCATACTCTGTTATATCATTTCTTTTCAAATTGCACATTTTTGGAGGTGGATTTATTGAATAATAAACATATATGTAGATATCCTCACATTAAAAGATTAACATTAACAGAAAGGTTAGTTTCATCTAGATGAGTGGTATGGTTGAGACATCTTGTGTCTTCACTTTAAGCAGGAAGCCACACTTACTTCCCAAGCTATGCTACGTGATTAGCTCTTTTTTTTTTTAATATTACTTGCTGATCAATAGTATCGCAATATGTTCTAAACTGGGTACTCTCTTTGTTTTCCTCAAACTATATACAGAGCAAAATATTGTAACTTAGTGTAAAATACTTGCACTTTTACATCTTCACTCTTACCTAGTGAATATTTGAAACAAAATGGTAATGACCAGACCGGCAATGGACAATCCAACACCAATGTAAGAAATGTACTCCAAAGGCTTTGCATATTTATATTTTATCTGAAAGGCCTAGAAAACAAATTGTATCAGTTATAAGATGAGAAGAGATAATTTTCTTTCTAAAATTTGTGTTTCTAATTGCACATAGAAATGAAAATGTTTTAGTAAAATTATGACTGTTGGTAGCCACTACCAACATTTTCAACTCAAACAAAATTATTCCAGACCTCAAAACTAGAGAAGCTTGTGAAGAACTCCAAAAAGAGACTTAATGTTGTCAATCAAATATTTAGCAAAATAGCAGATTAAATCATTCATAGAAAAATACAAGGTGACACAGACTGGAGAGAGTAGCTTTAACTTTTCATATTGATGTGCATTCTGATTTTGACTTCGGAGGACTTTTGGTCGACAGCCAGCTGAACATGAGCCGGCAGTGTGCCCAGGTGGCCAAGAAGGCCAATGGCATCCTGGCCTGTATCAGAAATTGTGTGGCCAGCAGGACTAAGGAAGTGATTGTCCCCCTGTACTCAGCACTGGTGAGGCCGCACCTCCAATACTGTGTTCAGTTTTGGGCCCCTCACTACAAGAAGGACGTTGAGATGCTGGAGCGTGTCCAGAGAAGGGCAACGAAGCTGATGAAGGCTCTAGAGCACAAGTCTTATGAGGAGCGGCTGAGGGAACTGGAGTTGTTTAGTCTGGAGAAAAGGAGGCTGAGGGGAGACCTCATCGCTCTCTACAACTACCTGAAAGGAGGTTGTAGCGAGGTGGGTGTTGGTCTCTTCTCCCAAGTAACTGGTGAAAGGACGAGAGGAAATGGCCTCAAGTGGCGCCAGGGGAGGTTTAGATTGGATACTAGGAAAAATTTCTTCACCAAAAGGCTTGCCAAGCATTGGAACAGGCTGCCCAGGGAAG
Source organism: Pygoscelis adeliae (assembly GCF_000699105.1). Taxonomy (NCBI): domain Eukaryota; kingdom Metazoa; phylum Chordata; class Aves; order Sphenisciformes; family Spheniscidae; genus Pygoscelis; species Pygoscelis adeliae. The sequence continues at coordinate 244,353 of NW_008824804.1, forward strand.
TGGTTGAGTCACCATCCCTGGAGGTATTTAAAAGACATGTAGATGTGGTGCTTAGGGACATGGTTCAGAGGTGGACTTGGCAGTGCTAGGTTAACGGTTAGACTCGATGATCTTAAGGATCTTTTCCAACCTAAATGATTCTGTGATTCTATTCTATGATTCTGTAAGGTCTAAGGTAAGATGTTGTAAAGAACTACAAATCAAAACCAGTCTTTGTTTGTAAGCAAAAAAGCAGCAAGTTAATGTAAACTTATTCAGTGAAACAGAAAATACCATTGTCTTTGCATAAGTGGGTGGGAATCTTCTCTTAGAATATAGTCGTTGTATGCAATAAGACCATGCATAAGATAAAGGGAAATACAGAAACAAGTAAATATTACAAATATGGAAATGCTGTTCTAGGAAGACAGAATAAAAAGAAACTCTGAAATCCTGTCACTCCTGAAGTCAATGACCACAGACATGTCATTTTACCCAGGGAGTGTTTTGTTTAGAGAAGCTGAGACAAATACTGAAAGAATAACAAACGTCAGAGAGAGACAGTCATTCCTAAATAGTCTTGCTCCTGCAAGAGGGCAATATATAAAACTTAATGGTAGCAGGCTTAATATTTACAGAGTGTTTGCTTTTTATAAACATATAAGCAAAGAAAGTAGTTAATACTAAGTACTTCGAGTTATTTACCCAACAGAAGGCAGTACCACAGCTAAGACAGATCGCAAGCTACTCTACTGTTCCTCTTGGGGCACTTTAGGGTTTAGACATACACTCTTTTAACAACCAGCTGCAGCAGTGGAGGTGCAGAGCTGGAAGCTAGCACAGCTGAGCAAGAGGAATTAATTGCGCCAGCACTTCCCTGCTGCTGGGGTGCAAAGGCAGGTGGGTGTAGCCACAATTTGTATCAGAGGAAGCCAGGACTCGCCAATACATTTGGCTTTCCAGCAGCCTGGGGACAACGCGCGTGTTCCAATTTGACAGCTCTGCCACAGGTCAGAAGCAAGTCCATGGGGACATCTTAAACTCCTGTGCCTTCTAGCTCAGCGTGCCTATGCCCTTACATTGGCATGCTGCTCTTACAGTTGAAAACAACCAAACAAATGAAAAAACCCAACAAACTCTTCCCATTCAAGAAAGGACAATGCCCTACCATCAGGACAGCAAAATTAGTAGTGTGATTACACCTGCATCTCAAGAACTGGTCTCTTCCTTTGGCACAGCCGGTGGTGCTCCAGTCGTTGACAGTATAGTCCCAAAAGACACAGGCGTGATCACGCAGCTGCCGTTCGGATGTGTTGTACTATGGATTGGGATTGCAAGAAGAAAAAGTGGCTACAGAAACATAAACAGATATGCACCAGCAAACGGTGTGTACTGACAATTATCCTCTGAAAGGGGAGCTGACAGCTACTAAGGGATTTACGGGGTTTCCAGTAAACCTTATGAACGATATCAATAGCAGCATAATTTGGCATTTTGAACTTACTTTGTGTGCCTTTCTCAGTCAAGATTGCCAATGAAATTACCCATTTCTGTGAATTATTCAGGTAATTACGGTTCAGACACACATTGACTAGGCATTAAACAACTGCCAGATTAATTCTGTGTAAGCCAAACAACAGCTTTCAGATATTAGTAGCATTAAATTACTGCTAACTGGAGCTGAATCCACACTGTAACAGGGAGCAAACAATGATAAATGCCGTGAACCATCCCCTCCACTCCTGCAGCACAGCGGTGCTCGTGCAGTCATATGTCAAACTGCATGCAGTCATTTTCAGAAAACATACTTCTGCAGGGTACTGCAATTAGAACTGCTTTTTAATAAGCAACGAGCAGCTTGAAGTGCAAATGAGTAGTGAAAACAACTATTCACAGTACTAGGTAGTTCAATTAAAAATAAGGAATAAAAGTAGGAGTAAAAAAATAAATTATAAGTTTGTTTCAGTGATTTCCTTAGCAATGACGTGTTTCCTGGATCACTTAACTGTATGGATCCATGATGATGATTACTGATCTATCATATGCATGTATTTGAGCTTCAAACCTTTGTTAAATATTGTAAGAAGCAGCCAACTACAGTTTTCTGGAGAAACCATGCTAAACATGAGTACATATTATCTAAAAATTCAGTTATTTGGGCAAATGGGCACTCACATAGAGCATTTCCTACAAGAAGGCAGTAACATCTGGAATCAGTTCCTAGGGGAGGAAGTCAAAACAAAACACACAATGATTTTAACTGGAAGGAGGAGTTAAAAGATAGTATGAAAAATGAACACTCCTCACATTGATAGGTGTATTGGGCTATTCCAATCATGTTGACTTTTACTTGTTTTCAAAAATTTTGATAGTCTTCTGGAAAGAAAAATTGTCCTCCAGGGACCTGGCTTTTTTCGTTCCTGATTTAGGACTAATCTACCCTAGGAAAAATCCACTCTGGTATACAGTTTTGCTTGCAGACATCCTAGTTTAGCAGTACTGAGTCAGTAACATCAGGTGTTAAATACAAAAGTTGAAAAATGTTTTCTATGCCACGTTATCTAAATACCCTTCACTTATGTCACCTATACATCCCACAAACTCCCTCAACTGCTTGTTGCCAGAAATCAAGGCAGTATGCCAAAAAACCCCCCTCTGCTTGAATAAAGTCCTGAAGACAGGTAGTAGGGTAAGGGCAGCCTCTGGTTCAAGCTGAAGATGGCATTTCCTTACAGAGGCTTACCTTGGGACTGAAGGCTATTTCAACACCACTGATTCTTCCACCATCAATGTTGCCAGAGACGATTTGTTTAGAGAAACTACCATGACTCTGATAAATCCTTGACTGGAAGAGTTTGTCATTTTGATACAGGACAAAGCCAACTCTTCCATTGTCTGATGAACCTTCGTGAGGCAAACAGAAAAGTAGGTATGGATAGCAGATAACAGAGAAGCTGATGTCTTTGAAGAAGCCTATGCTGTTTCACACATCCAGTATTTATAGCAGATTTTTGTTTAGATATTTATTTAGAATCCATTTAAGAAGTAGAGAAGAGCTTCTCTTCCCATGAATCTCAAGAGAGTCATCTTCAATTTTTGCTGAGGTGGAGTGTGAAAATAATTATTACCCTTCTCTTATGTCATTTCTGTGGAAAAATACCGGTAATGAGGAAAATAATATCCTAAATCCCAATACATACACATACGCCAAATGGCCAGGCTTTTAATAACACTAAATAAGAAATAGTAACACCAGGGACATTTGCAGATAATAGGAAGTCAGAGGATAAAAGAGGTTGGCTGGCTTTTGCCTTCAGATCCAACTTTTGGACTTTGTTTCTTTTGCACTTTTCTACCAAATTAGAGAGATTTCATCTAAGTGATTTAAATCACTAGTCTAAATCATTGCTTAAGTGAGGAAGCAAAAATGCTGGTTTATATAATGGATTTTGTTCTTGATTTTATACTTTTTATTTAAGATCAAGAGAGACTGATTTGATCTCTCTCTGATTTCATCATCAAGAGAGACTAATGTAACTTTATATCAAAAAAAGTCACAATTGTGCGTTTAATATTGAAGAAATTGGGGGTTTTTTAAGACAAGCTGTGCATTCAATCTAGCTCTCTTGAGGGAAGTGTTATGATATACAGGCATTATGATAAAGGCTTCATGGTCACACTGTTTTTCCACAGGATTGTTGTCTGGAACAGTGAACAGAAAGGACAGTGACCAGTTAATGAGCTATTCAGTGTTTTTTTAATTGTCATTGCTGGGTGTGTGGGGCTACCTGATTTATCTCTTCGAGTCTTTTCTAACCCTGATGAGAGGACTGAATTATTCATTTCCCTGTGGGCTTGTATACGAATGATGTTCAGCATTATGATATCTAAGCGCTCCACAAACTTCACCTTCATTATAATCTTGTGCTGTGATGTCTTAGTGTTACTGTCACTATACGGAGAGACTGAGGACAAGTCTGCTGGTTTCGGGTGCCCAGTCTGAAACTTGTGATTTTTAGCATGTCATAGAAATGCACATGTTCAAAGCTCAGCTCCACAACACCCACCAGCTTCTGCAGCAAATGAAGCAGAGGAACTATAAGCTTTTTTTTTTTTTCCTCCTGGGCAACACCAATTTATCCTCCGAGCACTGCAGAGTGTAAGTGATGGACATCTGGAAAAATCCCATGTGACCATGCCATTAAAGACTATCCCAATATGTAGGTGTGAGGATGTGTATGTCCTGGCTGACACCTGACAGTAGTGGTAATTTCAGTTGAAATGGTTGATGTCTTTGGATTTTCAAGGAAGGTACATATGTACTAGCTCTTGATCTTGATGTCTGTAGAGGTATGGCCAAAGATTCATTACATTCTCAATTTTAGAAAACAAAACAAATGGAAAAGTCCCAAACACCAAAAGTGTTCTGGCCATTACATGTACATGTGCATTAATCCATAAATAAGATTATCCAGCTCATTTGACACGTGCTTTTCTTGTACCACCGTATGGCATCAGTATGCACAAAAACCAACATGTATTGTTTATATTGGCTAAGAGGTTTTTTCAAAGGAGATTTTTAGTGAATATTCATTCAAAATTTTCCCAGGCACAGTTTTCAGTAGGAGAAAGAACTTACTGTTATTTATAATGTTGAACAGTATCTGAACTTCTGTATTGAGGTCACCAACAAGCCCAGGGACATTTTCATGTATTTCTAGTTTTGTTGACTGATAATATTCCAGTGCTGTATCTGCAAAAATTAGCAGTGGATGCATTAGGATTTATGGTACATACCGCCTTGTCCAGGTAAATCCAACAACACACACAGACTTACCTCTCTGTGCCGAAAACAGAATCGTAGAGGAGCTTAATTTCAGTGGAGCAGACTGGATTGCGACATTGGGCTGCGAGATGTTGCCAGTCAAAGAAAATTTCTCCAATGTTTTCGTGAGGCTGTATTGAAATAATGAGTGGGATAAAAGTTACCATTATTTGTTAACATACAGCTACAGGTTCAGTTTCTGACCTTCCTCTCTGATTTGGTTCTCCAATGGAAACTGCTCCTCATTCCCTATTCTCATCCCTTCTCCAAAGCAGAAAAATCCAGCCAAAATTGTTTATGTTGGTATAAATCTACTGAATCAATGAAATTGCATATTGGAGCTGAACACTAAAAATGTTTTGACTTGTCCATGAACCACTTTCATCCTGAAACAGAAGGGAAAATGCAGTTTACTACATCTAAAAAAATGGCAAAAGCTGAAGTTACCTTGTTGTAACATTGACAAGATTATTGTGGTTGAATTCTGTTTCGTTGGCATCCAAGAGTTGACTCACTGTAGCCATTACTGTCACAGATGCCTGAGACAAGCAGAAAAAAGGCAATATTCAAATGCAATTGAAATAAATCACCCTATGTGCTACATAGTGGATGGGCAAAGTAAGAACACTTAATAAGCATTGCTTGAAAGTACACACAACAGAGTAAACAAAGTACAGGATGCCATTTGAGAGAACACAAGCTTTGCACCCATGGGTTCATAAATACCACACTTGTTAATTTAGACAGTAAGGATTGAATTATTAGCTTAAACGTCAAATGATGCTTATATTAGAATTTCAGATATGTGCAAGTCTAAACAGCTGATAAGAAACAAATTTACACTCACCTCTGAGAACTGACCCAGCAGTGATTCTACAAGTATGCACTCAAGGCCACTTAACTAACTATGCTGAATGGCAAAATGAATGCATTTGGTTGTGGTGTTACGTACAATTAGAGGAAGGAGAGTGTTCCTTCTGCTGGTAGAGGGGGGACAGAATTGATATCCCAAATATTAAGCCACAATAGTCTTATTTTAGTCTTAATAAGTCTCACCTGAGAGTCTTCTGATATATTTGGCTTTTTCAGAATCTGCACTGCGATGTTCACAGCAGCAGAGATGTTCTGTGTCGTTAGTTGGTCTGGCATGGAGGTGAGGATTTGAGTGTTACTTGCAATAGCTGAAACACTGCTGGACTCTGCAGTTTCAACCTGTTAGGAAAATGCCGTTCAACAGGAAGAAAATGAGAAAAGGAAAAAGAGTCACCACTTTTATAACATTCTCACATAAAATCAAAATATACAAGCAATTGGTGGTCTAAATTGTTTCTGTTCATGTCAAGTACACAGCGTTTGCAAATTCTCCCTAGGGGATGATTTCATGGACTCCTGTAGTAGATTGGGTTGGAAGGGAGCCCTGGAAGTCCCCTAGCCCAACAGGGCCAGCTGAGACCAGGCTGCTCAGGGGCTCACTTCGAATATCCACAACCTCCCTCAGAAACCTGCTTGTGTTTGACCAGTGTCAAGGGGGAAAATTTTCTCTTATCTAATTGGAATTTCCCATGTTGCCACTTGTCTTGGTTGCCACTCATCCTAAAACTGCGCACCTCAAAGAAGAGCTTGGCCCCATCATTTTCAACACCTTGCCATAAGGTTGCTGTAGACAGCAGCAGGACCTCCCCTTTGTCTTGAGGTCATTGAGCTTCTGAGTCTGTAAACTTCTGTACACCTTTCACTATTCCTTAAATAACCAGAACGCGATTTTTTGAAAAGCCATCAGAGGAACTTGAGAAATGTCATCCAGAATAATCGTGCTCCTCAACACAGTGCTCATAACCTGCACCGAGAACATTATCCTCACTTCACTACATTGTATATAGTGTCAGCTTGGAATAAATGTAGAAAAAACAAAGAAAATATTCTGGTACTGGAGATACTAATAAGAATTTCTAGAAACACTGGTTGGGTCCAGTTCAAGTCAGTTAGCACTTAATGGGTAGAGCGTAAATGTCTATAGTATCTTAAGAGTCTAAACACAAAAAAAGATAAAGCATTAGCTGTATGTTATATGAAGGTATAGCTTAAGACTTAAAGAGATGATGGAAAATCTGCTAATCATCAGGAGAATTTCCTTCACAGTCTATGGAGATCAGCTAAACAGTGTATCAAGTCATCACTTTTCTAATCCAGTCAATGAATAGCTTAAATGAATAACTTCAATAACTGAATAGTTCCTAAATTTTTTACGTTGGGAAGCTATCAAAAACAAGATTAATTCAATCATGCAGCTTTGAAGTGTTTATAAAGCTTGGAATGATAGGAAAGAAAGGTGAATGTGTTGCATAGGAAGGAAGGAAATTTGCATTTATCATTACCGGGGACGATATTATTTGTCTTGAAAACAGCTGCATATGCACCATGAACAAACAGTACATCGTGAACGCCTATTTTCACTGTTCTTAATTCCGACTTTTAGCACGACCTTGCATTCGAAGTAAATATTTGTACTTAAAAGGAATAAAATCCCTTTAAACCTGGGCTCTGGATTACTAGCATGAGCACCTCCTCCTCCCATTTCCCAGGAGTCACCCGTGCACCCCGAGCTGCCCTGGGCTCACTAGGTGGCAGCACGACATCACAACTCGTAACAAAACCCCAAATTACTAACGGCAGCGGAATAACTTTATGTTGCAACCTTATGTTGTCTCTTATTAGCATTAGAAATAGCTACTAGTAACATTATATATTACTTTAGAGAAGATTTGATATTTGAACCGTTTAGTGAAGGCTATGTACTGGGAAAATATAATACTGAGCTCAAGGGTTTCCCATCAAAGGATCCAGGCAGGTGAAACATTGGGTTGAATGTACAATAGACAAGCAAAAATGCTTGATGAAAAGGCCTTCTCTTATTTAAAGGGGCTGTAGCTGGTTTCTTTTTTTCTTTTTTTTTTTCCAAGTGGGACTAGTGATAAGGAAACGAAACGCAGAAGCAGAAGAAGAGAAGTAGTCACTGTCTGTAACGCGCTTAGTCATGTTCAGCTCTCCGTGTTTTGTAGATACAGCAGAGCTAAGCCTTAAAGCAAGGCTTAGGGGTTTATGGATTTTATCAGGAAGAGTTTGTCATTCATACAGGAGAGCTTGGTTTTGAATTCTTGAGGGGACAGAAGAGTTTCGTCTGTGTTCAGCTGATCGCAGGACTGAATGGAAAGGCTTCGCTCTTAAGCCTTCCTAACGTGTCAGTGTCAGCATCGCTTCGTTTCCCCATGCCAGTTTTCTCCAAATCCCCTTCACTTTCTCGCTGATTTGGTATCCTGGGTCGGCATCGCCTCCATTCAGAGGTGATTGCTGTGAACTGGGAACCTGGCTGAGGAAATTGCAGGCCAGTTAAGAACTATGAAATGGGGTGCTGTGTTCAGGCAAAACCAAGCAAAAGAAAATAATCACCGTTGGAAATTCAGGCCATTTGCAAAGCAGGCACATGCCAAGAATGCCACTGAAAAAGGCTTTGGTCGTTCATTTTCCTTTCTGCAAAGTTTTAAGAAATGTAACACATATATTTCCTGCCTCAATTTCCTATATCTTTTTTTTTTTTCTTGAGATGATGCAGAATCTCAGACACTGTTTAAATAGTAATTTAAGATTACCTGTGATGCTAAGGAGTCCAGATTTTCATTACAATTCAGAATTTTGGGGGGCTCTAAAGTAGGAGTTCTTACTTCTCTGGAGCACATCCGGATTGCTATTGAAGTGTTACCTGTAATTATGTAAAAGCAGAAAGATACACATTTAGTACAGAAGCACTCACTCACATGCACATGCACATGACGTCATTGGGAATTAAAACTGTACTGTGGATATGACACCCTGTCCAGTGTTATTTTCTGTTTGCATGTAAAATACTTGTCTTTCAGTGTTACAAGTGACCATCCATTATTTAACTAGTTATTGTGCTTTTTAGAACAGGTGTTTTATACTCACATACACAATCTTGTCAGAGTGGCTGACATTATTCATGCCAAATTCAGATAGGTTTAGTTATGCTAGAGCTGCAGAAACACATCTCTTAAACAGGAGGCACAGGCATCAGCACTGAGCTATCAGAAAGACTTTTTATCATGTCCTGAAAAACATAGTTTATATGTTGTGTCGTGGAAGAAATGTAAAGGGCACACGGAGCAGCGTGCAACACTTAACTCCTCTACGAGGTCTCTGAAAGCTGAGACAGTTCAGGATGGAAAGCATCCTGAATCCCAATGCTAAATAGCAGGATATAAATAGATTAATTTTCTATCAAAAGGCTGTTCAGGAGCAGATATTAACTGACTCTCAGCCCAGTCCCAGACAGGCACAGGTACAACTCGGCGTGCGTACCTTAAATTTTCTGCATTTGGGGTAGAAAGCTGTGTGGAAAGGTTTGCGCTCCTGCTGCCTGAGCTATGGTGTCCTGGCTCTAATAATCCGACATCTTTCACAAACCTTACATTTACTTTTGGGAAGTAGAAGTGAAAAGAAAGAAACACATACCATTCACAGTATCAGGTTCGCATTTTTCTTTGGAGTTGCCATATTTACCCACTACAATCCGTTCAAAAGTAAGGTTTTTTATAACGCTTTCAGAAATGTTCACTGTGCAAGTACTGGCTTCACAGAAATTAACTGCACAGAAGGAAAAAAAAACATATATCCAGATCAAGTATTTTTAGTACAAGGACCAATTTTTAAAAATAAAATAGTACTGAGACAATAGAAACTCATTGAATCTTTTGCCCTAAAGGAAATAAAAGCACTTGGGTAAATCTTGTCTAAACCCAAGCTGCTGAGCTGCTACCAGTTATATTTATGAAGTCACTGAAACCCTAAAAGCCCAAACTTTTTGCCATCTCTCCTATTTTCACTGCCTTTGTCCTAGAAAATTTGTAAAAGATTATAAAGCTTCACTTCCAGAGTCTTGTTACCCAGGCAGAAATTAGATTTGGTAACCTAATGCCACAGAATACAGCAGGGGGCAAAAATACACATTTGCTCCAAATGGGGTTTGGACAATTAATGGGGTACGGTCCTTTGTGACTCTGAACCATGAAGGGTTGGATGTGGCTTCTGGCACAGGAAGTCTCTGCCCCACTGCCTGCTGGAATGGGACAGGGTGGCCACCCCAAACCCCACGCCTTGCCTAAGCACCTGGCTACGTCTAAAGGCAGGATGACGAGCTCAGTGGACCCATGGCCTGACCCAGTATGGCAGCCTATTGCATTCTCATGTCATACCATGCTGCTATAACTTAACACAAATTTACTTTGCAATGCTGCAAACACTTGGAAAAAATACTGCAGCACACAGGCAGACAATTTTTGTTTGGTCTTAGGACTTGCAACATCCTGTTTTTGCTAACTTTTGCTAATTCGGACCACACTTCAGCTGACTGCGTCCAATTAGCAGGACTGAGTCAAAGAAGCATACTTATGGTTGGGGTCCTGAGGGGAGCTCAGGAGACCTGGAGTGTTCTTCCTGTTTTGGCACAGGCTTCCTTGCCAAGTCATGTAACTTTCTGTGGTTCTTGTTTTCTATAGGGTTTCAGTTTCCCATGACACAATGACACTTTCCTTCTATAGGAATGTTTATGAACAAATAAGGACGCGTGACTCTGCAAAGATTAGGTCTGCCTTATGGCACCATACCTGAACCTCGCTTGCCAGGCGGTGATTAGCAGGGTGTCTCAAAAATGTGAGGTGACAGGAACCTCTGGAGGGTATCTAGGCCAAACAGAGGCTCCACATCTTCACTGGGAAACATGTTCCAGTGACACGCTACCTTTCTAACCAAAACATTTCTCTTCATGCTCCATGTCAGCCTCTCAAACTGCAATTTATGACTGTGCCATCTGGTGCTACCGGAAGCAGTTTGGATTCAATGGTCTTTGCAACTCGCACTCAGTTGGCTGGAGGCTGCTATGAGCTCTGCCCTCAGCCTCCTCTTCAGCACACTGAACGAGCCCAGCTCCCTCAAGTGCGCCCTGTAGGCCACCCGCCCTAGGCCCCTCACCATGCTCACCGCATCCTGCTGGACCCCCTCCAGTTTCTCCAAGTGTTTTTAGCCTGGGGTGCAGGGGGCAAAACTAAACATGTATTTGCTGGTGGTGCCTCACCAGTGCCAGGAAGGGGAGGGTAATAATGTCCGTCAACCTGTCTCCCTCCACAAAGCACAGCTGCTCTGCCCTGTTTGCAATGAACACATGCTCTTGGCTCATATTGAACTTGGTATCCACCATCACTCCCAGGTGCTATCCAGCAGCTAGCTGCTCCTCAGCCAGCAAGTTCCTGGTCTGTACCAATGTCCCTGGCATGGAGATTGGCACTTGTCCTTGTTGGACACTGTGAGGTTTCTGTTGGCATGATCCTCAGGTTTCTCAAGATTCTTCTGCATTGAAGCTCTGCCATTAACTGTGTCAACAATACCTCTGCCCCGCCCCAGGTTTAGTATTGTCTGCAGATTTGCTGAGAGAGCATGCTGTGTCATTGCTCATGAATGATGAAGACATTAAATGATACTGGTCCTAGTGTCGACCAGCAGGTTACTCTACTTTTACAATATTCTAATCAAGTCACTGATCGCTACCGTTTGAGCTTGGCTGTTGAGTTTATTTTCAACCCAGCTAACCGTTCATTTACCCAACTCGTACATCTTCACCTACCAAACAAGAATGCTGAGGGAGATGGTGTCAAAGGTATCTCTAAAATCAAGGTACATTACATCTGTAGCTCTTCTGTTGTCTACATAGCCAGTTATTTCACACAGAAGGCAGTCAGGTTGGTCAGACATGATTTGCCCTTTGTAAATCCATGCTGTTCCTGATTATTTTCTTGTCTTTCACATGCATGCAAATAGACTCCAAGAGGACGTGCTCCATAATACTTTTAGGGCCTGAGGTAAGCCTGACTGGCTTATGGTTCCCTCAGTCCTCCTTCTTGCCTTTCTTAAAGGTGGACATAATGTTGGCCTTTTTTCAGTTCTCTGTGGCCTCCCTTTGTCACCATAGGTGACAGATAGCAGCCCCACAGAGACACCAGGTCTTTCAGCAGTCTTGAATTAATCCTGTCTAGACCTATGGATTTGAATACTTTTGTGGTGATCCTGCCTTCCTTCTGACAGATAAAAGCCAGCAATAAGTTGCTACATTCCTGCATGAATACATACGCATTCATACATGAGTACCTATTCAAGCTTTATTTTTTATCTTTCTAGTTATTCAAGCTTTGATCTGAAAGTGTTTTGGGCTGGTTTATATACATATTTATACTACTTAGTTTTGGACTTATGAAAGAGAGTCCATCTGAAATAAAATTGTTTGGTGCTTTTTTCCCCACTGATGCAAATCTCAGATTATTGCAAATATTCTGACTTCAGCAGAATTGCTCCAGAATTTAAAAAAACCCAAACAAACCCCAAGTAGGAAGAAAACCAGGCCCTTTGTCACGATCTGTGAAGGAAAGTAACCATAACATAATGTACAAAAGGAGTGAAATATAAGCCAAGTGGAAATTTTCCATCACCATTGGAACAAAAGTAATTGGTTTACAAAAGTTGTCTATCCTATATGCCCTGTTCTCTCCTGCTGGCAATAAACCAGATTACCTCCTCTATACCATGAACACCTGGCTGCAGTTCCTTCCAGCTTCCCCAACACCTTTAGCACCGTGTTCCCACACTCTTTATGCTCCATCATGCCTCACCTCCCCACACACCTCTGTGTCCTACATCCATCTTCAGATTCCCAATACATAAAATATACATCTTTATTTTGTTAGCTGGTGGAGAGGAGACAAATCTCATGGGTAGTTTAGAGCTATGCATCTCAGTGACTAGACTGGATTGACTGGCCATGTGGCCCCCACCTCCTCACTGCTGGCGTAAGTCTTCTTGCCTTTTTCTCAGTGAGGCATTTCCAGGGTTGGTCTTCTGTACCCAACTAGTGATATGTGCAAAACTCATAGGATCTCAAGACCTTTAAGACCTGTAACCATCTAGTGAATTTAGTTGAAACTGGTCAGCAAGTTAAAGTCGCCAAGAAGGTGGAACAACAGACAGATGGGCGGTATAAACATTCCTCAGGAAAACAGAGTAAAATTCAGATTTTGTAAATGCAATAATGTTTGTTATTATTTCAAGTTAATGATGCCTGTCCAAACATTCTTACCTCATGTATTTTAATAACTACAGTTATGAAAATCTATTCTTTAAGGCAATTCACAGCAAATCAAATACAGAATACCAGAGGAGTGAACATAGGGAATTACAGAGTCATCATAATGGTTTGTTTCCAGTGCTGAAATCCCAGCCATGATTATTTTATTTAAGCCAACTTCTCTGAAACATTTTGCCCAAATGTTCCAATCCATCATGAATCCATCCAATCTGTCATTGTTTGTTGGATGTGCTACCCATCCTGTCATAAGAGAAATTACATGGGAGACCTGAAGTTTCCATCTACTTAGCAGCCTTCACCAAGAATATTTTCCTGGATAAGCAGCAGATCTTTTGACATCCTTCTGACCAAACATGTGGGTTCATTTAACAAAGGTGCAGCTGACACATGACAGGGTATGTGTGTGTCACACTGGCCACAGTGTGAATTGTTGGCTTGGAAAGCGTGAGCTGGGGATCTTACCAGCTCTGGAGATACTGTGGCTCGGTGAGCCAGCACCCTCCCAGCATCATCTGGGAGCACCCGCTCCAGATACAGCAATGTAGAGATGCCATGCTGTGGCAGAGGGGACTGAAATGGGAGTCAACCAGGCCAGTGCTATGCCAGGCATAGGAAATTTGACTCATCCAAAACCAGTGCCAGTGGCAACAGGAGCTGAGGACAGGCATTGTCCTGCAGGGTGCCGAGCTGGATCGTGTCCCTTAAACACTGGCAGATCCAGACACGGCAGTACTGGCCACTGAGGACTGAATCAGATTTTCAAATCACTGTGATCTTCAAACAGAGGAGTTCAAACAAAAGCCGAATTGGCTGGAAACAGGCCACAGACAGTTGAAACCTGTAATGTCTTCCCCAGATATATTACTCATTTGAAAGAGCGACAGAAGTGGGAGAAGTATATGACCTCACCTAGCAAGAAGAGCCATGACACTGCTTGCGGATCCGACCCTGCTGAGCAGGTCTCGGTGGGAGGGAAGATCAGGGCCTCCCAAAGCAGAGGGGTTCCCTGAAATTATTCCAGCTGCCCATGCTGCCTGGCTTGTACTGACCTATCTCACAAAGAGATCCCACCCACTCCTCTGGGCACACGCAGGCTCCATCTTGACAGACGCCACCGTTGAGGCAGAAGCACGGAGGTACCATGGGTTCTGTACTGTCTGGGTAAAGAATCAAGATATTTATATATATTCATTAATATGTATGCAAAAACACATATCTATCTAATTTGATGAAGGAAAGAAACAAATAGGATTTATTTAAAGCTTCAACTAAAAAAATATTCAACTAACAAATATATGTGACCCCACCCATGTACTCAGCCACTGGTCCCTCCTTGCCCCTAAAACCAATGGCATGAATCTGGGGTCAAAGCTTTCAAACATGAATTTGCATCCCCACAACGACGTAGGGGGAAACAGTTTTGTGCAGCTGCTGGATGAGCAGGAGTGATGGTGTGGGCCTCCAGCCTGCCAAAAGCTCAAGCTTTTGAACCCATGAAAAGCCCAAATTACTTCTGCAGGATTTCACAGGAGCAAGAAGGCAAAACAGGGCTACAGATTCCCAGTGCTGAGGGACCCAGAACAGTAACAAGGATGTGGATAGTCACACATCCAAGAATCAGACAGAGATACTCTGATTTAAGATGGGCTTTATAGGATAAAGCAGATAAAAACCCATGCCCCAATCTCAGCCATAGCCTCTGTCCACACTCCAGGATGGGTGCCGATTTTTATTCTGTCTTTTGGCAGAAATAGAGGGTTTTGTTTGAAGTAGTCGTTGCACAGGCTGTCGCAGCTTCAGTAAACAAAAAAGCACAGTATAAGCAATAGCAGAGAAATTGCAGATCTTAGAAATTTCTGAATATAGAATCATAGAATCATAGAAAATTTTGGGTTGGAAGGGACCTCTAAAGGTCATCTAGTCCAACCCCCCTGCCATGGGCAGGGACATCTTCAACTAGATCAGCTTACTCAGAGCCCCGTCCAGCCTGACCTGGAATGTTTCCAGGGATGGGGCATCCACCACCTCTCTGGGCAACCTCTTCCAGTGTTTCACCACCCTCAGCGTAAAAAATTTCTTCCTTATATCTAGTCTAAATCTACCCCCCTTTAGTTTAAAGCCATTCCCCCTTGTCCTGTCGCAACAGGCCCTGCTAAAAAGTTTGCCGCCATCTTTTTTATAAGCCCCCTTTAAGTACTGAGAGGCTGCAATAAGGTCTCCCCGAAGCCTTCTCTTCTCTAGGCTGAACAACCCCAACTCTCTCAGCCTTTCTTCATAGCAGAGGTGTTCCATCTCCCTCATCATTTTCGTGGCCCTCTTCTGGACCCACTCCAACAGGTCCGTGTCTTTCTTATGCTGAGGGCTCCAGAGCTGGACGCAG
>NW_008824804.1:261944-293259 GCF_000699105.1 Pygoscelis adeliae
CTCCATGCACTCCAGCTGGTCATTGACATAGAGGGCAACACCCCCTCCTCATCTCCCCTGCCTGTCCTTCCTAAAGAGCCTGTATCCCTCCATCCCAACACCCCAATCATAGGAGCCATCCCACCACGTCTCCATGATGCCAATAAGGTCGTAGCCCCACAGGCGTGCGCACGTCTCTAACTCCTCTTGTTTATTCCCCATGCTTCGTGCGTTTGCATAGAGGCATTGAATTTGGGCCCCCGATGAGGCTGTCTTACTGGCTGGGGTTCCTTTGTGCTGCTCTTTGCTCTTCAGGCGCTCTCCTGCTGACCTGTGTTCCCTCTCCAGGCTCTGGGCATCTATTGCTGGCCCTGGCATCAAACTGGTAGGAGTGGGATGGAATGAGGTTCCCCTCCCCCGGCATCTCTATTTTAAAGCCCTCTTCCCCAGCTTGGCAAGCCTATGACCGAAGATGCTCTTCCCCTCCTGAGTATACCCAGCAAATACTACCATGGTATTTGCTGTGTTTGGCAATATTAAGGTTTCTTTAAAAAGAGACTGGCAAATCTTGAATAGCTAAGGGGTATTCCGCAGCAGAAATTGCAACAGGGAAGGGGTTGATGGACTTCAGGCTCTGAAAGAGGGGTCCAAGACCTGGGGGATCTCCACTGAGCAAGGCTTCCTTAGAGTCAATGTCACCCTGTCCCTAAGTGAAGGATGGAGTTGGAATCCCTTCCCATAAGGTTCATGGTGGAAATTGTGCACCTGTGCACTGGGTGCAGTGTATGCCTTGAAATAATGCAGAAAACTGGAGTTGAGGACTGCCATTTGATCTGACATTTCAGTGCCTGTGTTTTGAGACGCTGACAAATAGGGCAAAGCCAGAAAATTCAGAAGTAAACAGTGCTGTCAGGAACACATGTGCTGTTGTATATTTCTAATGTTCTCACTGAACTAAAAAGATTGCCTAACTTCTTACTCTTTAATGGGATTCATATAACTGGAAGATTATTGCAAACTATAGGGGATGTGCCACGTGGCGGGGGTAATTCTGTTCTTGGCACACATCACTTGGCTTTTGCTCATGTTGTTGCTATTTAGCATTTGTGTTTCAGGCTGTCTTAGCTACATTACAGCCAGATGTCTATGATGATAGTGGAATAACATCTATGTGTCGCTAGGTAGTGTCTCCGCTAGCCATCAGCTTTCCAAAACACATTGTTTCTCTGTCGGAAATCTTACAGAAAGGAAAGGAAAACTCCTCCAGCAATTGAGATCTGGGTGGCCCAAGCTACGCAGCTGCGGAGAACGGCTATATCTGGGGGAGCTGGGTGCCTGGTTGGGCAGCTGTTGCCCCATTGCCCAGCAGCGCTGGCTCACCTGCCAGGCACATGCGTTTGGCACACGGGGCCATGTGACAGAGGAGCGACACCAGGACTCAGCCACTTGCTTTGTATTGGGAGCCTGGGAACCCACAGAATACTGGGGAACCTGCAGCACAGCTCCAAGCCTCTGTCTTGCTTGGTGAATGCGTGCCCGAAGCAGCCAGGCAGAAGGTGACACAGCAGGGTGATCTGGCACAGAGGATCCCGAAACCAGGGAGGGAGCGGCGCTGCCCTGCAAATGCACAGACGCTGGGCTGCCTGCCGAGGAGCAGGGCAGGGGCAGCGGTGGCGGCACTTCCACAGCTGGGCTAGGGTGTCGGGGTCTGGCTTTGGCACTGTTAGTCACAGGCTGCAAAAGGAGTGCAAGGAAAGGGAAAGGTGAAAAGGAAGACAGAGCTGACACTCTTTTGAAAGCAATAAAACAGAAAAGCACGAAGCTGTGGGGTGAAAAGTCCAGTGTTTAGCCCTGGACATGCAGACACAGCTACCAGGCAGCCCGATCAGCAAAGAGCAGGTGCCAGCAAACAGCATCAGCCTTACCTTTGCCTTCTGCAAAAGAGTACCACTGTAACAACGACGTGACGCTCGCAAGATCTGTTAATGCTAGTCGAAACTGTGGCTCTATTGAGTGCTTTCTGGTAACCTTTCTTAGCCTACTGTTCAAGGTCTCATGTACCATTGTAAAGCTTTTTTTTTTTAATGAGTGAAATCTGTGTCTTTCACAAATACAAATTCCTGAGCTGACTAATGCAGTCATATCTACCCCACGCACAGTAAAACTTATCAGGCTCCAGTAATTGTGGCATTGGCTTAAAATCATGGGGTTCTTCTGGTTTGATTTTAAGATTCAGAAAACATCTTTTTATTTGTCTTTGGCTTTTAAGTTTTGCAGACATTAATCATCTCAAGAATCACATTGATTTTGACCATATATATTTTTAAACTAAAACTAAAAGATTCTTGCATAATACTATGTCATCATGAACTGTTGGGGTTTTTCTAATCAAACATCGTAGGAACTGTTAATGCTACCACTTGTGGTTAAAATTTGAATAAAGAAGCAACACTACCAGTACACACAACAAGCAATGCATCAGATGGGCATGGAGGTATTCTCCATCCCTGAAGCAGCTGCCGTTTAAGTCAAGTTCCTAGCAGCTCGTCTGCCTGCAGTTGTGTAAATCCTAGGCCTAAGCAGACGTATCCCCAAGTTGCAGAGAGTTAACTCCCATCTCATCTGGGTTTAGCTCCATCAAGTCAAACAAAGCGCTGGGCATATACTTACATTAGCAAAGGTAGATTATTACTGACGTATGTTAAACAATTGCTGTTTATTTATGTGCAATTTCTTGGGCTTGGGTATGTTTCCTCCCTACAAACATCTGATAAATCTCTTGAAGTAAATATAACCTAATGTATCCTCATATAAACTTTTCCCTAGGCTTCTTGGTCTCCAATCGGATCTGACTCCCTGCTGGACAAGCAGCCAGGAGTATCTGATTCTTTCTATGAATTTTGAATATAGGTCCATGCATAATTTTGTATCATGTCAATATACTGAGTATTTTGCTGAGGGGAAACACTGACCAGTTTTGTGCTCCAAGTTTGCACACAGAAGTGTTTTACGAGGGTGCATTGACCTGATTTTCGGATGCCAAATATGCAAACCAGTTATCTCCAATATTCTTTCAACAAATTTTCCTATAATGCAAGTTGTAATCGAAACATGAACAGGTGCTATACAGCATGTTTTGCTGATATGCATGCAAACATATAAACGTATGTAAAGCTAAATATTTCCTCTTTAAAAAGTAATTTACTAGACTACCTAGAGGTTTTTTTTTTCTTTTGAAAAATAAATCAGATTTCTACTGGAAGAGTGAGAAAATTTCAAGACATTTCTCAAAGCTCCCTCAGAGGAATCATGTACAGTGTAAACACGTTACAAGGAAAATACTCCAGAGATTGTTTGCCATCCTATTCTGTTTTACAGCAGAATGCAAAGTTTGGGGTACTTCTTTAAACATCAGTTTAAGAAGAAAAATGTTTCCGCCTAAGAAGTGTACAGCATGGATGTAATAATGTTATCAGCAATCATGTTTAAATACTTAAGGAAAGGAAAAAGAACCCAAAGAGCTCAAATAAAGCTCAAATGGGGTAGAATTATATTTCTTACCTGTTTTAAACCTGAGGACAAGCTGCCAAATACACAGCGCCCAAAGGGTCACCGTGACTACACAACAGGTAACTCCAACCAATATTCTGTCCCAATGGAGTGAAGTCATGTTGCGCTGCAGACTGTCTGCTCTGCTATAAAATGGTATTACACATTCATAACCTTGTGATGGATAAACCATTAACTACCTGTCTACTGCTAAAACTTTAACCTCTTCTGTTCCACTTAGGAAAAAAAAAGTTTTGGTGGACAAGGAGCACACCATTATTTCTATCATTTTCCACCCAATAAAACATTTCATTTATCAAGACATTGGATGTCATGTCTTCTACTTCCTATAGGAAAATGTCCCAGCTCAGACACCCAGCTACATTTATACTGATAAGGGCTAGAGCCTGTTATCTGAGTGCACGGCATGGCTCAGAGCCATGCCAGTGAATCTTTCTTCCCTCCAAGCAAGGCATCACCATATATATATGTGTATGTGTGTATATATATATATTGCCTCCTGGGAATGGACTCTGGTCCTCAAACTAGACCTGCATGTGGTCTGGGGCGTGGTGGCTGGCATGGGCCAAAACCGTGCCAGGCAGCGTGCTAGCACTTGAGGGACTAGTCCTGC
Source organism: Pygoscelis adeliae (assembly GCF_000699105.1). Taxonomy (NCBI): domain Eukaryota; kingdom Metazoa; phylum Chordata; class Aves; order Sphenisciformes; family Spheniscidae; genus Pygoscelis; species Pygoscelis adeliae. Next base: position 266,107 of record NW_008824804.1, read on the forward strand.
TGCGTGGCCTCATTTTGTTTGCTAGCACAGCCATAACTGCCTGGCTCTGCAGCGGGGAGGCCTGGCAGGACCCAGGGAGGAGGCTGTGGAAGGGCGAGAAGGTCTCTGCTCTGCAACAACGTTCCTCTTGTGCTGAGAGGAGGTGGAAGTGCTGACTGTGTTAGGAATGGCCTAGACCAGGCACTTGGCACACATCTTCAGGAGAGTAAATGGCATTTCCATACTACATAATTTGGACAGGCAGTGCAGAGCCTTGTTGCATCCCCTCTCTGCGTTTCAACAGGCAGGCACTAGCACAACTGGGAATAAAATCCATGTCTTCAGATTCCCAGGACATCTGATTCATCCAGAAAGGGGTGGGGAAGAAAAAGAAAATGGGTAAAAGGCACAAGTAAAATGTGAAGTGGAAAGAAAAGTTACACCACCAGAACTGCCAAAATCAGCACCTTCTTCTGCATGCTACCATGTCTCCCACTGACAAATTAAAAGCTAAGAGATGAATATCACAGTCAAAGTGAAGAGGCAAATAGAGCTATTTAAAGAATATAAATTAAAGCTATTTAATTGGAATAAACACTGTCTTTTTTATCACCAGTGATCAGTGGATGAATCCCCTGCGTGTGAGTAGGAACAGAACCTTGCTTTTACATGGTGTTCTTCATTAGTGAGGAAAGGAGGTTTGTTTGGCTTTTTTAATTGCCGAAGCACTTCCATCTCAGTTTTAGAAAGAGGCCTCAAAAAACTGATGTGATATGCCAAGGATGTACAGAAATCCAGTCAAAAAAAGGGCTCAGATCTCTTGGGATGTGGGCCAATGGTCTAGCCGCTAGACACCTCTGATACTGCTACTGATACTGCTAGATACTACTGTTTCTTTAACACCTGACAGATTATTAAGATGTTTTTTCCTCTTATCAAGAAAAAAAGATGAGTAAGATAAGGTATGCATTTAATCTGCTTTGTGGCAATCTGCTAAATATTTATAAAAATACTCATATTCAAAAAATCTATACGGAAAATACCAAACTTCTAATTTTTAGTGATCGAGACACTCTGTATTGAGGAAGGCACCTAAGGACATAGGAAAGACTGAGGAAATGCTGAAATAATTAAGATTAGATTTACAAATGGGAGCTCCAAAATTGTTAATATGCTTCTTCAGACAGCCAAATGTCTTAACAATCTGCTCACAAAGGTTTTAGTTAAAGACAGGCTGTGCTGCCACACCAGTGACTGGTACTGGGACAAACCTCCAGGTGGGACAGGGCTGTTTGCTGTCCCTCTGGGCGCAGCTCTGTCTGGCTGGGGATCTGCCTGTCTGTCTCTGGTAGCCGTTGGGTTACAAATATGTCTCTTGTCCTAGATTTTTGCTCTCTCCGTGTTATTCTCATTAGCATGGAAAACAGAGAAGATCCTCGGTGCTGGGATCAGCACAGGGACACGAGGAGGGTGTGGGGACCGTGGCACGCAGACGATGGGTAGGAGGGAGTCCGAGGGTGGGAGGAAACAGCCATCTCCCTAGCACAGAGGGGACATTTGAGCCTTTTAACTCAATAAAATGCCAAACTGCAAATTCCCCCCCCCCCCCCCCCCCCGGGGGGGCCGGTGTGGGGACCGTGGCACGCAGACGATGGGTAGGAGGGAGTCCGAGGGTGGGAGGAAACAGCCATCTCCCTAGCACAGAGGGGACATTTGAGCCTTTTAACTCAATAAAATGCCAAACTGCAAATTCTTGGGTTGCACAGACACTGGCAGGCTTTCTTCATCAGAAGGGCAGAAATGGGACTCTGTGGGGCAGGGCAGCAGAGGTGCCCCCTTTGCCCGGTGAGAGCAGCCATGGGTGGAGGCTGGGTGGCACAGCTCCAGGACTGGCCCCTGCGTGCATCCCACTGCCCGGCCATCCCGTGAGCTAGGAAGCATTTGCAGAGTCGCCCAGGCAAGCCCTGGCAGCCTGACAGCTGTGTGGCCCAGCTATCTCACTGCTGTCGAACTGTTAACAACCGCAATGCTCAGCTGGAGAGAAACTTCTCCTCCTTGTCCTACTCACAAAGAACACTTAGTACCCTTGCACATGTTAATTACTTTACAGCCTCTTGCCATAAGCGGTTAAATGTTTGCTTTCCTAGGGCTAGAAGGGCCAAGAGTTTAAAACTGGGTCTAAGAGACACACAGGAAGATGCCTGTCCCTGAGCAGGACTTGTACAGAGCAAAGCAGAACCAAGCGTGAGTTGGACAGGCTGGATCTTGCAGATGGGGAAACTGAGTCACAGACTAGTTCAGCAACATTAAGTTAAGCTACATCCAATATAGCGCCAAGTCTGAGGTTTGCAGTGTATTAAAAGCATACCCAGCTTCTGAATCACAGGTCTGGGTCCTTTGCAGAAATGCTGCTAGATGATAGCAGAGACTTTGCATACTTTGCATACTTTAAATGACAAAGTAGGAAAGAAATAAGAGTTAGTTCTCGTGGTTACTGACATTGCGCTTTCTGTTCAATGGAAATAACATCCCTGCTTCATTCCTTTACATAGCTAACATCATCATGGACACCTTTGAGCAGCATGTTGTGTTTAGATATATCAAATACTGTGAGTCCAAAACTTTGGGTTGCAAGCCCAGGTTTGCAAATGGAAGACAGTTTGTCAACTAGGAATTGGAAGTAGGATTGTGAGCAAAAAAGATTGGGGACTTCTAACTTCACATGAATATTTTATATAAACCTTAAAGAAAAAAAATGGCATAAGGAACCAGATGGCAAAACCAAAACAAATCAATAAATACATCCTAAAGGATAGTACACTTTTATTTATGAAAATATTAAACCATGTTTATATGATAGAATAATCAAACTGAAAGAAAACCTTATTACTTGCAAATTTGTATATGTGATGTATCTGCAGGGAGACAAAACCGTTCTTGAGTGACTAGATATGTTTCTTCTGCTTTCCTCCATTTCTTTTAAGCCTTAATTAGAGCCAGATGTTTCTTATTTCCTTTCTTTTTTGTTTTCAAGCCTGAATAAAGTGCGGTGCCAGCAGTAAACACCATCTTTGACATTTTTTTATGTGTCAACTGCATCTGGCTGAGTTGGAGTCACAAACCGGTAAAATTCCAGCAAAGCAGTGCAAGCTTTCACTCCTGCTGTCATTCCCATTGGGAGCAGGAAATCAGCATTACTGCTTCTGGGGCTGCCTGCACAGGAGCCATATAAATGCCGGAGTGTGTCTGAAAACCTTGTCCCTGGTAAATAAAACTGGAGGCAGACTGGAATGCCGTATACCATGAACGCAGCTTCCCCTCCCATAGTCTTAGAGTGCTGGGAGTGATATCTAATTGCTTAATTCCTATTTGGTTGTATAGATCTGCAGTCTATTTTCTATTTCTTCTTTCTCCTCCTTGGGGAGGCAATGACTGGTAACCACAGTATGTAGACATAACCGTTTCTGCTCCAATTTCACACAAGCTTCATGTGACTTTGACCTCTTAGGTACCATCCCCTGCAGAATATTTTGTCATTGAATGGCAGTGGTCTATATGTGAGAGCTTTCTTTCTGAGTCAAATTGCAGAATATGCTCTAGTATTTATAACTATGTTTTTCAACTACTTTTTAAATGCATTTCCATTCTAAGAAGTGTATCAAATACAGAAATCCATGAACTACAACAATTACACAGCAAGGTGTTAGAAATTACTGTTCTGAAAAAGTCATCTGAGGACTAGTTATGCCTTATTTGACAAATATTAGGCTTTTTACTCCCACATATTTTGAGCAAGCACATATTTTGCCTAGAATAGATTTTAAAGGCAAGTGCCCGGCAGTTTTCCAGTTGTCTTTCTCCCTTTTAACAGATGCGCTGTTGTTGCGCAGTCCCTGGGAGTCAGGCTTGCTTCCACTACTGCACATGCTAAAGGGCTTTTTGGATAAAAAACTATGCTGTTTTCTTCCACTGACTTCTGTACCAGTAACTCCTACCCCAACTCTGTAGTTCAGAGGAAGTCAACCATGTGGGAGGAGGGCATAAGGTACCAGATACACCGAAGTTTTCTAGTGCCTCAGTTTTAAGGATGAATGAACCTGTAGGATTGAAATTCCTTGCTGCCAGATTTACTCTTAGTGCAAGCTAGGTTTAGATACAAGAAAAAAAAGTATTTATTTACAGAATATAGAACAAATATCACAGTTACTAAGCTTTACAGAGATGCAGATAACATAAAAGAGAGAAAGCCACATTTAACCCATTTATCCTCATGATAAAACTTTAATGGGTTCCTTCCCTCCAGTCAGGCAAACTCCTCACCTTACCCATGTGTGTGTCTCTATCGGTGGTGCCAAAGGAGTAGACGTCTACAGAACAACCGTTTCACGCAACAGGCATTTTGGGACTCTAGTTTTCTCCCAGGGATGCAGATGCCCATTAGTGCTTGGAGCACACGAGACGCAATGCTGGAGAGCACCATTGGTCTTCATTTCCTGTGAAGGGATTCCAGCTCCCACGCTCTGACTCCTCTCCGTGGTGCAAACCTTGGCACTTAAGTTAGGGCAAGCGGGTGAGGTTCAAAGCACTCTCTTGATCCAGACTAAAATGCTAGTGTAGGTGTCCCTGGTAGTGTGGTCAGGGACCCGGGAACTGCAGGAGCAGCCTTGCCTATAAGCTGCCAGCTCAGAGACCCTCTTTTTCCTCCAGGACATCTTGTTCCATTGTCCAGGGGGTGGTTTCAGCCTCCTTCCCTTTGGGCTACTGACTCCTTTGCAGCCTGTTGACAACATTGAGTGAGCTCTCTTGGGCCTAGTCAACGCCGTCCCAAGACCAGGCTCCCCATACCGTGCATGAGTGCCTCACCCCGACACCAAATGCAACTGTGAGGTCCCGAGTCATCCCCACGGGTGGAAACACCTTCTTATTGTGAGCCAAGCTGCTGCCACACACTGAAGCTGGTCTGTCTTACACAGAGCCAATGCCAAAATGTACGCTTTACACAATTGCCCAAATGGGATGGGGCATGCAGCCTGTGACCGGCTTCTCCTTGAGGTCGACCATGAGAGTAAGCAGTCATGCTGGTGATGTGGTTAGAGATAGCTGACCACAGCCCCAACCCCAGGGGATACAGTGACATTGGTATATCTGATTTTCTAATGCAAACTGGTTGATTCCCCAGCTGGTGTATTTAAAGCTATTTCTAGATTTTTAAAGTTTCTGACCGGTAGTTTTCAGAAGTCTTATGCGACTCTTTCAGATTTGTGAGCAACCAGATGAAATGGGAAATCAGGAAGTGCTGACTTTCTCTCCCTTACCTGGTCCTGGAGAAATGTAGAAGTTTTCTTATGTACAGGTAAGTGTATCCCACCCAAAGTTCTCCATAGTTGACAAAAAAACACTATCAAATATGTAGCAAAGAGGTATCAAATCCATGGAATGATGAAAGCAAGCCATGGGACTGTAATCTGTAATGAATAATCAATTTGTCCCCAAAATGCAGTCTGAGAGCGGCCAAAATTATCTGCTACTTTTTGTCAGATATGGTCCCTAGTTTTAATTTTAGAAAGTGGTGAAAAATATGAAAAGGACAAAATCTGTAATTGCCAACATTTCTTCAAGTATCTCAGTGTCCTGGTTTCGGCAGGGATAGAGTTGGTTTCCTTCCTAGTGGCTGGTACAGTGCTGTGTTTTGGATTTGGGATGGGAACAGAATTGATGGGGCACCGATGTTTTAGTTGTTGCTGGGTGGTGCTTACACTAGTCAAGGACTTTTCAGTTTCTCGTGCTCTGCCGACTGAGAAGGCTGGAGGGGCACAAGAAGCTGGGAGGGGGCACAGCCAGGACAGCTGACCCAAACTGGCCAATGGGACATTCCATACCATGGGACGTCATGCTCAGTATATAAAGCTGGGGGAAGAAGAAGGAAGGGGGGGACGTTTGGAGTGATGGCGTTTGTCTTCCCAAGTAACCGTTACGCGTGATGGAGCCCTGCTTTCCTGGAGATGGCTGAACACCTGCCTGCCCATGGGAAGCAGTGAATGAATTCCTTGTTTTGCTTTGCTTGCGTGCGCGGCTTTTGCTTTACCTATTAAACTGTCTTTATCTCAACACACGAGTTTTCTCACTTTTACCCTTCCAATTCTCTCCCCCATCCCACTGCGGGGGGAGTGAGCGAGTGGCTGCGTGGTGCTCAGTTGCCAACTGAGGTTAAACCATGACACTCAGTTTTTTCTTTCAGAATGCATTTTCATCTTAGAGCAGAAAAAGGTGGTTGTTTTTTTTTCTTTAATGGAAAAAGGGAGAAAAGTCAAATAAAATCCTAAATATTTTTATTATTAAGCTTGCCAAAACAGAAAGATCCCATTCATGGAGTTCTGTTTACTTGGCTTGCTGGCTGCCCCATCATGTATGACACAGGAGACAAGATCCAAATCTGGGACCTCTTTTTTCCATAGCATTTGACTTTTGAGGATCTGTGAAGCTCTACTGCCCAGACCTCAAAAAGAGTTGTTTTCACCTGTGTTGTAAATGACAATTAAATAGTAGAATCGAGGGAATTTGACAAGGCAGCACTGACCTTTCCTGAATTCGAGTGCAACTTGTTCAAATGTCTGGGTGGGCTATGAGAGTAAGATGTCTATCCCACCCCATCCTGCCCCATAAATGGTTATATTTTTTCCCCTGAAAACATGACAGACATCTTACATGAATAAATCAATTTTATTTAAATAAAATTACAGGCATATCTTGTCTATTATAAGCTACCGTATAGTTTTTCAAAGGCACCGATATTTAACAATAATTTAAATTTTCTTGAGAGCAGCTACCTTTTTCTGAGTGGCGTTTGTAAACTTGTAAGACTTCCTTCCACTCATTCAACTCAAGCAAAATCTGTTGCTAGTGAAATGCCAAAAGTTGTACCTTTTTCATCATAATAGGTACCTTACTGTTCCTGGGCATCTCTTCTGAACAATGCTTGAGAAGAACAGGTCAGGTGTTCTGCGTAGCAAAACCCACGCTGAAACGGGGTGTTTCTTTCCTTTGTGGCACCAAAAATACATCAGGCACAAAGCCCCGCTATGACACTCACTCTGCATGTACTGTAAGTATTAAAAACTAAATCCAGGAGACTACTCTTTCTTTGAGGTTTCAGGATCTGTTTTCCCTTGTATTTCTTCAAGCTTAATAATGCAATGCCACCTTCTCTTACACGAAGAGAGAGTTTTTGTAAGAAGCCTGCCCTACAGTTCTGTGTCACAGACTGCATTAGCCTCCAGGTTGGGCTTCTTTAAAGGCATCTTTGCTAAGCATGGTGGCACCAAAAACAGCAGATGCGTCTGATGGGCTTATTCATCCAGTTCTCTGATCGTTTACAGGAGATTCACAGCAGGGAGACAGAGGGAGATGCAGGTGACACCTCTCAGCAGGCTGAGACCTGACACCTCTTTGGTCCTCCTACCAAGCCTGGTAGTGTCTCTGCGGGAGTGAACACACTACACACTCTTCAAGGAAACAGTGAATGGGTTTGCAGTGAGTGGTTCTTTCCATTTAACATAAAGCCACAAGCAGAGACACGAAGGTGTTATACAAGACAGCCGCAAGACTCTGATTTTTTTGTCTTGTTCTACTGTTTTCCAGGTCTGCAGAGTTACTTATGCACAGTTACTTGCAGGGCAACAAACATGCTTATTTGGACACCCTAATTATGGAAACTTAACAGTCCATTCAGCAGCAGCTGGAAAACATTTTGCTTAGCTTTTAATGAGGCAAACACACAGACTTCATCATGCCACCTCATCCAGTCCAAGTGTGTCTAACATTAGTCTGATTTTCTTTGAAGTGTGTGATAAGCAAGGTACCAGTTGACACCACAAATGGATACCAAGCTTACCCTCCGCAAATAAAGATGTAACTGTGTAGATGTAGACAGTACTCGGGTGGTGATATTTGCATAGCAAGTTGTAGAAAAGAATGAATAAGATGGCAAACAAATCTAGAAATGAGGTATCAATTAGCCTAATGGTAGAGCAGGTAAACTAGTCAAGCCACATTCATACTAAATTTCATCTTCTGACTCCTGATCTCGTTCAGATGTTTTCAATAACCCCATTTCCATGGACTGAGACTGTTTAACCTTTGAACGAACTGCCCTGGAAACAACAAAAAAAAGAGTTGTTAATAGTAACTCAAAGGCTCATCTGGCCATTTTTACATGGTAAAAAACTGTTTTAACTTCACATCTCATTGGGGAATTAGGGTGATTGATTTATGAAGACTTGAAATGGGCCACTGTGGAAGACATTGTAAAGAGGAGATAGTGATTTCAAGCAGAATCTGGGCAGAATTTAACCCCAGGCCTTAATTGTAGATACCTGTATTTTAGCACGAGTGACCGCTATACAATGCGAGCATGTACCGTGACATTAGTATGTGCTACCTTTAACAATACCACCTGTATGTACTGCTTGTAAGAGCTTGTTCCTATGGACACGTCTAAGAGTGTACACCTTAAGCAAACCTCAGTGTAACATCTAGAAAGTTCAGTGTTGTGCAGGTACAAGACCGATAGCCGAGTTCGCTTGGAAGAGCACTATAAAGCTGTGAAGAAGAGTGAGTCTGGCCAACCTCCCCACGGACGGGAATTCTGCTCAGTGTGCCATGATCAACCTGGGGGGGCTTGTCTGATGCTGCAGCAGCTGTCGTTCCCAGCATCAGAAGGGATGTAAGATTGCTGTCACCTTCTCTATAGTTGCCATCCTTTACACAACAAACCAGTTACGCAGCCTTGAGTGTCAGTGCCTTTTGGACTGAGATCCAAAAAGACATGGCACCTCTTCGGTGCAGAGCAAGACTGCAAGAACTACATATGGCCAAAGCATGATTAAATAGGGCTATTAGGATGGTAGGGGTAAAGCGAAGGGTGAGAAGCACGTTTAGGACAGTGCAGGCAAATGCTTGGTAAGGTCCTGCGGGCAGAAGGTGATCACACATGGCAGAATCAGGCTCATTTTTACAACCAAGTTAACTCTGCAGTTGGAATTTTGTCAGGATTAGCACTGGGCGGTGAAGAAAAGGGCTAATTTTAGAAATTATGGGATGAAACTGGCTAGTGAAAAAGAAATCAGGTCTAATCACAGGAAATTGCTAGCAATGAAACCTGTCCAATAATCTTCAAAGTTAAGTCATGAAGCCTGCTGACTAAGCCAGTTGGAATCAGTAGAGATGAGCACTGGGAGAGAAGATGTTGTAGGAAAAAAGGTCTCTCCTCCTTATAACTTTTCATGCGCTTACAAATGTGGAAGACTACCAAAAAGAGCTCATTTTATGTGAGAAGCATTATGCTGTCAGAGCTGTACTTTATGAATGTTTTTCCCCTTTCTACTGAAGCAATGAGTCATGTTGTCTTCATTGATTAGCAATATCTATTTTTATTTTACCTTGCAAGACAATTAATTGCTTTGTGGAAATATTTTGATTTGTCAGTGAAACTTTTCTAAAAGAAAGCTCCTGCTAGACTAAATAGACAGGTCTCCAAAGTTTTAGCGTTTCAAGTAACTTACCAGCTGACGATTGTGTAATTCACTGCAAGTATAAGAAAAGCAAAGGCGTAATGCCAGCAATAGCACATGGTCAGGAACATCATATTGGTATGATCCGTCTGATTCCACTCTGGGCTCCCATTTGGAGGATAAAGTACAAAACCAATCTATAATAAAATAAAAGATATTTAGCAAACATCATTTGACGTATATCCTATGCCGTAGCATGTATTATGCTACCCATCACAAGGCAGACATTTCATTTTTTTACAGTGCTGATTATTTCTGTGATTGTTATTAAAAACAATTTTGCAGTCACACTCAGATGCGATGGATCATTTTACACAGTTTTGTGAAGAAATGCTTTTGAAGATGCAGAGCCAGTCCCAGAGACCCCCCTGCTCTTGCCCAGCGAATTAAGGAGCCGGCCCAACAAGTCCTGCAGCGATCACAATTACGTACTGTACTGTAAGGAAAGGGGCTGGTGCTCAGCCATGTGAGGTCTGAACGGCAAGCACATCACCAACCAGCAAACCTGCCCAGCCATTTGCACTGACTCGCTTCTTCCCAACAGCATCTGGGAATGTGTTACATGGTTGAGAAGATGAATAATAAATTAATAAATAAGGGGGAGCCATAAGTCTATTTCTTCTGGGTCATCTGGGGAAAAGGTCAGGTTTTGAAATTGGGTAAAAACGGAGCTTTCTCACCGAAGGCTATAAGTTCGTGTGAAATACATAGCTGATTTGTTTATTCAGAGCTGGGAAAGATCAAATTCAGATTAATGCATAAGCTGGGAAACTAGTAATCCCATGGCTACACAGGGGTCTGCCTTGACAAGCACCAGTCCTCTGTACTGCCTAGTACTCTTCAAAGTCACCGCTTAGCAGTTTAGCTGAGAATTTAGGAGCTGGGAAGAGGAGGAGAGGAAGGAGGAGGGGAGGAGTGCATTTTGCATCTCCATGCAGAGAATTCAATGAATGAGGGTGTTGATGATGCAGAAAGAACGTCCCTTTACCTTTTACAAATTTGTCATGCTGCAGCCAGTATGTGGTTTTCAGCCACACATACGGTTGAAGTCTGACGCAGGTGTGAAAAAAGCCATACTTAAATCTCTTGCATTTTTAGTTCTTCAATTTTTTACTTTGAAACAAAAAACACATTGTCTCCAGAGCTAAAGAAATAATTTGTTCTAAAATTAGACTAAGCAGACAACAAAGAATAAATGGTTGCATCCAATTCCTCTTATGCAAAGCTTCTTAAATCACCGAAGAAAAGTTTATAAACAAGAAAATAAAACACCAAGTGCTGCAGCGCTAGGTTCTTGAATTCACTTATAGAAAAAACCTGCCGTTTTGGAGGTCTGTCTTCTTGCCAGAGCAAGTATTTAAATATTTGATTTGGTGCTGAGTGTCCAGTTCTCCTAAGGAACAGCAAATGTTTTTATTAATCGTGTCTGGCCAGCATATAAAAAAGGGAAGCCGGTCTAGACATGCCGGAAAGAAAAATGACTGGAGTGACCTCAGTTCTCCACTATAAGATGAAACACACATCGGCACTAGCGCTCCTACTTCTTTGTTACAAGATTGCAGCAATTCATTAAATTCTCTCTCTCGTTTGACAGCAGAGAAAGGGTCGCTATCTATCTATTAATTGGATAGAATCACAAGTAAATGAAGGCATGGCAGCTACATTTTGAAGAGTCCTTTTGGGAGCCACATCCCTGAAATATAAAAGTTTGGGCTGTTACTTCTTCTGCTCGATTTCCCGAACACTGGACAAGGAGGAGGCTTTACATCACTCAATCTCTTAATGCGAATCAGGAGCTCAAATACCTTTTAAACCTAGGTTGCCACTGTTGAAACGCTTTTTAGAAAGTAGAAAGAGGCAGCCAACATGAAAGATAATTTGCGCCTTCGTTCCTCTTCACACAGTGTCAACGGGTGCTTTGCCTCACCTGTCCAGTACGCCGCTGGGCATTTCCTCGCTGCTCCGGCAGCTGACAGTGGGGACTGTCTTCGTAAAGAACAGTGTATATTGCCGGGCTGTAAAATCACTACCATTTAGCTGGCGAATTTTGAACAGGATGTTACAGAGATCAGAGGGGATGTTCAATCACAAGGGAGAGCTCAACAAAACCACCTTAGCGTTTTTATTGATTCAAATAAAAGACACTAGAGTTAAAATGGCTGCTTCGTCTGCAGAACAGGTATGATAAATACTTTTATCTCTTTAAAGGGACATTAAGAGTGCACTGTTTTCTATGAGTCCTTTGAGGACTGTGTTTAAAAGACATATTATATCAGCTGTGAAACATCTGCAAAGGGGTAAATGACTGATTTTGGTGAAGGAAGAAATTCCTAAGGCAGAAAAGTGACCTACCTGCCAGAACCAACTGCCTTGTAATATGCAGAGGCTTGTACGGAGCATCTCTAGCACAATACTGCCACGGAAGAAAACTTCCAGAAATATGCAAACAGCAGCTCCAAAGATAGCAAATAGCAATAACTGATGCACATGAACATCCAGCATGGCTCTCCCATGAAGATGGTAGCAAAAGAGAAAACCTGGAATAAATTTAGTGATCAGTTTAAGATATTTTCTTCTCTTGTAATCTCCCTGCATCTGCTTTTAGAAAACAGTGAACCTTTAGTATTTCTCTTTATGCCAGTATCACCTTCTCAGTTGAACTGAGAGTAATTTTGTAAGACTGATGCCTACGTACTGTGTACTCCCACTCTTGAGCTCAGACCAGGAAATTGCATGGGAAGCTGTAGCTCTGTCACCTTTCGTTTAAAACACATTAACAAAAAGTCTCATTCATCTGTCTCTGCAGTGTAACAAGAGGGATGCTATGAGATATACTGTGCGTACAGAAAACATAAACTGAGTGTGTCTCCAGGGCAATTCCAACATGTGACTGCTGTGCAGGTAAAGGCACTCACACTGGCTTTAGCTAACAAGTTGCGTACCATGTCAGTACACACATTGAAGCACGTGCCCCAGCTACTGAGCTTACCCAAAACAGGCTTGTGCTGCTATTTTCATAACATTTCTGTTGCTATCTGAGCCAGTTAGGAAAGCGCAGATACACCTCTACAATGTGTGATCCTGCTCTGGGCTGCAGTGCAGACAAACCCTCAGCAGTTTAAAGAGGGCCAAGACTGATCTTTTTTGAGCGTTTCAGGGCGTTAAGCACCCAGCTCCTGCAGGCTCATTCTCTAAGGCTGATTTGAGATTCCCAAACCAAAGACTGATACCCCTCTGCAAGTTCCACACGCACCTCTGCAGGGAGAGGTAAACTGACCTTCAATAAATACTGCTAAGGAAAGCATCATCCTGTCCATGGCCACTGGCAATGCGTTGGTCCCATGAGCCACGATATCAACCAACCCTGAAATGCCATAGAAGAGGTACATGGTGGCATGTTGCCAGTTCATCAAGTGATCCCAGTGCTTTTCCTCATAATCATACAACTTCAGATGAGGTCCATCGGGAACAAACTGCTCGGCCACCATTCCTGCGCATGAAACAACAAGTATAACTATTTGTCCTGGTGCTTAAGGTACAGACTGATGATAAGTCTTTACACAAACAATAGAGACAACAATATATCCCCATGAACCATAACGCCAGTCAATTTGGGGTTTAGTCTAGCTGCCTGAGGATTGCTCTGGGTGATTGCTATGTTTTGCTCCCTTCTGCCCAGTTCAGCCATTGCCAACAAAGTTTTTAACATGTTGTCCATATTCAAGTGAAAATGCACAGAGGCCTCAAAGATATTAATTTTATACAAATTTTTCAAGAAAATAGGCGGTGGGAAGAGGAGAGATGGAATAAGTTGCTTTGCTGAGAGAAAGACCACAGAGTGAGCTCAAGCATATATTAAGCATCACATAATCCAGAGAGGAGAAAGCCAGAGGAAACCAGGCTTCAGCTCCACTCCTGGTGGGACTATTTACATCTTGCAGTTTCCAGCAGTGAAAATGGAGACAGCTATTCTGTGCTGCTTTTTTTTTTAAAAACAATTGCTATTGTAGTAGTCCTCTGACTGAATTTTTCAGCTGCCTTTCCCAGTGGTTCAAACATGAATATAACACATGCTAAAGTCCCCAAAAGAAAGATTTGCCATTTCAGTCCCCTGCAATATGCAGGATAGCAGAGTTCAGACTCTTAATTCAAAGGGGATTTTTCCTATAAAGCCATAAAAGGAAATCCCTTCACCATGCAGAGTTATTAAAGGTCCCATGAGAATGTATACCGAGTTAGTATTTGAATTGCTGCTCCACCGCCTCCCTTACCTTGGCCCCTCGGTGTCTTGCTAAATAGCTGCAGTACTCCAGCAAGGGGGAAGCTATTTTTAGATACTTTATATGATCAGAGAAGTTTGGGAAGGGTTTAAAATACGTTATGCTTTAAAACGTTAAAGTTAATTATGTTGTTTATAAAGTGTGGGCCAGCATCCTGCTGTATAAGTAGATATGCTGCAGAGCAAATGCAGTGGGTTTCCACCTTTATTTCAAGTTTCCCTAACACAGAAACAGCAGGTTTTACTCCTTCTGCTGCTTTTACTGTTTGTCGTTGCCAGACTTTCTTGTCCACGTTTTTGACTGGAATTGAAATTACCATACATTAAAGTAATAGTTTTTTGTTTCAGGGTGAAAATAAAAGCACTAGATGAGTGTTTTAGCTGCCCAACTACCTCTAGACACTGACTGGGAGATTTGTAGGGAAGATGTCCCCACTCACACCTCAAAATGAACGCTATAATTTAGGTTTTGATAATTTTTTAAGGCGTATCAAAGTGTATACTGTACACACAACATCAGTGCTGATGTATCATAACTGGTACAACTCCCAGAGGGGAAGGAAAAAAGCAAGAACAAGATTTTGGCACAGCCTGTACCTTGATTAGAATCCAGGCAACTCTGAGCATCTAAAGAAGGGTAGATAGATAGAATCTAAAAATCTAAAAATACTAAAAATTAAGATCCTTTTTCAACTTGAGAGCCACAGTGCTGAGCTCCCCAGGTCCCCTGTTATTTAGCTTGCTTACTCTATAAAGGTAAATTGCTAACATGCAGCAATGCTGTATGTTAACATACATACAGCTGCTGGAATGTAAACAAGAACTAGGCACTTCTAGTCGGCTGCACCGCTCACTAAACCATCCCCGTGGGTTTGTACCCAGGCCAGTCCACAGCAGAAGGAGAAACAGCCCCCCACCCCATTGCAACAGTCCTGCAGCAATAAGATCTCGAGTTCAGTCTTTCTTTGTGAATATTTTCACTTTTGAATTACATTAATGAAGAAGGATCTGCATTTACATATTTTATCAATAACTCAGTGGAGACTATTGACATCTGAGATAGCTGGATTCAAAATAGAAAAGCAACACCCCCACAGTCTGGTGCTCCCAGTCTGCATGAAAGAACCCCTTGCCTAAATACCTTCTCTCCCTCCCTGAAGTAGTGAACAGCATATGAACACTCAGATGGACCAGCTGTGAAGTAGTCAGGGGACCTTAAAGAAGCTCCAGAAGAGCACTATGGATGGGAACCATGTTAGTCGTAACTATGTAATTAATAGCAGTAGCCCCACTAGTTCTTAGATTCATGGTGTTTAAAGGACAAAATACCAAAACACGATGAGATATGTTTTATCAGAGAACAAAATTTAAAAAAAAAAAAGGTGTTAAAAGGCACAGCCTTTTTGTTGTCTGCACCAAGTCCACCTTACTTACCAATCAGGGCAAAGACAGCTTTGATGATCCCCTCAACAAACTCCAGGCGCTGAAATCCTGCTCTGGAACCAAGGTAGCAAGCGTTCTTGTTTTTTCGACAGGCGTACTTCAGTGGATACTTCACTGACCACCACAAGCCAAAAAGAAGGAAAAAGCTTCCAGGGAGGGCATGCCCTTTGAAATTGCCCATGGTTTTCTGCTAGGCAATACCTGAAGGTGAAACAAATGCAGATCGATTACGGGAATAGTAGGAGAATTCTGTGGGTTATAATTTTAAAGTATCTCCTTGCATAGATCAAAAGGGTGTCACTGAATTAAGTGCTCACACTTTATTTAAAAATAAATTTAAGTACTTATCTTCCCTGGCTGTTCAAAACACCCAGCCAGTTTCATAGCTTTGCAGAACAAGAGTAAGAGACCCAACTGCAAAGCAGCTGACCTGAAATGCAGACCTGGCAGTTGGCAAGTTAAGAGAAAAAAAGCCAGAGTACACTATGTCATGCTGTTGAAGTTGTACTAGTAAAAGAGAGAGCATAAATATTCACAATTTGGTTCTTAACCTTTAGAGAGGGTTTTATGTTTCTTTACTCCACAAACAGAAATCAAGACAATACCTGACTGAAGGAAAAATGAATTGTATACAGATCCGATGGGTAACTATTCACTAATAAATTGTATTTTGTATTTCAATCCGGATGTCTCATTATGATTTACAAACATGAAGTCATTCTCAATATTTGATAGGTGAATTATGCACCTACAACTAGATGCATATTATCAAGTACATCAAGCGCACTGAGTGATAAGGTTATTAGTTGGTCAGTGTTACACAGTCATTTAAAAGCAGTGCCACTAATAAAACCTAGTAATTCTGGTCATCATCCCAACTTCTAGGAGAGTTAACCAAGGTAGCAAGCGTTCTTGTTTTTTCGACAGGCGTACTTCAGTGGATACTTCACTGACCACCACAAGCCAAAAAGAAGGAAAAAGCTTCCAGGGACGGCATGCCCTTTGAAATTGCCCATGGTCTTCTGCTAGGCAATACCTGGGCAATATTCTTAGCTTCAATAGCTTCTTCATTAAAATGACAGTTCTAACATTAAATTGCAATTTTTCTTTAAGTTGTTATAAACTGAGTTGTTGTGCATCGTGACCCAAAGGCGTACTAAATCTTTGCACAGGCAACAATCGAATAACCACTTTAGAAGCATTGGCAATCTGTACTTTCTGTTATTATCATTGCTGACTTAAAAATCCGATCGCCACATACACTGGAGCCATCTGGTTATGAATAGAACATGGAGGCTCTGGTATATTTTTCTTTTCAGTAAGTATTTCCTATGGTCAGCTCTGCATAAGAAGTTTTAAACTGTGGCTTGTGGGCCATGGAGTACTTGCAGATGGTTCACGTAATGCTGTCTAGTCACGTAGCATGAGCCCTCTCCTATTTCTGGAGGCTAAACTCCACTGAAAGCATTAATTTTTTTTTTTTTTTTTTTTTTTTTTTTTTTTTTGAGAAGAGAAACTTTTCCACATGCACAGGTCCTGAAGCTGCCATAAGACTATTACCCAACTGCATGAGGAGAGGTGACCTATATAGCCACAGAGGAGAAGAAAAAAAAGATTGTTCATGTGTAGCATGAGGCAGGCTGTGATTTAAACAGGGATCTGAAGAGGGTCCTGCCCCTACTGCCTGTCCCCTCCTCTTCCAGAGCTGATTTCTCCCACCGTAAGGGCTGCAGAAGTGGAGGGGTAAGCTTTAAAAGCTTTCCCTGGATAAAACTCCCCTTAGCTAATATCTAGGGAAGTATTGCTGAAGTACAAGAAAAGGGAAACGTGATACTGGTTGCCCAAGCAAGCCCATTTCTGGATGTGTCCTCACAGGTATTGCCAGTGCTGGCATCTGCATATTGAAGCCTGGAAGGAAAGCATGCCGAGATGGCTGCACCAAGCCTGGGGAAGGCTTCCAGGGAAGCAGCGCCTGCCAACCGTGGGGCAGACAAAGGGGGAATGAGGGATGCGTTTACATATTCTTATGAAACGTAAAGGACTCCATCTGGGACTTCTGCTGTGTGGGGAAGGGCTCCTGCATGCCACTTGTCTCCTGTCAAGAAGAAAAGCAAGGGTGCCATGCCCAGAGCTGTTGTGGGGGCTTTGCCTCGCCTGGTGGCTGGTCGGCCGCTCAGATCAGAGCAGCAAAAGCTGTGAGGATGAGTGGCAGCCCCGGCTGGCAGCTCTCTGCACGGGCTCTCCAGCCACCAGGATGGTGATGACCACCTCCATCTCTGCTCACAAAATGCTGAATTAAGCTCTAAACCTCCCTGAGGCTGAGTACCTGTTAGTGGTGCCAAATTAGCCTGCTTGTGAGCTGGTCATCTCCGATCCTGGCCCAGGGTGGGCTGGGCAGGGCAGGAGGAGGAGGTGGCAGCCGAGGGTCCAAGGGTCAGGAGAGCCTTCCTCTGCCTCCTCTGCCTCCCCCACCACCCTTAAAGTCTCGCTGGGTTGATGCCTCTGTGTTTTATTTGCAGGTGGGGAAAGCACTGCTCACTCTTGAGCAGCCTACAGTGCAGTCGGGCTGTCAGTGGTGTGGCTGGGGGGCTCAGTCCCACAGGTTAGACCCAGCCCCCGTGGTCTCACAGAAGAGGTACCTCATTTCGGGACACCTTTAGTTCAAAGAGTCTGACCAGCTTGTGCATCACTGCCAGTACTCACTGCACCATTGTTTGCCTCAAAAAAGGGGCAGTACTAACAGTAGCTGAAGTTTTAGACAGTCGCCTAAGCTTTGCTTTAAACTTTGAAATCCTTACTTTGCTTTGAAAGCCTTAATTTCTGGTTCTTCTAAAACTTGCTGGCCTGAAAGGCATTGCTGTCTTTTCAGACACGTTGGGTTTTTTCCTTCTTTGAATGAAAGATAGAGGGGAGGAGTGGGGGGTGGCCTTTCCTTGCCATATGTCTGATCTTACTGAACACCACTCATTAGAAAGACTTTATTCATTAGATGTTTTATTATTCACCACAGGTACACAGCACTCCAAATGGAAAGATTTACCCTGTACCCCACATCAAAGCGAGATACTGGATTTAAAAGGTAAATTAAACCTATGAAAAGCCTCCCTCTAGGAGATTACAGCTGCAGTAAGAGTCAAATGAAGAACAGCGTGTTAATGTCATTTGTAGTGCACAGTATACAAAACTTAAAAAGTAATTCGCAATCTGTAAACTCACACCTGGATTATCTAGAGCTCTAATCACTGCACGATTTTTCTGCCATAAATCTGGATAAACCATCAAGATATACTCTGCTTAAAACTATTTTTGTCTTTCAAAACAAGGGAAAAGAAGAAAAGGAAAAGACTGATACAGCAGCTACTGCTGCATATCCAATATAAACAGAACAGAACCAGAAAAATTGATTTTTTTGCTATAAGCAATACAATCACATATTACTAGCTTTAGAGAGTGTAAACTTCAGTTTGAGTTCATCCAAAGATGTTGGGGATCATTTGTAGGATTTCTCTAGAAAAAGACACGTCAGATCTGCCAGTCAGCTGTTGTGGCAGACCTTTGGAACACTGAATCTCAACACACTCAGCTTCAGAAAGGAGTGATACGAATTATACTTTAAATCCTTAGTAAACTTGAAAACATCATGACAGAGCTCACCTTAAACTGATTAAACTTCCCAATTCATGAATTTTCTCTTATGAGGCCTGAAAGTTTGTTTCGGCAAGGCTAGAAGTCAACTGTCACCACCCACAGTTTTGATGTGACTGAGAAGTTTTGCCTGCAAGTAAACCAGGTGATATTGCATGGTTTGGGGGCTTAGTATGACACTGAGGACATGGCGAGGATAAGGGGAGACTCCCCTGCAGGAAGATCACTGCGGGGTCACGGGGTGGATCTGGGAGGTGTGAGGCAGGGGTGCAATGGGAGGTGAAAGGAGAGGAGGACAGGGTGGCAGGCTGCTGCCTTTCCGCACTGCGCTTCGGCATCCCCCTGTGCAGCCCGGGACAAAGCAGCTCCTGCCAGCTCTTCTGCACGGCTTGGGAGCCAGCCAGTTTTGGTATCTCAGGTGCTATCTATTGGATAAAGATGGCATCAGCGTGTTATGACAATACTTAATAAATTTGAGGGTTTATTTTTTACAGAGCCTTATCCCATAAGCTAGCAAACAAATCACTGGAGGACTGATGTTGCAAGATGTGCAAACCCCAGACCCTCTTTTATCCTCAGTGATTTCAGGGCCAGGGGTGCTGGCAGAGCCACAGCCACGTTCCCCACAGCAAACCTTCCTTGCTGCCCACCACCTTCCCTAGAGCGCATCATCTGCCAGAGATGTAAGCAGAGAAAATCCTGAGGCTGCCCCACACCCTCATGGGTGCCATGAGGTCTGGGTCCAGCCATGTGGGGTCTGCCCACGCTCCCTCCACTGCCCCCCAAGGCACCCAGTCACAATAGGTGCTCCATGTGTACCTGCAGCTGGTGACCTGCTTGCACAACCTCAACCCTGTCCAAATCCTGCTCCTAACCCCACCAGGCAAAGCCAGCAGTGCTGGTGCCTACTAGAGGCACGCAGACAGCTGGCATCACCCGGCCACAGCCCTCACCATGGATGGGTTTGGCTTTCCAGCGAGCGTACGTAGACTCCCTGACCATTGCTGATCAAATTGCCTGTTACCTGCTGTGTGCACCCCAGGATCCCCGCAGGCTCACCCAGCTTTTCATGTCTCCACCCTGAAGCATCACCACCCAGGACCCTTCCACCACCACCACCAGCCATGGGGCCGCAGCAGCCAGGGCACCAGCAAATTTTGGACTCTGGCAAAGCAAATTTTGGACTTTACCTGGGGGAAGCTCCCTCCCCGCTGACCAGCAGGGCTGCCACCCCGAGGAGCATGCCCAGCAACCAGACAAGGCACATACTCCAGCCCAGATTTAGGCATTCCACAGCAAGTACTCCTTGAAACCCTGCTCTCGGGAGGGTGTGGGGCACACCAGGAGGAGAGGCTGCTGTCAGGGTTCAAGGGCACCCATGGGCCTTAATTGCCCCAACCAAACTCACCCACCCTGGCACCCCTGGCACTCCTGCCCAGGGGCCCATGGTTGCAGGGGAACTGGAGAAAAAGGTAATTAGGTGTAATTAAGGCAATAAACTCAGTTGTTGAGGTAGCTTATAAATTTTAAGTACCAGGCAATGTTTCTGCAGCTGGTTGGAATAAGGAACGAGAATAATTTACAGCTACCTGTGAATGTGAGATGCCTTTTTTTTTCACATGTGAGAACTCCAAGCATGGTTTTTCTTGCAATAATCACAGAAAGCTCTGCATGATTCAGGCTTTTCCAGCAATTAGAAAGCTGCATAGTATTGCAAAAGTGTTTTACACTCAAACTTTGCTGACCAAATACAGGTTGTTGACAGTTGCCCACAAATTCCCTATGTAGCAGTAATGCTTTATGTACCTGGGATGTTCATCCCTCGGTTCAGGCTGCATCTTACTCCTTGGGGTCAGAAGGGAATATGGGGATCTGCTGGCAAAGGAGGGGATGAGCAAAGGCAGTTTCCAAGTGAGCATTCAAGAAAAGGTGTGCATTTTTGTGGGTATTAAAAGCTGCCTTTTTAGCCTGAAAATTACCTCACTTACACCAGCAGAAGCATGAAAGGCAGGCAAGAAACAGACTTACATGATTGATTTAAACATCTTCTGACTTTTTTGGGAGGGATGTTTCATAACATTTACCAGATTGATTCCTGATCTCTTGAGGCCACCCACGTGGGGACTAAGGCAAGACTTACAAGTGGTGTGGAGAAACTAGTTATACCACCTGGTTACCCAGACGGCTTCTCAATTGCTTCTTTAAGAACTAGATTAGCTTCCGTTTTTTCCTCTTCTCCCTTTAAAAAAAGGCAGGGGCTTAGGCAGCGTAACCTGTACTGGACGGGGACGCAAGTGGTAGCTGAGCCAGAGCTAGCCCTGCGGCAGGCAGCTTCCCTTCCCTGCACATTCTCCTGCCACAGCAGTATGCCTTGCAATTTCCTGTGTTTATCAAGCCCTGGGGGATGTTAAAGAGGACTGTCAACCAGAAATGTGGGTTTTTTCCAGAAATGACACAAGTTATGAGGCCACAAACTCACTCTGCTGCAATGCATTCATTTCTGCTACAGAACCATATGATAACAAAAGTTAAACCCAAAGATTAAACATTAGCAATTTTACTGCAATGGTAAAACTAAAGCGTTATTTTTCTCCCATACACTAGATTAGGAAACAGTGATGTGGAGTTTATAATATTTGATACAAAATGTTTATTTATCCATAACAGCCGCAGGAATCGATCATGTTGTCAGTGAGAGTAATGCACCCAGGTAAGAGGAGGAAATAACACATTTGTAGACACTTTCTTATCAGTGCACAAGCTGTGATCATACAGCTTTTACCGAAAACTGGAATCCAGCAAAGTTGAATATATCTAATACAAAGAAAATCACAGACAAATTTACTTCAGTATCAAAGTTTCCTACTTGCAGTTAAAGATGTATTCACAAGGCAAGTGCCTTTTATCCTGCAGCCATTAAATTGTAAACATCACGGAGAGCCACGGTGATCTGAAAAAAAATGTCTGCTGTAATTACTTTGTTCACTAAATGCAGTACTGATTTCATGTCATGACTAAAAGCATTTCAGCAACTACAGCCCCATGTTTCCAGATGAGATCACTGCTCTGGTCTTAAGGAAATACACAGCTGGCACCTATAGCTCCTTCAGAATTAAACTGGAACTAAGTACTGTGTATGGTAATGAAAGCAGGACTCAAGACTTCTTGAAATGCTAAAACATGACAGCACAGCCTTGATATTTTTGGCATAAAGGTGTGGGAGATAAAGATTTTCAGGTCAAAAAAAAGAAATGTCATGAATAGGCGTCTCTGAAGCCTGCAAGAGAAGAATTCAACCCTTGATAAAATCTTCAGGCCTACAAGACAGGGATGAAAACCAAAAATCCCGAAGAGGTAATGACCAGAAATCTATATACCGGCCTTAGAAAGGAGGGACTCCAAGACACAATCTCTCATAGTGCTGAGTTTGGGCCCACAACCTGAACTACTCTATTTTTTTCAGTGCCTTGCATCTGTCAACAACTCCTCCTTCCCAAATACTTGTCCTTCTCAGCCCTTTGAGTGCTCCTCATTGTGTTTTTTCAACTCTCGTGACCCCCAGTTTTCTGGCTTTCTTTCCCCTTTCTCTGTGCATCTGCTGACTCTGTTTCTGCTCCCATAGGCTATCTCCAGGGGTTATCCAGGGACAACAAACACTCCATAATAATCTTATCATTGGCTCTTGATATCAGAGCAGCTGCTAGTCTGTGGATATGAAATTTTTGGTCTTCAGGACTGCCAATTTGGAGCCTTTTACTCAGATCACCACAAGTTCAAAAAACGTCCACACACAAAAAATTCAATCTTGTAATTGCATGGGATACATAAGAGTAATTTTTTCCTATGAAAGATTCATAGTTTCTTTATTGGCCATAAAACCTGGTATTTCCTAGCACTGCCTGAAATAAAGAGTAAAATAGCACAGGTATGTGAGTAAACTATTGCGGGTATGAGAGGGCTACCTCCTGCGGGAGTATGTTTGGCTTCAGCCACCGCAGCCACTTCCCTGCCCGCAGGAGCCCAGCGGTAGCCGCTGCCTCCTGTGGGGTGACCTTCCAGCTGTCCCCTGTGCAGAGCAGCAGTTCCCTTCCCCGCAGAGGGTCACAG
Organism: Pygoscelis adeliae; assembly: GCF_000699105.1. Classification (NCBI taxonomy): domain Eukaryota; kingdom Metazoa; phylum Chordata; class Aves; order Sphenisciformes; family Spheniscidae; genus Pygoscelis; species Pygoscelis adeliae. The sequence goes on from NW_008824804.1 coordinate 289,129, forward strand.
CAGACTGCTGCCCTCAAAGTGAGGTGCTGCCGATGCACGGCTCCTCCCAAGCCAGCAGACGCGAGCAAGTTTCTGATTGCGTGCGGCAGCAGCTGAGCGCTGCTGAGCACTGCTGGACAGACGGTGGAAGGATGTGCTGCGACATCCCACTGCTGTGCTGCGGGAGCTCTTCACTGACATCCGAGACTGGCTTCCCCTTCCAGTCCACCTGGCGCTGGACTCAGCTAGAGCTCTTTTGCTTCCTGATTTTACCCTGAATTGTGCCAGCTAGTGAAATCCCTATACGCTCTCTCCTTTTAAAGTCAATTCCTCTTATTGTCTTTAAAACAGCCCAAGTCACTTCAATGAATGAGCTCTGCAGGACCCTAGGTATCCCTGAAGGCCCGTGGTCAAGCAGAGGTCACATCGCCAGTAAGAAGATTGCTCCCTGGGCCCCCTACCCAAACCAGTTTTGTAGGGTATACTCCCTGGCTGCTCCTTGTAGTTCCAGGTGTGCCCACTTACATGTTCTCCGCTTCCTGGTAGACACGCTAGGAAAATGTCAAGAGAGCAAAAGGTTGTTATATCAACTGATGATTTATTGCTCAAAGCCCAGCTCTGGAGAGGAAATGAAATAAAGTATGATTTGGTTTCTGTTAGCATCACTTTTATGGACCTCCCCTTACAATGTCTTCACAATACAGTCAGAGCTTTGGTGGAAGGATCTAGTAAAACAGCGAAGCTGACAGGACCACTGGACTATGACAAATATTTGTAATAAATACTAATGCCCACCTGGGCTGTGAGAAATCCTGTGTTTGACACTTACAGAGCACTTCACAGACTGTTAGAAGTTGCTGCAATTGTTATTTATGTTTCTAAATACTTCCTGAAGACAAGAAGACACAACCAAAAAAAGGGGTGTTTACCGAGAAAACTCAAAGTTTGAGTGGTTTAAAATGCTATTTTCTGCCTGCAAGGAAGCCAGGTCTGAAAGAGAAAAGTGAGGAATTCTGTTCTTGGAGAAAGACAGATCTTCAGGTATAGAAGACAAGGCTTGCTGACCTCAATGTGATTTATAATTCTTCGGTTGCAAGGGTTGCTCCCTTGTTGTGGCTACCAGTGACTGTGCAGAAAAGGCATTTAGATTTCTCCTGGTTATGTACGGTACCAGATATTGGGGTGACTGAGGCCTTCGTATGAGAAACTGGAATATTACAAAGAAGACCCTGTTCTAAAGAATCACCAAACAGTAACAAAATATGGTAAGCAGAAGTGTCATGCTGTGCTGTGCATACTGGTAAGTTTTCATCTTAAGGATAGTCTCAAGTTAACAAAACCGGGAAGGGAGCTCATCTCAACAAATGCAAAAGCATTAATAAGTCCCTGTTCGTGCTCATAGGAAGGACTCAGTTTTCTTACCAAAAAATTGCAAACCAGCTCAGTTAGCCAATGTGATGCTCATAACAGCTCATACCTGGCCAACAAGCAGGTGACACCTGTAAGAGCTGAACTTCTCCTGTCCCCTGCTAGGGAGGAGACTGGAAACCAGGGGCATGTATCCAGAATATTGGCTTCTAGTGCGACACTGTGCTGCATTTTGCTGTCTCCTCCTGCTGAGATCCAGCCTCTTTTTCTTGAATGTCTGCTTTCTGAAGTTATTTGATTAAGTGAATCTTAACCTTCAGCCATCCTGTCTGTCTGTGGAGTACAGTTAGGTAGTGTGAGCCCTCAGGGCTCTTAGATGGCAAACAAAGTGATTTAAAATAGATGTTGAAAACTCGTGGATTTGGATGCTGTAACCAATGATGTTTGAGTGTTTAGGGCTTGCAACATTGTGTTGTGATAAGAAGGAAAAAAAAAATTCTAAAAAGCTTTCTTGCCAGTAATTTCCATAAAGCCATGGTGGGATTTGCACCTAGAGCTTTGCCTTGACTGACTTGCCTTTGTACCGGGAAGTTTTCTCTGCCAGTCTTGTCTGTCGACATCAGGGTGCTTGACATACTGCTTGTCACAAGGGTGACCAAGTGCACTGCCTGTACCAACTATTGCTTGGGGGAAACACACTCTCAACAGATGTGAAAGATGTGTGGGTCAGAAAAGAAAGAGAAACACTAATGAATAAATGGGAGCGTTGGCCAGACAGTCTGTAACATTGATAATAGCTGGGAGAAATGGCTCTCTGAGTTAGTCCAGCTAGAAAAATCAAAACGCATCAGAGAAACAGGTACAGTTCCTCTTGATGGGACCACCTTGTACTCACTAAATGGGAATCAGCTAGTGCTAATGCAACATTAGCAGAAACTGAAGAGTCCTCCATAATGCAATGCTACAGTAGCAGCAGTTTCAGTTCCTGCTGCCCCTCAGATGACAGAATTAATGGAGGGAGCAAGAGTAATGCTATGGAGTAGGAGCTTCATAATTCAATCAGACCAGCAGCCGCAGCAAGGGGCTGTATCCTCTTCCAAAACCACTGGCGTTACAGATGCTACACCCTGTATCTTAGAAATATCTCAAGTGCAAGGTCATTGGAGCAAGAGTTTTAGGAATTTTGCTCAGATAGCATTAAAATGTTATACCAGGCCTTGAGTTAGGCATAAATTGATTAGAAGGGACTTAAGTCTCCTTTCTATCTTCCGGAGCAAAAAGCAGTGCCAGAACGCAAGGTCTGGCTCATGCTGCTCGATGGGACAGGAGTGCCACAGTAAAGTGGCACTCTACTAAAAAATAAGATATTTCAAAAACAATGTTTAATCATTTATAATCCCTGGGTTTAGGAACTTGCCTTGCTCATAGCTAGGAAGAGACGGTCAAAATGACCACTGCTGCCAACTGCAAGTGAGCATGAGCATGTTTAGTCACATCTAAGAAATAGAGTAGGAGCCAGTTGACAAGAGGTTTGACACTGAGGAGTTTTGATTCATGTACGTCTTCAGACTGGAAAACAAGGGGCCCGTTTTTGTGCTGCTGCACTGGCTGTTTGCAGTACTGAGTAAAATGATATTTCTAGGCAGATTTGGTGTGCAAGAAAAGAGTAAACAGAGAGCAGTTTGCCTAAACACAGGCATAATTATTCAAGCCACTCCTCAAGGTTCATTTGACTTTTCTGCCCCAGCAGTTATTTCTGCCCACACTCTCCACAACTGAGAGAAATCTGTTTGGTTTACCCAGCTCCATTTGTAAAGAGAAAAAGACAGGAAAAGCCCACATAAGCAACCCTGAAAAGCAGCGAAAGACATCTGAGCGAACTTCGGAAAGGTAACTCCAGAGTCAACGATGAATTTGCATCTCAAATGGATATTGAATACATTCCTTTTACAAAGTACTTGTGGTGACTTATGGTACAATGTATGCCATACTTTAAAGAGGTCTACAATAATATAAGGTGATGCAAACCAAGTTATACATACTGGAGAAATCACAAGTCCTAGGTATGTAAATGCATAGTAATCATCATATATTCAGTTTAAAAATGAAGAAGCATAAATACTTTGTTCTGTAGTACTTCTATGTTTCAGTTCCTAAGCTCTGAAATTTCAGAAAGCCACTTATCAGAAAGATAATTAAATGTTTGATACCATGTCAAGTATTAAGCATTATTGGGAGAGAAGAATATGATTTATCACCGAGAACTTGAAACAAGATGGAACACATGCAGTGACTGTAAGTGTTTTTCCAAGGGTTATTCTATTTTGAAATAGAATAGAGAGGCTGGGATAATCTAATTTTAGGGTTTCTCTCATATAGTAAGTAGACACGGCTACATTGAAATTCTCTTGATTTTGCCTGGAAATTCAAGTTTGGATGTACATCCCCGTTTGAGACACCCAAGGAAGAGAGAGGAAAAAAGTCAGGCAAGAAACTTAAGCCTATAGCGAATGTTTTATCCCCATCCCTAACACTTAATTCCCCTTTGTTTAACGATCCAGAATCGCTGCTGCAAAAACTCTTGTACCTGGGGTAAAATAATCGGGATGTCTGCAAGGGCTCAGTCGTATTTTAACCCCAGCAACCTTTCCAAAAGCTATTTCTGATTTCAAAGTCCCGTCCGCGCTTTTTTACCTCAGGAGTCCCCCTCACGGACCGAGTTAAGGCAAACATGGAGTAGCTGTTGTCCTTCCACCCGGGCATATTAAACACCCCCCACCCCTG
>NW_008824804.1:293645-300888 GCF_000699105.1 Pygoscelis adeliae
CCTGGCCGGGGAGGACCCAGGGCAGAGCCAAATAAAAGGGGCGCGCGGAAAGCGGGGCTTCGGGGGGATCCGGCGCTGCCCGCTGCCCGCCCCCGCTCCTGCCCCTCTTTCCAGGAAAAGCAGCCGGGAGCGGACAGGGCTGGCGGCGGGGCTCACGGCCGGAGGCAGCGGCTCCCGCTCGCCCGGGCAGGCTAGGAAAAGTAGAAAAACTAGAGAGACTTTCTGACACACAAACCCGCCTTTGATCGCTGCATGTAGCAGAGGCTTTTTTTAATTTGCCTTTTTTTCCCCCTCCCGTGGTTTTCTCCACGAAAATGAGCACCCGTGGCTGTAGTTCCTGTAATTTCGCAGGAATGTATGGCAGAGCCCTGAAGCCAAAAGAAGAATGTCTAAAAATAAAATTGAAAGGATGGAGCCACAGTTTTATTTGCAAATGTCATGCTGTAGGAAACGGTGTTAGTGACATTACTGAATCATTCACGGTATAACGAAAAGCATCTTATACTGCACCACCTCTGTTACATTAGCCAGCAGAGAACACCAACGAAATCCTCAAGTCTTACATATGGAAAAATCCTCCTTTGAGGTATTTGCCAGGAAGTTGTGATAAGCAGGTTTTGAAGCTCTGTTTAAACTACACCAGAAGCCTCCCTGACCCTTTCCACCCCTGTCAGCATCAAGCTCTTGTGTTGCCACCCTCCCCTGTGGCTCTCGGAATAGCCAAGCTGAGGTGCAACTCTCCCCACCAGGTAGTCATAACTTGGACTAAATTCTGAGACACCCCCCCCCAAGGGCCCTAATTTAAGATTTCTGCTTTTCAGGATCCAAAAGCTTTTTTGCTTTGGGAAATTTGTGGGTGAAATTAACTCCGTGTAAAGATTAAAACTTAGATCAGCAGCGCATTTCTGTTTGACACTTTTTCACCCTCAGTTATCTTCTGAGACAACTCCGTCCATGCCTGTCTCTTTAGTACAGAGTAACACTTTCACTATCAGATAAATAGTAGTCCAGCAAATACCCTTCAGCATCTGGCAAGCAGATGCCTTTGCAGGTTGGGTGATGTAATGAGTACAGAGAAAAAGGCAATTAATATTTTCCAGAAGGACCACCTCTTTGTAAACAGTGTTTCAGAAATCCAGCCTCCGTGGCAGCTGCTCCCCTCTCCTAGTCCGAGTGACTTCTTTTGCAATTTTTTTTAGGCGGCAGAACGCATCTCAGGTAATGGCATTAATTCCTACCTAATGGATATCCTTCTGTTGCAAAAGAGTTTTCAGTTAGACTGAGCTAAATCAGTCAAAGAAACTGATAATTGTAATTACCTCATCTATTTACCACTGGTTTGAAGTGTTTGTCTTGGCAGTGGAGCAAAAATCACTTCCCGGGATTCCTCGCTTCCATCCATACTTAAGATGACTTAAAAGTGTTTCTAAGTAACGATTAGTGTCTCCAATGTCCAAAACTCCAATTAGCATCCCAGAAACCCTGCAGGCATTCTGCAGTTCTGCAAGGAACATTGCAGTGTGCATTAAAGTAACCACAGAGAAGTCCGTGCATAGAATATTCTATAAAACTGTTAGGGACTACAGGAACAACAAAGCATCCTTTGCAATTTTTTACCAAAGGACAACAAGAGGCCAACAGCACTGCTACATTCAGTCAAGTTCAGACCTTCCTTCGTTTTCGACTTATTCTTTTTACCTTATTCCAAAGTTAGGAAATTAATTCACCGTACCTGTTCCAAACTTAGGATACATACCTAACACGCAGGCAGGCAACTGAGCCCTCCTCTAGCTGGAGGAATAGAGCATTCACCCATCTCTGAAAGGGCTACGTGTGCTTCCCAAACTCCGGTTGGTCAAAGGAGACAGGAAATTATATAACACTTGTCTTGCTTGCTGGGGCAATCTATTCTGAGAATTAATACAAACAACGGCAAATACCTTAAAGAAAATATAAATATGTAAAAATTAAGTAAAATAAGTGAAAAAGACTTGTTCAGATCATAGTGTGTTTTCCTGCCTGTTCAGGATTGCTTTCTACAATGCAATTGTAAGAGACAATTAAAATTACTAATAGATCCAGTTTACCAGTTTGTAACTAATAACATATTGGATCCGTTCCACTTTTCTTCCTGCTTAACGTGTCCGTCAGCAAAAGAACAATTGCCTTTAGATGCTTAACATTGTAGTGAGTGTTAGGTCTGTGCTATGAATGATTCTGGATGACCACTCAATACTTGAATGGCATGGGTTTGATGTGATTAACATTGCTTTTGCTGTATGGTAAAATGACCACGTAATCATACCATGTATCCTCTCTGACATGGTAAATCCTATTCACTCAGTAAGAACAAGCTATCAAGTAACTGCAGACAAAAACTGTGGTTTCTAAGATAGAAAAGCAAGATTCTCTGAACAATACAGCCCAGGTGTGTGATTTATGTCTGCGCATCTGACAAACAAACTTATTATTTCCATATGCCTTGTGTCCTATTTTTGCCTGGAAAAATTCCTTCATAATTGGGAATCCCTCCATTCTTGCTGGAGTCAAAGTAAATAGCATCCACAAAAATCATTAAGGAACACGCTTTAAATAAATCTCCATTGGGCTTGAGTCCCTAAGACACTTGCAAAGGAGACTTTTTATAGGCATTTGTTTGGTTGTTCACTGCTGATATTGAGCATTGCACCTGAAGCAAGTCATAAAAACATCTCTTCATGGCTAAGCCTAAATGCTATGAAATGAATTTGCAATTAGTGCTTGAACCGCATTTCACAGAAGTTACCTGAATGAAACATTGCAAGGCCAAATGTCTGTGGCTCCGAGGCCCACAGCTCTATTACATTGCATTTAATACTGCGCCTAATTCTTTACTGCATCAAAGTTATCATAGGTATCAGGCACTTACATCAACCGTATCTCTGTACTTCGCCATTTGCCCACCGCCACACATCCCTGCCTTGATCCAAATACTCATCAGTATATTATAGACAAATCAGGGTTATACATGTTTTAGGATTACTGTAACGTCTGCGGTTTGGCCAAGAAGGCAAGTGGTAGCACTTGGAGGCATGTGAGCTAGTTACAGCCTAGTCACTTGGGGCAACGGTACCTTTAGCAAACAGTGGAAGCAGACGCCATCATAACCTTGCTCTCCGAGTTGTTTCCACAGGGCTCTGGCAGCTGCACTCTGTGCCTTTGGCCTTTGCTGCTCTTACCTTGGCTGGCTGCATTCATGCCAACCTGCCTCCTGAGGAGGCCACCTGGCCTCCAGCACGGTTATAGAGTAGAGATGTGCAAGATCGTGGCCCCGCACAGTCAGGGGATGAAGCTAACCATGGACCTCCTGAGCCTAGTCCAGTCCAACAGGACACATTCATGACGTGTCTGACTAAAAACTGAAGTGAAACATCTATCTGCTCCCTTGGACGCTTCAAGTCTAAGATGTGCTGTTTGTAGGTATCTCTGTAGCACCACATCTACACCACATCTATTCATAGCTGATGAAATGTAGCATATAAGTGTAGCTGACACTGATAAAATAATTGATCTCCAGACAGAGTGCCCAGAAAGTTAAACAAATAATCCTGGCCTTGCAAAGTTTATGCAACAGTTGAAAAAAGAGCAAATACATGTATTGGCTATGCCTTGAGGAAAAGCAAACATTGACGTTCTGTTTTCAATACAAGTTGTAACAAGCAAAATAAATAAAAAATGAATTTCAGTACAAAGACCCATCTTATGACAGTCCAATTTTTGGAGTGCTAACAGGGATATTTGCTCTTGGATGGATTTAGAAGATACAGGTTTACATCTGTAAAGTTTAAAAATGCTTCTAGGCCTAATCCTGCCATTAGTAAAAAATGTAGTTACATTATACATGGCATTTAAAAATTATTAATTTTTATAATTATTATGTTGTTGTTATTTGAAGTACTTTTTGGCTTTTTACAAGTAGCCTGTGTAAGAAACTTTTTTTCAAGTTTGTATCCTTGGTGTGCATTAATCAGCAATTTGTCAAGCTGACTCCTAGTGTATAAAAATGTATCCCCCCTTATGAAAGTCTTTCATCTAGAAGAACATGCAAAAACAATCACGGAGAAAAATAGTCAAAAGAGCTCATCTTACCCCTATCTGCATTAAGAGAGGAACAGCAATGATTGCAGGTGCAATACCTGAAACAATCTATAATTCATGGGTAATTGGCTATGTTTCAAGTTCATTAGAGTCCTTTGAACTAATCTAGCAATTTGGCATGGGGAATCCAGTGCAATAAAGCCAGAAATGCCAAGTGTATTAACAGTAAGAATTTTGTCCCCAGACTTCTCCATTTCCGTATAAAGATGATTCAGAACAGAGAAATCTGGGAAAAACAGAAGCATTAGGAGAAAGTAGTTTGCAGAGCCCGAATATTTTTCTTCTCAGAGTGTCAGTACTTGAAATGAATATATGCCTTGACACTGAGCGCTGTGCGTGTGAGGTCTTCTACAGTACAAACAATGTGTCCCCACATCGCAGATTAAGAATCTTTGCTTATTCTTTCCTTGCCATGTATCAGCTGAATAAGAGCAAAGATGATTTTTAAGGCTGCAAATGCCACCACAGAAGTTTGAAATGTGGAATGACATTTCTTTTTACTACGTTTTATCTTGTGAAGCAAATTTTGAATTAGAAAGTAAGAGATTATTCATGCTGGGGAAAATGATGTGCACTAACCTGGCATTTTTCGGTGGAGGATGGTCAGCAACAGATTAGTCGAACAATGTCTACAACAGCGTAAGTTCTCAATAGTGTCAGGTAGTGGAAAGCTCATCTGGTGTACTCACTCGAGGTCAAATACCAAGCCAAGTCCTAGTTTATCAGTTGTTGCAGAAGTTGGGACATGGAGATACAAAGCAGAGGGCTGTGGGAAAACAAGGGGTAATCTGCCAGCTGAGGAAAGAAACAGCGGCTGCAAGAACTAGAAACTCTCCCTGCCTCTGTCAGGTTCCTTGGTCATTTCTAGATGAGTTACCTGCATGTCTGTGTTTGGCTGATGGTTTCTTATTTTGGGGCACCTGGTAGGAGACATCTAGGTTATAGATTTATAGAAGCACCAAGCACTCAGAACAGCAAATGAAGTTGCTGGAGCAGTTAGTTAAAATATAAAGTGTTCTGAACAAATGTCAGGGCCAACAGAGTATGCAAAAAGGTGTAGCGAATCATAAAAAAAGTTCCCAGTTTCCTGGAAATAGTATCTCCTCACCTTTGATACACCCTGTGATGACAATCATGTTTGCGAAACATTCAGAGGCTGCAGGACAGCTACCCCAGAAAACCTCACGAAGCAGCTGGCAGCTCTGAATTCAGTGCACTGTCTGGGTTGTACGGTAAGAAATGGGGCTCGTAGTCACACACTTAGTCCAGGAAATGTAGAGACCGGCTTCATTCCCAGACGCTGTCCTGCTTTTACACTAAACGAGGCGCTAGTCCCATGGGAAAAATAGTATGCAGTCAAACGATCAAATCGTCACATAATACACATTGTGTGGGGGAAGGGAAGAGGGGGCTGAACTATGCTTCCCAAGGCAGCATTAGGTCTGGATTTGTCCAGCTTTTGAGAGTTTAACTTTGTAAACCTAATGGTGTGTTCTTTCAACTTTTTTTATGATGCCACTTCGTCTTCCTCATTGTTTTGTTAGTTTTTGTTCTCTCTGTCTCTCTCTGACTCGCTTGCTACGTTCAGCACGTACCTCGGGTGAGTCAGGAGAGAGGGCTAGCCGGGGGAGGACATCAGGGTGAACAACCCTCTGGACAGAGACACGAGGCAGAAAGAACAGGATGGGAAAATTGGCCAGTTGAGCAGTGATGTGAAAAGCACCAGCTGTAGCTCAGCCTAGGGAGAAAGAGGGAAAAATGCTTTTTCAGGGGAAGAGGAAAAGCAAGAGCAGGAGCACAGCTGTGGGAGGTGAGCGTGGAGGGACGGGGAGGTCAGAGAGCCGGTGGCGCTGCATGGACATTGCCTCCTGCAAGCCTTTTCGCTCGGCGCTCCTGCAGCACGGCAGGTAATGTCCTCCTGCTCGCCGTACAGAGCAAGGGCATGCAGCTGTTGTGGTACCGGTCTTCATCCCATGGGACATCAGGGTCAGAAAAGCTCTTGTGCAAAAAAGTTCCCCCCATACACACATTTATCACACACATGAAAGAGAAAGAGCAGTAATAAGGAAGGAGCCCATCCAAGCATCACAAAAGTCTCTGTGTCCAGGTGCAATATTCCCTGGAGACAAACGCTTTCCCCTCAGTCACTGTCCTCCCAGCCAGCTCCTTGCAGCCATGGCCAAGCGTCCTGTCTCACCGGGAACTGGATACTTCTGTCTCCTGCCTGGCTATCAGTTAGCGAATCTCTGCCCTCCCAAAGCACCTGAATGTACAGCACCCCCACCCCAGGTCCTTGCCATCAACCCAAAACACTTCTCACAAACCAGCCCCCTCCCAAAGGTGGTGCTGGGCTCTCTCCATCACACTCCTCCCCAGGGACGCCCTAATCAGACAGCCCCGTGAAAAAACCCAGCCTGAGCTCCTCATCCCTGGCCTCGCCAACCCTGCTCCCGAGCCAGCCGCCAAGTCACAGCTGCAGTGGTGCTTCAGTGTTAACTCACTCGGCTCTTCCTCCCCTTTGCTTTAATCCAGGAGCCCAGCTGGCGCTGCCAGGGTAGGCAGGGCCACTTCCACAGCGCTGACTCCCACCTGGTCCTGCCTCTCTGCCAGGTTTCCCACAGCATCGAAATTTCCATCGGCCCGTGAGTTAGTATATATTGGCACAGACACCTTATAAACACAGGCATGCTTGAGTGTGAGTTTGAACTTGCTGGGCAATGCTGGATGTAAGGGGATCACAGGCAGTGAGCTAAGCAGCTTTGTAGGAAAAGGCCATGGTAGGGAAGCAGGGGAGGGACAGGGAGAAGGCTGTGTCAGGGCAAGAAAGTTGAGGGAAAGCAGAGAAACGCAGGGACAGCTTGAAAAATAATAGTTTGTGGCCAGGCAGGGGGGAGCAGTGAACAGAAACCCACAGTATGGCACACTTGTCCTGGGAGACACAGAGGTACAAACGCCTAATTGTCAGCACATGTCAGTATATATAAAATATATATATATAAAAAATGTTATTTGGTACCTTGGTAAACAGGCAAAATAAAAATGAAGTGACCAAGTAATTTAGCAAGCCAGTGATTGGTGTAAAAGGGAACAAGGGTGATTTCTGATC
>NW_008824804.1:300907-303458 GCF_000699105.1 Pygoscelis adeliae
AGCCAGAACATCCTCTTTAAATTGAAAAAGGAAAAATAAAAAAATCTACTATCAGCTTTGTTTTGACATTCCTGTGACTTACTTCGGTTGTTTTAAGAAATTCAGTTGGTTTACCCCCTTTTTGTTTCTGAGCAAATGTATGTATTTATTTGACAGAACATAGGAACTGATCCTGCCAACATGTCCATTTGTGCTTCATTTCACAACCATGAGTAATCCCCCTGCAATTAGCATATTTGCATGTATTTGGAGAATGAAGTTCAGTGTGGATTTATGTCTCCAGATTTCCTCTGAAATAACAGTGAGAGGCCAAGGACTGTACCTCACATTAACTGTGCAAACAAGCTGAGTGGTTTAGGACTCCTGCTGCTCCCCAGCCACGTATTTCTGCCTGCTACCAGATGCACCCTCAGAGCAGAGCTGCCCGACAGGAGTGCATCCCTGCCCTTTGCCGTTGCAGTTCGCAGCCCGGCAAAGCGGCACAAACCGCTTTGGACCAGCCGAAATGCGGGTGGACATGCCACTCGGCTCACTTTGCTATGGACTGTTGTAGAGCAGAGGTTGTGTTTGATGGACGGAGATGTTTTGAAATGTATTGTAAAATACAGATTACTTTCAGCTATGTTGCATACGAAAAGTACTTGTAATGTTTATTTTTTTTCTGGGTGACACAGGAGAACAGGAGGAATGGAGATTTCTCTGCTAGTTAAGGCTGTGTGAGATCTGGGTTTGAAAAGTCAATCTGCACACCTGACAAGTAAAGAAGAGTCACGAAACTATTCATGGAAACCTGCATAGACCTGCTAAATGTAACTTACACACTCTGGAAGGAAAATGTTCCTTTTAAAAAAAAATTATTGTTAAAAGCAAAGGCTTTGATTAATCTTTCTACATTTACATTTATAGAATAGCATGTGCTGCTTATGAGAAAAAAATGCTATTGCTTTTTCTCTCTGAGAAACTTCTGGCATCACATATAATTATTCCATCAGAATAACCCTGGGGCAAGAAATATATTATCTTTCCTATAGTAAGGATTAGGGGAGAGCTTCCTAACAGCTTTCTTGTATTTAACATTGAAAATACGGAAAGCAAGACCAAGCACTGGGAGCAGCAGTTCCCTTAGTGATGATACGGACATTTTGGCCGACGGGAGCAGCTCACCAGCTATAGGCAAGTATCTGAGGAAAGTTTCAGAGAAGCGTGGGCAGACAACCCACCTTGGTTTCTGGGTGCGGGGTGGAAGCTGCTGAACCCCAGGGCTGCCACAGAGGTGAAGAGAAGCTCGGCTGGATGTACAGGAGGAGCAGCTCCTGGTGCAGGAGCTGGGTGAGCTGTCTCTGACGTTGGTCACCCGTTGATCCCGAGGAAAGCAGCAGCTATGGGGACCTCCATCCCTCTGCAGGGGTTGCTGCTCATCCCTTCCCTCCAGCCTGGGCATTCAGTGTGCATGTGGGTGGGGGCACCCAGGCCTACACCAGCAGCTCTCCAACTGGTTAAAGGAAGGGAGTGTGGGGTGCATCCTGGAAATGGAGGGCAGTGGAAGAGGGCAGTTTGGGAAACACCTGCAGCGAGGAGCTGCCAACTAGTGATTCAGCAATATAGGATCTCCAGAGCCAGATCAAGGTCTTCTGCTGACCATGGGGTAAATATTGCAGTCCCTAATACCAGACTAAACTCTGCCATGGGTTTCAGTGTATAGTGATTTCCTTCATATCAACAAAAGTCATAATTGAACAATACAGGGCAAAAATTGACCATACAGTCCTGTGCTCTTGGTTACGTTCTTTTTGCTGTTGTCTCCTACTGGCACTATAATTAGTTTTAATCTCCAACTCGTGCTTGCAGCAGACTACAGTGCATGTTCTCACTCTCTATTGACAGACTCCCTCTGCTGGAAAATGGTTATATATGTTATCTAGCCATTTAATGATGATAAGTGAAATAACTTGTAAACAATGTATTTTGTAGCAAATATGTAATTTTTATTTACACTGTCCATAGAATTTTAAAAATATTTTGACCTCTTCCCTAAACACTGGCATGTTTCTATGACACACCCAGGCAGGAGTTAGGAGTTAGTTTTTATCATCATAGTTGGACTCTGAACTGTATAAAAAGCCACAACATTTACAGTAACCTTCTAATGCATTAATCCACTGAGTAAAGTTTTGTTTTCTTTCTTCTTCTGTAACTGGAATCAAGCCTTGAACATTTCCCCTCCGTAGTCCTAAAGGACCCTCTCTTCTTGACTTCTTCATCACGGATGACGAGTCTGCCACTGACTTTACAGAAGCATCTGGACACGACATGTTGGACAGGTTGGTTTCTTTAGCAGCCACTTTTGAATACACTGTTAAAAGCAAATGGAAAAGAGTGCTAGCAAACAGGATTTTAACGCAGGAATTCCTGTTATTTCCCAGGAATTTCGAGAGGTGTAGCTGATATATTTCCTTAAGAAATTAAGATCCCTGGTCCAAAACCTTTACTGAATCAATGATATTAAGGAAATGAGGATACTATTATTAGATGAAGTCCTGTTATCATCAGA
>NW_008824804.1:303483-308840 GCF_000699105.1 Pygoscelis adeliae
GCAGGATCCAGACCAGACACAACTTTATTTTTTTCCGGAAGAATGTGGTATCCAGCACTTTCTCGTTTTCCTTATTTGATACCAGACCAAAAAGTCTTGAGATAAGGTTCCGTGTTTGAAAGTACAGCTAGTGTGGCAGTTACGCCTGCTTCTCTCACTCTACTCCACCAATGCGTCTCAGATGCCACCTACAGAAACAACCTCCAAAGAGAGGAGTACTTAGTCCTCGGTCCTTTTCCTGATGTTATCAATATAAGCACCAACTATACCACATTATTTATCTCTACGGAGAGGAGTGAGCCAGACTCTGACCTCTTAAACATCGATTAGCTGGGAATTAGGACAAAAATTTGCTCCTTCTCTGCAGTGTGAGCTCTGAACTGCAGACATTGAAACACCAAGCTGCTTGCAGCTCCTTCAGAGCACTGGTGTTGCCCTTTTCTGCTAATACAGTTATTTAAAGAATGACACATACTGGCTGCAGCAGCTCCAGTGTGGCCCATCATTTTCACTTTGGTCTTTCCATCAGTGCAAAACTTTGCTAAAAACCATTAAAGATGATACTGAGGATTCTCCCACCTTCTAGGTAGCATCTGGTAATGTAGAATTACTGCAGCAGCTTCAACACACAGACGTATCTCTTTCAGTCACCAGCATTCAAGGTTTAGTCAAGGTCTGGAGAACTTGATATATAAACCCCTTCCTCTACTCTCTACATTGCAAGTAACAGAAAATAAGGCCCTGAGAGTTTGTCACCTCTTTGTGAAAGTTGTGCATGCAGTGAAGTTCTGTGTTGCTGCCAGTCCCCAAGTCATCATGACAAGTAACACACGGATCCAAATCTTCCTCCTTCAAGTGAAAGGAAATTTTTATCAGTCTTAAATGACCTCAACTCAGAATTGCTTTTGATTAGGTAATCTAATTGTAATGAGTACCCTGAATGAGTGATGAACATTATGGTTGATGTCTGTTGAACATATAGTTGAGACCTGGATTATGCTACTGTGGGACTACATTTGTTCCATGCAAAAGGCATTAAAGGAATGGAAAATCTGTTTGAAGAAGCCTCATCTCCAGCTGTGAGTAGGTGGAACTTGGCACAATGGAGATGGAGTTCATGAAAATTTTTTTTGCATCCCAAATTCTGGGCTAACCTGCGACTGCCACTCCTGCATAGGTGAGAGCTGCCCAAAGTTACTTGGTTCTCCCTGAGTACCTTTTACTGCTGCTGGGACTGTCAGTGCAAAGGAATGCCCTAACTGTTCCTCTCTCTCAGGTATAAACTTGTGCAAGCTGTGGGAAGGCTAACCTAAAATCACTCTAGCTGTTTTCTGACAGTGAAAATTCTCTGTATGGGAGTCCTCAGGGAGTAGACCCACTAGATTTAAAATCCTTATGAGAGACATTTAAGATGTATTTTGTGCATATAGGAAGAACAGAATATCAACTGAGATCCACTGCATAAAGGTCCAGGAAGGGCTGCTTTCCAAAGGGCCCAAACCTTAGCATCCACCTCATATGAGATATGGCTGCAGGGAAGCCCAGGGGAATGGTGTCCATGAATCCTTCTGCTCAAGCTTTGGAGCAAAAAAAGAGCTCCTTTTTGATACTTCAGTATCAGGAATAGGACTGATTCACCAGGCTGAGGGCTCTCTGTAAGGACTCCATCAACTTTTTGATGAAAATTCATATATAACATATACAAAAATTCATATACAACAAGTTCTGGTGGGTCTTCTCAATACAACAACACTCTATCAATCAGTTTAGAAATTGCATGAACTGAAGCATTCTGACAAACATATAAGAAGGACAAGAATGCATCAAATATGACAGAATATTAGTTTTTGATGCTCCTTTTATCACTTCTTTCTCCTATTTTTTGTCTGGCCTCAGAGACAAGACACAGCTGAGAGAAGTTATCTTTTTCCAAAGTACAGTAGAGATTTGGCTAGGATTCAGAGGGATCCTCCTAATAGGAGGAATATCATCTGCCAATCCAATCTAAAACAACAGATTAAATGAAAATCAACACCCTAGAGGCAATGTTTTCTATGATGAGTGGGTTTATTTTAGCATTTTTTCATACACAGTTACCTAAAGCTCTGGCAAACAACTACAAGCAGCGCATTATCTATGAAGTTTGTTGGATTTCAATATTCACTTCTCTCGTTGAATGACTGGATTCTGGCTGTGATATCCTTCTGGACATATTTCAAGACCTGTTTGTTTTCAATGGTTTTGGCAGATGGCTGTATAAACTCAAGGTCCCATGATTATGATTCATTTCTCTGTGAATAATTTTGGTTATCATGTTTGATTATATCTCTATGTGATTTTATACTATTCATAAGTACACTGAATGCATTCAGAGCCAGGGCTGTGCTTACCCAAATACTTTCTTTTGTGCTAAAGAACAAAAAAATACAGGTGAACATTTTCATTTTTTCATATTTAATATTAGGTTTCTTTTTTAATGGGTATTATATTCTTGTTCCGTTATATATCGTGGTTGTTTTGTTTTATTTATGCGTTTAAATATTTCCCATTTTTTTCCTAGAAAGGATTGTTGTGAGCATGTACCTAAATATAGCTATTGCTTCATTTTGCCTCTGTGGGGTCAGGCATTTTATGTACTAATATGTGATATGTTAACAAGTACCCAAAATTTAATCCATCCTCAAAACCATGCTGCAATTAAACAATACCTGAGAAGCATGTAAGCATAATTATTTTGCTTTGGGAATGTCCACCTAAAAGATGAGGTAACCACGCTTGACGTTCTCTTCTTAGCCCTCTCAGAAAACACTGGGGTATAACTGGATCTTGCTCTTGAAATGCTTGTATGTACCCATGCCGTAACTTCCCACAGGAGCACTTTCTAGTTAGCCTGAAGTGCTGGGAAGGACCCACAGAGGCGAGCGTTTTACCAGAGCGTGGTCTCCCACCCTTGAGCCGCAGCAAGTCTAAAATGTCCTTCACGGGCCTCTGAGTCATGTCAGCTTTCGACAGCCAGCTCACAGTGGGAGTGTCAGCCTACTTCTGCTGCCTGCTGGTTCCCCTCGTTGTAAAACCGTTCCAGGTTTTTAACATTACTTGTTAATGAGCATTTTGGAAAAGATATTTTTCAGTCCCTTTGGTTTTGCTTCCCACTAACTGACCTCCTTTGTGTCCAAGATTTGGACTCTGATGCAACTTGTAGCCATCCCACTCTTGGAAAGAGCAGAAAAAGCAAACAGTGTTTGCCTAGGAATGGGTGTGCGTGCAGAAAACGCCCACAGCCAGCCCAGCTGCTCTGGGAATTGGGGATGGGAATCAAGGCAGTGACTATTTTTTATGTCAGTCATGACCAAACTAGTGACCTACTGTGAAAATGAAAACCCTGCAGAGTCTTTCTGACTACTTGTATATCCCAATTCCAGTTTCTGTGGAAATAGAAATATCAGCCATGCCATTGCGATCTGATTCCTCTTTGGATCATTGTTGTTTTGTTTTATTTGTGCATTTAAATATTTCCCATTTTTTTTTCCTAGAAAGGATTGTTGCGAGCATGTACATAAATATAGCTATTGCTTCATTTTGAAGAATTTTCATGTGATGAGCATGTGTTGCTCTGAACTCTATCAACTAGCAGCAATACTTGAAGATCATCTTCCAGTTGAGGAGGACAAGAGCACAGAGCTTCCCAGACTTGACACCATCGCATCCTGACATGTCCCTGAAACATCCCTTAAAATACATGCCAGAGAAGAGAGCCACAATCAGCAGTTATGTTAAGTTAGAGATTTAGGACAAAGAGAGGAGACAAAGAATCTGGCTCACCAAGTCAAAACGAATATTTTTAGGATCAAAGCTGTAAAATGGCAGAGAGTCATTATCATTCCTAACACACTAAACACCTCTTCATCACCGTCCTTCCCAAATGCCCAATTCATTATGGAATAATTGTTAACTTCTGTGGAGAATGATTTCATTTTATCATGCAAGTTTCGGTCTTTCTAAGTAATACTGTTCTATCAGACTACATGGGACTAAACTGGAAAGGGCTGCTGGTCCTGTCAGGCATGGTATGAAGCAAGAGAAAACACTTTTGAGTAAACATTTTTTAGTGATTTAAGGAGGACAGTGTTGAGGACATTATTTGAAAGCTTCTGTTTCCAGAGTCACACCACGGGGCTGATGGGCCAGCCCAGAAAGGACATAAACACTTATAGACTCTCCCATTTGAGAGATGGGGTTTAGTGATAAACACGGGAGCCGTTTGCTGCCAGACCTGCTAGGCTGCCTCGGTGGCAGTGAGGCTTGCCTGTGCTTTGATGGAGATGATAAACAGCAAGTTGGAGCCAGGCACGCATGGCTTTTCTATTTTAGCTCTTTTTAGTGTTTTCTTTTCATCGGGTGTGATGTACAACCAGCACGTTAGTCTCACGAATACAAGAGTTTTGCAAATTCCGCTGGGATATAGCTGGGCCTGTTGAGTTAACCTGGATGGAAAACAGGAGGAGGAGGCTGATGGTCTGAAATCCAGGCAAAGCTGGTGCAGCCACGGCATTCAGCTCTCAAGGGATGTGAGGGCAGGCTGCTACATGAAAGGATGTATGTGAGAGGTTTTATTTGAGGAACTCAGGCATAGCTGGCCATGTCCCTTTCTATCCAGGTCTACTGTAATGCAGTCTTCAAATTAAGGCTATAAAAGGAAAGTCATCTGCATGGAAATTTTGGCTGAGAGAAGAACTTCATGAAAATCCAATCTGGATTGGGGAGGACAGGACCTATGCATAGGAACAACATTTTTCAGTCAGATTTATTCATTTATAATATATGTTACCAGGCAAGAAGCAATTTACAAGTATCAGCAAGGGTTCGATTGCTTTCTTATATATCCCCCAAAGCCCTACTTAAAAAGAAAAACAATCCTTTAATGCAGATAAGTGTTACAAAGTTTTAAGGATGCCCTAAGCTTTTAAAAGGTTGAACATTCAAAATTAAGGCTATAAAGTAAAATAATAAGATCTTTGTTAATTACAGAAAATCACAGGAAGAATACCCAGCAGACTTTGACTTTTGCTCATGACTTCGTTAGTCTTCACTCTTCTCTAACTGTACTATCCAAAGCAGGCTTTCTCTATACTAGGCCTGGGGAAATTACTCCCAAAGAGGGCAGTGTTCTTCTCAGCAGGGAAGATTTACATGTCGAAGAAGGGGGGACATGCTGGGGGGTGTAGGGGTGTGTATGTGTGTATGAGCATGTGGAGGTGTATTTCCTCTGCATAGGCGAGCAGGATGAACGCCCCATAATCCAAGAGGAAGCAGTTAACAACCTGCTACGCCACCTGGACACTCACAAGTCTATGGGG
>NW_008824804.1:310493-319263 GCF_000699105.1 Pygoscelis adeliae
TGAAAGAGTGGTTAAACATTGGACCAGGCTGCCCAGGGAAGTGGTTGAGTCCCCATCCCTGGAAGTATTTAAAAAACATGTAGATGCAGCACTTAGGGACATGGTTTAGTGGGCATGGTGGTGTTGGGTTGACGGTTGGACTCGATGATCTTAGAGGTCTTTTCCAACCTTAATGATTCTATGATTCTATGCCAGAGAAACAAGAGTTATATTGCCAGTGACAGTGAGGAAAAGCAGAGAGAAGTGAGACATCAGGAAGGTGTAGAAAAGAACTTAGGGACCTCTCTTCTATTACTCCGGTAAATTTGGTGTTGAGAGAATGTAAAAGAAAAAAGATACCTGTTTCCAAGCCAAATCTAAGTGAAGGTCAGGGCCAGGAAGCAGGTGGCAGTTTACATGTACTTTTTCCTTCCCAAACCTAGCAATAGGCCCGTTTTCAATTAAAACAGAAACATAAGGCTTTGGATGACTTTGCACAGCTCTCTAATAAATACATGCTCTCCTCTTAAATGAACACATCCACCACTGTCCTGCTGCAATGCTGAATCTGCCTGAAATCCTCTTATAGTCGTTCATTGCTAACTTGGATCTTGCTCCAGACACACTCCTCTTAAGACAAGGGTCACATTCCTAATGGACGAAGTACAGACAGGAAGGTAGTAACATGGTGTCAATGATGCAGTTGAATTTTACTTTTATTTTATAGGTCAGGGTTTATTCTAGCTAACAGGCCTCTTCTAGTCAAAACAAAACAAGAATGCTCCCTCTGCTCTTCAGGTAGAGTGTTAAAATTCATTATCCCAATGCATTCTGGCTGCCTGTGCATAAATATCCTTTCTCAGTGCTTGCTTGTGATGGAAACTGTTTGTTGTATTTTGCAGGTACAACTTCTGAACCTTCATCTTCTTTCTGCTCTCTCCTTGGCTCTGATTTCTCTCCCATTCTCTTGTGAGACTTGTTTTTTCCCAAATGCAATCGCTCTCTTTCTCTTCTCTCCTTCATGCCTTCAGGTTGCTAAAAGGCAGGAGAAAAATAGCAGGGAATTAAAAGTGACTCCCACATGAACAACAAAATCTCAGTATTTTATTTCACTAGTAATGTATAATAAAATATTCCAGTCACCTACCTCAGCAAGATCAGCTTTAACATGATGGGCTCAAATTCAAGGCCCCAGCCAGCCATCCTAAAACTCAGCAAGAGGTCACATGCTTTTGATTGTACCCTATGTGTGGTAGGAGGGTCACCTGTTTGGAGGGCTTGAGGGGGAGAGGAGAAAGGAGGGGAGAAGGCAGAGACTCAGATTTCAGCCCAGACTCCATGTTTCTGTCCTTTCACTTGATCCATCTTTATGTGCCTGAAGGCTGTTCAGTGCTAGCTGCAAAGATCTCACTGAAAACAAGTGCCAAATATCACGAAGTGTCCTCAAAGCCACTTTTATAAGAGAAAAGCAATATGCAGGGAAGGAGATGAAATGGGATTACCTTTCCCACACTTTTTTTTTTTCTTTTAACTTGTGTAGTCATGTAAAGAGTGGTTTGAATTACACCCACAGAGCTCTGAATGCAAAAAAGCCACTCCATTTGGAGCTACAAGTTTAAGCACACTCCCAAATTTCCTTTCAGATCTGTAACACCTATTGCTCAGTTCTTCGAGGTTCTGAAGTCCTTCACATCTCCCAAACTTCAATGATGACTGAGGGAAAGACTACAATTTGGTCTACTTGAAAGGTAGATTAGAATACCACCTGGCACACCTCGCTGCAGATTACAGAAGGGTACCAGAATAAATGTTTTTAACTGGAACTGAAGCCGTATTTAGTGCATTATGCTCACTATACCTATTGTACAATTATTACACACTCACAGACTTTCTAGCTGGAGGCACTTTTGAGAAATGATAAATGATAAACCAGATAACCACTGGTGAGGGTTGGCAAATGAGGCAATGTGAAGTTCCAAATGAAATAAATTCTGAGTAGTTCCTAATGGGGAAAAAGAAGATTAGAGAATGCACTTAGAATCTTAACAATTGCATAACAGAGTTGTCATCACCATAATTCTGCATATTCTTAGAGGACTGGGCATGCAAGGACTATAATTGTGGGACTGATCATGTAATGATGCTGCTTATTGAAAAGAGATTTTTTTCTGTCTTGTTGCTGCACAGAAGGTCTGCAAAGAGAGCTGAAAATTACTTCTCCATACAAAACTGTTAGTGCAACAAACTGAAAAAAAAACCATATTTCCCTCCATTGTTATTTGGTGCTCATGTCAAGTGCTATTCAAGCACAGCTTTTTCAATAGGGTGACTGAATTCGGTAGTGTTCTTCTGATACTTAAAAGTGAGTTAGGGTTTATTACCCTTCCTTCCATTGTATGCTACACCAGATAGTATGTATCATAATAATAAAAATGTGTTAAAGTGTCATAGGCAAAAAGTTGTTATTGGCTACCTCATCAGCACAAACCATGCAGAAAATGCTCATGCCTCAGGACAGAATGACGGGGAGAAGACAAGGATGAAATGGGGGGAGAATCTCCTGCTGGCTGCATGCCTTTACAGTGAAAATATGTTCAGCCACATATAGCAACGGCTGCTGCTGCAGCTGTGTGGTGACACTGAAGAAAGCAGATGGATGGAGCCCCAAGGGGTAAAAGAGAAGCCTCTCAAACACCACGATGTCTGCCAATCTTACAGATAACACCTTATATGGTTAAACCAGGTCAGCAGCAGTGAGAAAGAGAGCTGGGTCTTACAGCAAAAGTGAAGCAAACCTGAGTTTATATCGTCATGTTTTGTTGGCACAGCCGTAGAAACCTCTGAAAACATTGTCACAGCCAGTGTGGTGTCTCATTTTGAAAATACGCATTTTTTAATAACTCTAGATGGTAACACTACATCAAGAATGCTCATACGAACGATACTGCCACTTGAACCTTGTTTGCGCTACGGTAAGGACCACATCATTTGTGGAATTCTAATTCAAGTTTATTTCTGCTCTTCCCCCAGCAAAGCCACAGCAATTACACCAGGGATAAAGCTGGCCTGCTTGCTGGTTTGGGGTTTTTTTCTGAAGTGATCTTAAGGCTGCTATTGGTTGTTACCTACCAAAGAAACTGAGCGTTTGCTTTTGAGATGCAATTGCTTTTTGAAGGACTCTGCAAATTCCTGGACGGAGTTTGTTCTTGTCTCTGGGCATGAGCTGTCTGCTGAAGGTATTCTGCTTGCCTTCCTGTGGCAGTTGCATTTGACATCTTGGTCTTCTTGAAATTCCTTGGAGCCTTTGAGGTGCCCTGAAGATGAGCCTTTGGTAGAGGCATGAAGTCGTGTTGTATGGAGGGAGGAAAGCCTGGCCTGCAAAATAAGAGGTCTTTGTTGAGTATTGGATATTAAATCAGAGCACCCAGGGCAGATTCTCTCTGCTACAGAGCGCTCTCCCAGCAACGGTGCATGATGAAGGACCTTGCCCAGACTTCTGTGTCTTTCCTTTTATGTGCAGGAGAATCACACTGCCAAGAGCTTTCTTTCCAGAGGAAGCAGCAGAATTTGCTTTTATTCCTGTTTTTGAGTATATAAGCTTTAGCACCCAAATAAGCATTCCAAATGTAAAGCGTGCTGGGTTTTCCTAGTGCCCACTGAGACTAAAAGAAACTGGGACCCTTCATAACCTCAAAAACTCAGGCCTCACATCTGTTGGCAGGTTCTAGGCAGGACTCTCATAAAGCAAAGACCCAGCCTTTTGTGGCCAGATGAGCCAGATACGGGGTTTGACCCACAGGTGCTCCAGGTCTTATCAGATGTTTGAGTTTATCTGAGTGTGACAGGGACCATTTCTAGCTCAGCTGTGTTGAATTTGCAGCATGGCCTACATGCAGACAAGATACTCTATTGTCCAGGTCTGAATTTTCTGCTTTGTCCTGAACTGATGAGGGAGCACTTCCAGGGCATTGAGGGACACATCCCTACCACAGAAATGGTAGGAAACAGGCTTCCTACAGTTACATTTGTAGGGCTAAAGTGCGGAGGGAGTAGATAGTTGTTTAGTTTCCATGTGGTTCAATTTTCCCAGGCCTGACATGCAGATTAAAGCTCTTGATCTGCATCAGCTGTGTTTTATTGAATGCCTGCAAAGGAGATTAAACTGATACAGAACCGCTGTGTCCTGTGGAGTCATGTATTGGTGGTTTTAGAAGTTGACAGACCTGTAGAAGAGATGGGTGAGAAGGCCACCACAGAGAGCCAGGCATGCCCCAAACCCTGCCAGCTGTTGATGCTTTTTCAGGGTGAGGGGCTGAACACTGGTAAGATGCAGGTGGTGAAAGTTGTAAGAGAGAGATGGGAAGTACAAAAAATGAGACCTCCCAGGTGTCGGGTTATGGCACTTCAGGCACCCAGCTGCTGCACACATGTTTGAATGCATATATGTTTTGTATAAGCCTGGTGCTAAGCCTTCAGCTACTAGGTAACCCTAAGAAGCCCTGCTGGCTTCAAGGGAGCTGTGATTGTTTATAACAACTGAAGATCTATCCCACAGATCCTGAAATGCTTTCTAAGAAAATCCAGGAGAAAACCCTACACTCAGAGTAAGGTTTGTTGGTTTTTTTTGTTTGTTTTGCTTTGTTTTTTTAACAAACAGCAGTAAGAAAGGCAAACCAACTTGGTATAGTGGCCACATGAATCTACAGACCTTGGACTGCAAGGGACCTGAAACATGGCCTGTATACGTTTGCATTTACTCTGGCCCGGATGCTATTATAAATGTATCAGCACAACAGGGACCTGTGCAGCCTTTCTCTGAGTAGTAAGGCTGTGCATCCATATGGTTGTGACTACATCACTTTAGACAGGCTTGATGCGCATTGCTAAATCACCAGTGTATCTACACCTGACAGCGTTATGCATCTTCCAGCAAAATGCTGCAGATCTGTATAGGTAGATTTGTCTCCCTCATTACTAGTTGCCACATGCAGCTGTTGGTAGTAACTAAGAATATATTTTCTTGGGGCTATATATCCTGCTATTTACTAATCTATACTTCCCATTTTCACAGGCATCTGCAACTCTTGGTTCTTTTACATAAGTCTTATACCTGACAGAAGCACCTAATACCAAAGGGTTTTCAGATCATACAGTACTGGTTCAGCTTCATTTCCAGACATAAGCTTATTTCAGTAACTAGTACTATGGACTGCCTCTGAGAGTAGTGGTAATGATTTCTGCCATCCTATTTTTACTTTGGTTTCAAACCAATCAATACAGCTATAATTTCTGTAAGGTCATATTGTATTGTTATTTTAAAAAGCATCAAAGCAATCACATTGTGCTTGAGGGACAGGAGTACACATGCCATGTCAAGCTCAACAAGCTAAATGTCTTCTATGCTATTTTAATGGCATCAACATATATTGTTTCCTGGAAATAAAAATTGTCCCACACTAAAAATCATTGGTGTTTGTTCTTAGAGGGTTTGGGCAAAAAAATACCAGGAGGACAGCTGAAATGGAGGATGGTATTCTATCAATCCTGTTTTGCAATATTTTTAAGTGGTTTATTTTACGAAGATGTTGTTTTTAATTTCCCCTCACAGACGGAATTATAGTTAAGCCCTTAACAAAAAGAGTGTAGTTCACAAACTGACACAGCACCAATGGTCCAGAAAAGGGACAGGCCTTCCTCTGAAACATGTATCTGCCTCAGCAGACTAAGGGTAAAGCTACACTTACATATTTATGTCATCATATTACTGTGACTGTGCCTCCTCTCACAGTGCCTTTTCATGATACATACCACCATAACTAGAAGGACAGCACACTTACGCACGTTAGCATGTTGCTGTCTTATGAACACAACCCTACAGAGGACAGGAGCCTTAACACAATTGTTCAAGCATGAACATTTTGTGGCTTATAATTAGCACAGGTCTTTTATTTAAGATTGACTCGGTGGAGAACTGAAAGAGTCATAAAATGAAGCTCAGCAATGAAGCAGATCTGGCACTGACTTTAGATAAAATCCACGTGGCTTTCTTCCTGTTTCTGAGCTTTAATACATGCATTTAATACACACATTTGGTGCCAAACTGATTGCTTGGTAACATTGTAAGTAAGAACGGCCAAAGACTGCTTTAATTTATGCTTCCTCTCCTGAAGTCTCAGCAGCTGCTGGCAACAGAGATTGCCCCTGTATCTGCACACTCTGGTGTCCCACCCACTGCTGCTGTCGTCCCTTGCCAAAGGTCCCTGAGCACAGCCCCAGTATCTGCTCCTGCCCTTGCCCCAGCAGCTGCCTTTTGCCTACATCTGGTGCCTCTTTAGCAAACTCCCCTTGGTCTCTGGCTCCTAGGGTCTGACCTCGAGCAGTTCTTAAACTGGAGAAGTGGGGAGGAGGTGAAACAAGGGAAAAGGCATGGGAAGGAAGAATGATAAATGCTCCCCTGTATCAAAATGGGGAATTTTTGCCAGTGCTGGGAAAGCCAGAAGCACTGAGCATGTTCTCAGGGGTTGTTTCTCACTCCCTTTAGTACTCCCTTTTTCTGCTTGAGCCTTTGTGTAAAGGCCAGTCATGCTCAGTGTATCTACACAACAGCTAATCTTTTGCTAATTGCCCATCTAAAACACACAAAAAGTGCACAAATACTTCAGGAAATTGATCTCAATATAATATGCCTATTCTTTTTCTCAGTTTCTGTTGGAAACAAGATAATTGCTTCCATCTTTCGGGCTTGATCTCAGGGCTTGCACAGCTGTCGGTAAGAAAATTAATCTTCAGTGTGTCGGCACGAGCGTTCATTGTTCGCCGAAGTTTACACAATGACCCCAGTACTTTAAGGATATTTTGGAACATCTGACATTCAGATGTTAATGCTTCCTTTCCCACAGAGAAGGGAAAGCTTCCCTTTCCTTCCGAGAAGCTTATAGCCAAGCATATATTCCTTAAAAATGTTTTAGCCTAGGCTCCAACTGATCTATAGTAACAATATTGTGGTAGATGTTCAGTCTGACTTTAGTTTATATTAAATGTTAGTAACTTCAACAGCAGTCAGTTGTTCTGCTCCCCTCTCAGCTGTTTCTTATCAGATTTTCTCCTGTTGAGCAGCAATGTCTACTTGAAGGTGGATACATTTACAGGGTTGTAAAACTCTTACCAGTGCTCCTTTGCCTCCTATCTTTTCCCCACAACAAAATGTCTGGGAGGTAAGAGACTGTCCTGAATCAAAATGATGGAGGATAACTAGAATGTGTCAAGGAAAGTCATAGCTGGAGGCTTCAAAAAGGGTATCACAGTTAATGTATCTAAAGTTTGCCAGGGAAACAAGTTAACTAAAGGAGAAGAACACAGATGACAGTTCTCCCCAGGCACTTTTCACATTCAGTGTTGGCCCACAGCAACATACCCAACTCTGATGCTTTCCAGGGGAGTGGAGTTGCAAGTTTTAGCCTGTCTTGCTAGTGACCCAGTGAAGGACGAATACAATTTTGTGTTCCCCTCTGCAAAATGGGAATGACAATAGCAAAAGCATTTTGTGAAGCTCATCTTAGTAATGTTTGTGAGGTATACTAAGATATTGGGAAAAAAAAAAAAAAAGAAAATTGCTGTTAGTTTGGTTGGGAGTTGTTCTACAAAGCTTTATCCATATTTGAGGGGGCTTTACCATGATAGGATGCCACAGGAGTTTACCATTGTGTTTGAGGTGACAGCAGTGGCTCGAATGTCTTTCTACAGCACAAGAAAAACTACAAAGACCAACATACCAGTTTGGAGCTGAAAGCGATTTCCAGCATTATGCAAAACCACCTTTTGTGCTATACTGCTAGCATTTTGCTATGCCATACCAAAATGCTCCTGGTGCAGATGCAGTTCATGTGGGCAGGACTGCACTATTGCTGATGCACCGTATACCAGCCCTGGATACGAGACAAAGTGTGCTGGCAGTGCTGTTTCGGCAGTACCATTGTATCTGCACAAGGAACTTTTGCCAACAGCTGTGTCAGCCAGAACCTGCTGACTTGATTTTCACCAGGACAGAGGTGTTATCTCCATTTATGATACTGACACAGAAGAAAGGGTACACTGTGATCTGCTGTGGAAGTATTAACTTAATCCTCCTGATTAATAGCACTGTTCTGATAAAATGAAGACAATATTTAACGAACACGGATAAGTGTATTGAATCTTACAGTAGTTATAATTTATAATAACTGTGTAAAAAACACACCCAGGTGCAATAGCAAGTTGTTGCTCTCAACAAGGAGGTGCTCTTTCTGAAGGTATTTCTAAGGAATTATTAGTGCCTATTTGTTTGACTTCTAGATTTGGTTTAAGACAACATGTTTTAGTGCTCTTCACTACCAACTAGTCAGAGATTTCCAAATAAAAAGTTTCATCTCAAAATTTATCCCTGAATCATAAAATCCCCAAACAAATCTTCCCTTCTCATTCCTCCAGTCAATTTCTGGCACTAAGAAATAAAGCAGTTGAAATTTATCTCTCTTGTATAATACTACTGGAGCAAGACAAATTTGTGTGGAGCACTAATGTAAAGGTCAGACATAATTAAGTGTACAGGATAACTTTAGCTCATTGAACATGTCAAAAGTCACAGTCTTCTTTTTCTGTCAGCTAACTTAATCCAAGTTCTAGGTGTTGATTCAGGGATGCAACTATAGCAAAGTATTTGAATAGGTATTGGTTAAGTATTTAAATAGCTTTTGAACAAACTGAATATAAGAACATGTTTCAAATGAAATCTATGTGTACTAACACAAATACA
>NW_008824804.1:319312-323572 GCF_000699105.1 Pygoscelis adeliae
TGCTGAGTAGACAGTGATTTAAAGTACATTCTTACACTTCAGTCTGTATTGGGGCCTAAAGAAATCACATACGCCTAGATCTCTGAAGGACAAAATTAAAATACAGTAAAATTAATTTTAAAGAAATTAATAGACATTCTGTTTTCAGGCATTCTGATGGAATCCATCAGCACAGCTCTAGCTCAGAGCCTGTCTTGCAATCTGTGCCAGGGTGAAATATAACTGTAAATAACAAATGTGGCTGATCAGTTTAAAACTAACGAATGAAGGTTACCTCTCCAACCCATCCATGAATTCAAAGAGGGGGGAGGTGGTTTTTTGTCTGTTTTGTTTTTCTTAGCCAAATTTTTTGAAAACAAAAAATCCCACAGCTTAGAACATGGCAGCTCTAGTGGAGGAGAACTTGCAAGGTGAAAATACAGCATGGCAGAAAAAAAGTCTGGAAAAGATTAGCTGTTTCTCCCCAATAGAATGGCATTTGCTTTGTTGCAGCCATAATGATCTAAGGATATAAGTGAAAAATGCTTTGTAAGGAAACATAATATCTTTGGTAAGCCAAGTGATGTAGTTGGAAAAAAGAGACAGGTTTGGACAGCCTAAACATTTTTTTAGGGCTGAAATAAAAGCAACAGCCTTCGAGTAAAGAGCAGACTGGGAACAGCTGCTTTCAGTTTAACTTCATTTTGATAATCGGTTAGACAGTTGTGAGCTGTGTTAAAGAACTGCCTCTGCGTGTGAACCCTGCTCTTTTCCCAACTATTTTGTTGGTTTAAGAATAAAGAACGTGCTTCTCCCTTAAAATCTTACTTCACAGCATCCCTATTTTCAGAATCAGATGTTTTAAACAAGGAGGGACCACATCCTCTAGCTTAAATTAGAAGTTACGCCTGCAAACAGCTACATCCCAGGGAGTAAAGTATACAACTTCCTGGAGATGGTATAGTTGCAGAATTCGGTCCAAATCCTGTGAATACATACAGGCTTATGTAGTTTTACACATGAGAACAGACTCATTGAAGCCAGTGTTTGTGTGCCAGTTTCCAAAATGTTTTGATCTCTGCCAGGTCATCCTCAGCAGACCGAACAACATTGTAATACATACTTAGGCAGTTATTACACCCTTCTCCTTACATTTCTGGTCCTATCATCACTTACCTTGGAGTTTGCCAGTTTTCTTGTATGCCAAAGCCACCCGAGGCCTGACTGTGGCAGGCAGCTAAGTTCAAAAAGCAACTAGCTGCTGCCAGTAGGAGCTGAACTTACTCAGCAAGGTGCACTATACTCATCCTCACAGATCTCTAGGGCGATGCCCCTGGGCATGGCACTTATATTTGTACATAAACCACGCACACACACACACAGAGAAAACTGCACACAGCTCTTACCGGAAGGGAGGCTCTCCTTTCACTAAAGGGTCGTATCTGACGTTTCTTGTGGCCTCTACCGTCTTTCTCATTCTCATCGATCAAGTTGTGGCCCCAGAAGCTGCTCATCCATTTTGCAAAGGAAATATCATCATCCTCTTCATATTCCATGTACAGATGCTCCAAACCTGGGGGGGGTCTCCCAACCAGTCAAGGAAAAGCAAGGTCGAATGTCACCACCAAGCCAATAGCCTCACACTGTTCTGCCAACAAGAGGAAGAGGAGACGCAGTTTCAACCACTCTTTCTGCTCTCTGTCCCCCAAAACCTGTCCCAATGCAGCCCTAGGCACTGTCTAAACACAAAGTCAATCCTTTCTCATCTCTTTTCAACACAGTTTCTTTTAACCTTTCCATTACAGCGATGTCCAATATGACACTGCCGCAGGGGGCTGGTGGGAAGGGCAATGTGTTGGCTACTCCCTGTGTGTTGCTGTTGAGTGCACCAGCTGTCAATACCAATGGAGAATTGCCCACAGTTAGATGCCTGGGAGGTGCGTACATGAACCCAAAGTAGGCTCGTGATTTTGAGAAGCAGAATTGACATATTGACGGTGGTCAGAAGCTGGCGCAGCTGTTTGCAGAGGCCTAACTGGCTCTGTGGGAGGGAGGACAAATGAAAAAAAAACCCTCCCTCCTGACTTCTGTTGTCTCTGGTCTTCCTTCGGTATTCAGGAAACATGGTCTGTCTAGGTAGGAGCAAGCCCCCCCTGAAGAAACTGCTTGTTCATTTTTGGGTTATGACAGCCAGCGTGAACTTGCATCAGCTGCTTTTCACCAGTCATTTCATCTGCCATATCAGGGTTACGGGAGACCCTGCCTCACTTGAAGGCACACGGAGTAAAAGTGGGTCTGACTCCTCCTCACCAGCCCTGGGTGTAGGCCATATAGGCCCTGTCTATACCACAAAACAGAACGGGGCTGGGGACTGTTTTCTGGCCCTGAGACCAAGTGACTAGACTGGTCACATCTACCCTACATGGCGCTTGTGCTGTAGGTCTCCTCAAAGCTGTATGTAATGCACTGTGGCTGTAATACTTTGTTGTAATTTTTGTGTCTTTTTTACGTCAAAATATCTGATATAACAGAAAAACTCTGTTGTGGCCCATAAAACTGTTGCTTGCGTAGTATGAAACTGGAAGGTGTGTTACATGCCTTGGGACATGGCAGAAGGACATGGAGGAGTGCTTTGAGGCTGTAGAGCCTGTTGGGATAGTGTTGGAACAGGAAGAAGAAACCCAAATCTAACTTCCTATTGGAAGCAGTCCTTGGTGTGTGCTAGGTAGCTAGAGGTTCTCCTGCTGCCTAGGCATTGCTGTGGAGATGCTAGTTGGCCTTGGCCAGAACCACGCCAAAAGCTTGCTGGCAATTTAGCGTTATGGAGAATCAGCTGACCAGCATTAAACCTTGCTCCTTGTCCTCAGTCTGTTTAGCAATACAGATGTAGTAACAAAACTCCAGTTTCATTCATGTGGATGTAGGCGTGAGGTTTAAGTACAATACTCTGATGCAGGACTCTTCATTCTGAATAACAGGGGTGAAGGGACCAATTGGTCGTGGATGCCTACGTGCCGGAGTTTTACTTTGTCCAGGGCAGACGAGACTGTGATTAGCACAAGGACCCGGAGTACCTCGGTGTGCAGACGGCATATCCTCAGATGTTGTGTATCAGAGCTTGGAGACGTAACCAAACCTGCAGCAGGCTGCTTTCTTGGCAGAAGCACAGATGGACAGGAGTGAGAGAAATACCTGCAAAACAGTACAGTAAAAAGACACCTGAAGCAATAAAAAGGATGTTCTTCCCCCCACTGATTCTCCAGGTGGGGAAGAACACTCCTGGCCATATTCTGGCAGTCTAAATTTGACTGACATCCTTGAGGCTACCAGTCTGTACAGGCAAGGTACAACTGAAGCCCTGTGCTAGCTCATAGGAAGCATCACGTGGGTGGAATTTAGGCTGTCCCGGTAGGAAGCTATCGGCCTGTTGATACGTATTTTCTATTGTATGGGTCAAGTTTCTTCTTTTCTGACATGTGAGACAGAACTGCAGCCTGTCGTGTGGAGTAGGAAATGCTTCTGCCATGCTGAGACAGGTGACAGGGAAAAGTGGGAGAGAGGCTGTCCCACAGCTTTGGCAAAATATGCTTACGTAAATAGTAATTATCCATAAATTCAGGGAGACACAGTTCAAGCTGTTTACTACCAGGCACCAAGACATACTGACTCATAGTCCAGCACGGCAAATTTTAGTTGGGCTCCAGAGGTATTTGCTTTGCAGTCTTACTGTTGTTTTTGTTTCCAGTTTTTTTCTTCAGTGCAATATGTGTCTTCACACACATTCCTTCCATTTCCCTCCCGCCTACAATGAAATTTCTAGGTATGAGTTGACTAGTGTTATGAGAGTATAAAAAAGTACCAAAGACGACTCCTCTTCATCCTCAGCCGAGTGCTCCAGGGAAGGAAGTGGAGACAGAAACATATGCTTCCTCTGCCTACAGGCAAGGATGCTAAGTAGGCATAGACACACACATATATATAATGCATATGTATATACAACATATATAAAATTCCAGTATTGCATGTTAAATTATTTTTATGACCGATTCAATTAACAACAGGAAAAAAAGAAAAATGGCGTTTATAACAAGAATAATTTTGCTTCAGAATGTTCCAGTACAAAGTCCTGGAAACTTTGCATCAGTCCTGCAAGTTAGCAGCCCAGAAACTCCTTCTGCACAAAATTATTCCGGACCTAAAGATACACTCAGAATTTCTGGGCCTGGGCTAATAACTTACTTGAACCCAGAGCGGCTCTGTCCCTTGCACACCCCACCGCCT
>NW_008824804.1:324221-331739 GCF_000699105.1 Pygoscelis adeliae
GGATGCCCGGCCTCTGGTCTGGGGGAGACGGGACCGGGCAGGCCGCTGGCCCGGTCCGAAAAGCGGTTGTCAAAGTCCCCGTCCCGACCCCGGGGGACGCGCGTGAGGGGATGGAGCCACGCTGCAGCGGGTGCGCTCGGGTGGCATCCTCATGCTCGGCGTGAAATACCTGGAGGTCGGCCCGTGTAACCGCGGGGTGCTCGTAACTGGGCGTTAACGTTCACGGCTTTTCGCTCATCTTGCTGCGGCTGGTAGTACTTTGCTCAGACTGCGTGTATTTGTTCCAGTCCTGGTACTTGGAAAAGTGCGCTATTGAACGCGTCTGGTCGTGAAGTATGCGTTAACCGGGTGCGTATGGATCTGCTGCTGTTGGGTGAATGTCCTTCTGCTTCTGAGGTGTAGAATAGCTACGAGTAAGTTGCTTCCAGGAATAGCATTTTGAAAAGGAAATCTGTGTTCCACTGTGTATTAGTCTCAGATGCTGGATACAGCAGAGTGGAAAGAAAACACAATCAAAATCTTTTTAAAATGAAGTATTTTCCATGAAAATGCAAAAGTTCAAGCAACTGAGACTTTAGAGTAGAGTTTGCCTAAACAGATATGCTTTCAAGACTTATATTTATCCTGTTGAAAATTACCATTCTGAGAATTTTCAGATAAAATGGTCTATATAAAAATTGAAGGACAGCATGGAAAACCAGAGTCCCGTTCAGATCCATGATTCTCTTGTATATCTGTACGTGGAAAAATGCCTCTAAGATGCACTTTCTGCACATCTGCAGTCACAGATGTATCGTGATGGTCATGTTATATTACTGAGGTGAGGTTACAATTGACAAGCATGTTTGAAGTGGTGGATTTGGCAAACTGATTGGCTTTGATAAGAAAATCCCATTGCAATATTCCTGCATTTTCTTCTCCCGTTCTTGTGCTCTGAACTGTCAGACCACCATTTAAACTTCCTGTCTGAAATGATCAGGAGAGAAAAAAAATTAACTTCATGAGATTGGAAAAGGTCGGTTTCAACCTTGAGCATTTCAGCGATGAAGATTAGTGTTATGTGAGTGGGCAGGCAGTGGCAGGAACACATGGGAGTGGTGAGGAGGATGGCAACTTCTATAGGTAGTGAATCATAGGTGCTCTCAGGCATTCCCGGAAGCGTAGTGAGCTGCAAAACCTATGCTGGACCTGGAGGCAGTTACTTGAATGCAGTGATTTGTTACTTCATGGGCAAGAGTACTGAGTAAGTAGTGTACAGAGGACAAATTCAGACTATGTTTACTGTGGTAACTTTGGCTTGTGGCTGCAAGCTGCATCTGGCATATTAATGGCAGCTTGCTTGCTCCGTGTGAGCTCTGGTGTGCAGGCTACTCATGACCTTCGTGTACCTGCAGTGACTTTGCTGTTA
The DNA here is from genome assembly GCF_000699105.1 of Pygoscelis adeliae. Taxonomy (NCBI): domain Eukaryota; kingdom Metazoa; phylum Chordata; class Aves; order Sphenisciformes; family Spheniscidae; genus Pygoscelis; species Pygoscelis adeliae. The sequence goes on from NW_008824804.1 coordinate 325,630, forward strand.
GTATGTGAACTCTGGCTTTCTTGATTGTATTTCTGAATTGCAGTGTATACTGTCAGGTGGTTTGTAGTCATTCTGTAGTTGTACTTGAAGCAAGCACTTAAAACGTATAACACTTATATAGCACTTGATTTAAAATATTGTGTGTCTAGTTCTTTCAGATTGCTCACACACAAATTAAATTACTGGAAGACTGTATGCATCTAAGAATACGTATATGGTTGAGTGGTATGATCCAGGGTTCCTTGAAGAGTGTCATTGCTTATACTGTGAAGAGATGAGACCTATTACTTAGGAAACCTGCAGAAGAAGGTATCAGATTTGCCTGATTACATGAAACAATTGTATAGCTGGTCAAAATACGGCTGCAGAAGGAAAATTAATGTGGCTGCAGGTTCCCTTGACTGCTTTATGTGTGTGTGGAGGATTGCCTTCCTGTTCCTCATATCCAAAGCGGTGATGCCATTCAGATCCCGTGTTTCCACACATATTTCATTAGTTATGGCTATTATTGATAAGACCCTTGGTTGAAAATACAACCATTGCAGATGCTTTACTTGTTAACTATCTGCATTTTATTAGTCTGCTCTAATGCAGTGGGGTATTTTTTTAAGCTCAGTCAGATTTCAAAGACAAATCTGTGCAGTGAATAAGAGCCAGTAATTCATTGCACACTCTAAACACAAGAGGGAAGTCTTCTAGAAAACACATAGGTCAATAATGAATGTGCTACCAGCTGTGTGTATGTGTGTGTCAGGTAACTATTCTTTTACTCATAAATGTAACTTAGGACTCAGACTTTTTTGTACATTTCATTAAATCAGCTTTTGTATCCCTTTCATGCTCTGTTCCCTGTTTCTGAAGACACAACCTTGAATTTTTTTGTTTGTTCTTTGAAAATATGTAGGCTCTAAAATCTTAATTGTTCTTTATTCAGACTTCTTACTATTTTGCATGCAGTTCAAGCTTTTCTTTTACTCGCTGCAGAGGCCTCACATTTTTTCCCCAGGCTGTGTCTGTACTAGAGGATTCTCCTGGCATAGATGCGCTGGCCAAGTGTGTGATCTGTGACTGACGTCGTGTTGGCAGAAGCCCTTAGCATAGGTGCTATATTGGGAAAAGCTGAACTACTTTTGAGATTCCTTCTCCTGTAAGCACAGCTCCTCAACGGAACAGTAAACTGGTATTATTGGACCAGTTAAGTGCCGATGATAAAACTGCATCTATGGATTACTCAAAAGTCAGGAAGTCAAATTGCATCTGTTCTTTATAGAAGTTGTCACTGTTTCTTATAATTTAGATGGAATGTGTGTTAGTTACTCAGTAACAGCAGTTGCTTTTTACATGCTTTCTTAGTTTGTAGTGAATGTTGCATAACTTAAACATGTTGGAGAAGTAAATAGCTTTGCATTTATTGCATTAATTGGTACCCAGTTGATTCATGTTTTTTTACTTATTCCATGATAACTTCTTAGCAACTTTATACCCTCCTTGTCTGATGGGAGCGAGCAGTGGTTAGTCAGTGAGGTAATGTGTTGGTTGCTTCAGTATTTTTTTCTCCTTACATTGAAATCACTTCCTTTTGCAAGTCTGTTATAGTCCAAATCTTGCCCCTGAACTATTTCAGCAAGTTCATAGGCCAACCCTGTGTTTTTGGTATGTGAGAAAGCATTGAGTAGAGATTCTTGAATTGTTTAGTCAGCCATGTGGCATTGTGTGTTGCAGACAAAGCCGTTTGGGTCCGCAGCAGTTCACTGTCTTTGCACATTTTCCTCTGAGCTGGATATAGTCCTTGAATGCAGTGGTGGGTGAACATGGCCAAACTCCTTGGCTTGTGTGATGCCACATATCGGGATCAACAGCCAACTAGTATGGCTTCTTTCCAGTATCTATTTTAATAGCAATTGCTGAATGTTGCCTATCTCATTGCTGTGACATTAGATCAGCATATGAACGAATTAAACCCCTTTGTCTAGATTATACTTATGTTGATACTTACTCTGAATTGATCTAAGCAAAGTATGTAAAAAGTCATTTCTGTTGTACTGTGCACCTGTTGCCTAATAAATCTCTCTATCGATCTACTGTAAGTCTTCTATGTTTCATGCCAGCTATAGTGGACAGGTGTAGAAAACAAACGTGTGTATAATAGCAGTAGAACAATTGTTAGACTCTTGGCAGCTCATGTGCAGCTCGCTTATTCGTGGCAGGCCTGAATGACAAACTCATTTAAAAGGAAGGTGACTGATGGAGAACACTGACAAATTGTACTGTAAACTTGAGCTTAATTATATAATAATTAATAATAACTATAATACGTACTATAATACAATTGCTTGTGCTCTGAATTTACATCTCAAGCGCACGTGGACATGCTTTTTCTCATAGTGGTTTTAGTGCTAAGGAGAATCTTAAAACCATTTGTATTTGGTTAATGCCTTTCAGTATAGGTCGGAGATAAGACTCGAGATGAACATTAGTCAAAAGAAGAGGAAAGATAGGTATTCAGAAAACAACACTTTTTTTTTTTTTTGTACCTGATCTCATCAAGAGGGTCCTCTCACTTGGAGAGGAAAAAAGAGGTCTAGACCAGGGCTTTTTTTGCAAGTTGATGAATTAAGATGGCTGAAACAGTAGTCCCCCTCCATGTCATCTGTCAGGCAAGGGCTCACGCAAATCCTTTTCAACCAAAAGAAAATGCTGAAACTCGCTGCTCGTGCTTCTGTTGTGAATTGCTGTCATCATTGGCTGGCAGCAAATTTCTTGTTCTGCTTTAAAAAACAATCTCCCTCAAATATATAAAGTTCTGAGCTGCTAGTTTAACCATATTGGCATTGCTGGGGATTACTAAGCTTTATTATTCTTGCGGCTGGCAGTCTGTTGCTGTTAAGTTGCTGCTGTTTGCATGCAGTTTCTGAATATTTTGTGAGGAGGGCACATATGCTGAGGTTAAAGTAACAGTTAAGAAATTTTTGTCAGTGCTGTCTAGTCTTTAGACAGTTAGCAATCTGCTTGTTTAGTTACCTAGATAACTGAGTTCTTCTCAAATACACAAGTGTCCTTTGGCTTAAACTCTGTTTTAAGACTTGTTAGTGAACAGTTGCTGAAAGCGGTCCTAAGTACTGACATGTTATTTTTTATCACTGCAGATAACTTCTGAGCTATTTGTTTATACTGCCTTGCCAGATAATTGATTATGAACTTCCACGCATTTTATTGAGCTGTTTTGCTTGTGGCACAGATTCTTTGACCAGAAGTTGACAAACTGTGAGAGTTTTTCTGGCTCTCTGTGGACCTTCACCTTAAGGACAAAAAGTGTCCAGTGCACCACATAGAATGGCAGTGGGTCAGGTGACGAGAAGCAGTGAAATTGGAAAACAATGTCTAGAATTATTACATTTGCAAGAAAATGGAAGAAGAAGGTGTGAGGTTTTTTGATTACTTGTGCACAAGGTACATGAAGTTTGCTTGCATAATCAGTTTCTTATTCCTGTATGTCTTCAATGTAGCAATTGAGAAGGACTGGAGGGCTGAGAAGCAGCAGCTTAAAAATTTTGTCAGGGTTAAATCTAAGGCTTGACAAACTCTTTCAAAAGTTGATGTTATGTTAAGAATTAATTTTCATATTCTTATTTGTGCTATTATGAAAAGGTATTGCAGCATATAATGTGACATGAGTTCTTTAATACCTTTAAAAAAAAAAGCAAAACCACAAAAAACCCGCCCAAAAACAAAACATACCAAAGCAAAAGAAGAGACTCATGAGGTTTAGCTTTTTAGTGGTTTTGGCTTCATCAGGTTATACTGCAGTTAGTTAAGTTGAATATGTAACTTAAACAGAAAATATTAAGCTGCTTTTTTAAAAAAAAAAAGGTTATGAATAGTCTTTAAAATTTCATAAAATTAAAATAAAAGCTGTATTTTTGGTTTTGTTTGTTCCATAAGTTGGTCAGTTGTATACCAAAGCTGTAAATCCCCTATTTTCTGCTATGTTTTCTGTGGTAAAAGAGTTTCATCGTTGCTAAGAAAATAAATCTCAGCAGGATCATTATTTTAAAAAAGAGTTGAGTGTGAAACTTGGCATTGTGGTTTATCACCATTTGGGCTTCAAGACATAGATACAACATTTTGTTACTTTTAATGCACAATTTCCATACAGTCTGTGTGGAATCCATTTGTCATGGGTATGAGATGCTAAGCAACTCTTATTTTTTTCATCTAAATCCTTACCAGAATAGGTTTATTGATGATACAGAGCTGCTATCAGCCTTTGTGTTTAAAATGGCAGCCATTCAATTCAACGGTGTATTGCACGCACACTGAGGACTATAGCAGAATAGTGTGACTAAGGTTGCAGAGAGAAACCATTTAAACTAGACTCCTAGCTCTTAAGGCAGCATAAACAAAAAAAAAGTTGATTTCTTTCTTGCTGTGGGCATTATTGCTGACTTTATTACATGATAGCATGTTATGCTCTAACTCCTGACTCCCTACCCCCAAATTTCTTGCATAGTGCAATGAGTGGGGCAGAGAGTAACCATGGAGTTAGCATCTATTAGATGGTTCTTTTCTGTACAGTTAGTTACGTAGTCTGTGGTCCTACTACTGTTATTCAAAGCTTACTCTGATAACACTGTTACTAATTTTAGTGGGTTTTTCTATGGCATCATGCCCATACCCTCTAAAGTTTTTGGTGGCTGTTGCATGTGCTTTGGCTTGTCTGAAGACTTCATGCTTCCCAAGAACCGGCAGAGCACCAGTGACAGCCCCAGAACTACAGATCTCTTGCTTCCAGTTACAATTCCTATCCCATACCTGACACTGGAGCAGCCATTGCAGTTGGATATTATCCAGCAGTCCTCATCTGTAGCATGGGTCTTTATGCAGGGACTGCGGAGCAGGGCTGTCAAAGTGCATAGGATGGAGTGGACAGACTGGTCAGCCTGAGGCACATATTGGGGTAATAGATCCCTGGGCTAAAGGAATTGGCAGTGATCATAAAGTAGTAATCTAGTTGTAGTGTAGGCTTAATCTCTGCAGTTTTAAATAATTTTCATACTGGGAACACAGGTCTGAATGTTACAATATGGCCCACATCCTGTGGTGTTCTTTTTGGTACCAAGTAAATTGGAACAGCGCTGAATTTTGTAGATTATTTCACAAAGGCATTTCTAATGTGGTTTGCTGTAGAAATGCAGAAGGAAAAATTCAAGCTGACTTTCATGCATTTAAGTTTGTCTGCTGCATATGCGTAACCCTTAGTTACAAGAGAAGCGTTGTTGTATTGGGAGCTAAACTTAGGACATACTTGAAGTAAATGTAACCTTTTCAAACTGGGGTTGAGTTTTAAAGAAATTACTTCTCAAATACACAGTTACTTGTCTCTCAGTAAAAATATTTGCACTCTAATTCTGGTTTGTGTATCCACAGTGTTACACGCAGTATACGAAAAGGGGCGAAGTAAAATTCAAACTGATAAGATTAAATCATTAAAACCCAAAAATCTAAAAGCCATGCAGATTATCTTGTTCTGTGAAAAGTGGATATGGTGCAGATTGATTTCCTATAATCCCAGTGATTGGTGACATGTGAGAGAAGAGCTTTTCTGGCAGTAGGGATATTTAAGAAATTCTCTCCCTTATGTGGTTTCACTGAAGTCTCTCCTCAGGAGAGTGCCTGTAGGATACTTTTGTTCTATTTGGATGCCTATTTTTATGTAGGAAGTAAGGCTGGCACCCATTATCTGGTTCTCTCATGCTATGTTTGGAAACCAGGCCTTAAAAGAGGGGTGTACAGCAACTCCTGGGTTCCCCTTCAGGTTTTCAGTTTTAAACATCATTTAGATGCTAAGAATGATCAGACTGGCATGAAATGAACAGACATTAAGGGAAACAAGCTGATGAAATGCAAAGATGCTTTCAAGTTTGTCTTACAGTGACCTGGGTGTAGTTTGACGCTGGTGGTGGACGAGGGGGGAGAGGAGGCAGAAGTGTGGTCAACGAGCAGCATTTACAATTGCCAGCAGATCCTAGGTGATCTTTTCAGTACGTGTGATATGTAGTGAATCCTGCAGCTATTGTTTATGGCATTACTGCCCCCAGTTTGTACTCTTT
>NW_008824804.1:331756-332244 GCF_000699105.1 Pygoscelis adeliae
GATGGCATGTGTGCTCATACCTCTGTTCATTTTGGTCTGGCAGGTTAGCCTGAACTGCCCCAAAATGTTGATCCTTGAAGCTAGGCTGCAAGAGAGGAGCAGAAATCCAGAAGGTGAATGTTAGGATCCTTTGCAGCTCTGTATTTCTTGAATGTGGGTCATACCCAAGAGATCAAGAGAGGCTTTTTACATCTGATTCCTTATAAACCACAACATTTGATAACTGATCTGTAAATCCTAGGGGTTACAGGTAGCAATGTTGGTTTCTGCAGAAATGCCAGTGATCAACAGGCGGTGCAGAATGTAAAGATTCATTTAGCAAGGTCGCAGGCCAGTTAGCAAAGTTTTCCATCCTCTGCTAAGAATGACAGACCGTGGTGGTCCAGGACTTTGTATTAGCGGTTGGATGAAGCAGGTTGTGTGAAGCTGTAGAGGAGTTAGATGTAAAGTTAGTTAATTTGTCTAGTGTATGGAAGGCAAAACAGCTT
>NW_008824804.1:332266-333507 GCF_000699105.1 Pygoscelis adeliae
CAGTAGGTCTTCCCACAAAGTGTTTTCCATATCTAATTCATAGTCTGCTGAGTCAGCTCTGGTCTTATAGGCTATATGTGTTTCAGTAGGAAACTTTTCCTATTTGAATTGCTTTGAGGGCTTTGTTGTCTTGACATGTTTAGTCTTTGGAGAAATAACGTATCTCATTGGTTCTTCTGATCACCAGTCACGTAAGATTAAAACCTGTTTAGCTTTCCAAAGAGAAATCACTGCATTGTTTAATACCATTGTAGTGAATCTTCTGAAAAGTTTGTCTCCTATCTGATAGGCTTGCAAAAGAAAATCTTGTGTTTTTCCAGGAAATGGAAGGAGTGAGGTTTTCAGAAGTCTAGGCTAGAGTTTACCACTCAGACCCATTTTATATCTTTGAAGATCAGCCCTTAAGTGCATAGCTTGCATGCGGTGATGCTTTTCTTACTTGAACTGACCTATCGCTTTCTTTTTCAGAGTCCTCTTGATAGAGCCCAAGCAGCCAAGAACAAAGGAAACAAATACTTTAAAGCAGGAAGATACGAGCAAGCTATTCAGTGTTATACTGAGGCTATCAGCATGTGCCCTCCTGAGAAAAACCTTGATCTTTCTACCTTCTATCAAAATAGAGCTGCTGCCTATGAACAACTGGTAAGAAATTGAAGATAATTATGTGTTTGTTCTAAAAAGTTGCATTAAAAACTGTGTATTTTGTCACTTTTGTCCACTGAAAGATCTCAGGTGGTATCTGCTGCCTTCGCAAAGACGCCGTTGCTTGCAGCTGTCTTTCACTAGCTCGTCATACTTTTCCACATAGAAATAAAATTACTTTCTGTTAACTCTTCTCAGTCTATCTTATGTAATTCTTATGTGTCCCTTTCTTGTAAGATGAGGTTTTAATTTCTTATCCTCTGGAACAATTTGCTTGCTTGTAAGTTAATTTTGCTTCTCTCTACTAGAGTGTTTCTTTAACTGTTAGGTGAAAGGCCAAATATTTTGGAAGGATGCTGCTTCAAAAATTAAACATAAAAATCACAGGAATCCTACTAAAGCCCAAGACCTAAATCTTGAACATGTGGAAGTAACATTTACTTGATAGCTGAGTATACTTGATACTAGTTTTAGAAGTCAACCAGCGTTGTTTATTATATATATTATTATATATTTATGATATTATGGTATCAATAGATTTGCTTATGAGGTCAAGTTGGTGAGCTGTATAAAGGAGTGGAAAAATTGGCCTTGTACAG
>NW_008824804.1:333618-334111 GCF_000699105.1 Pygoscelis adeliae
GATGGCATGTGTGCTCATACCTCTGTTCATTTTGGTCTGGCAGGTTAGCCTGAACTGCCCCAAAATGTTGATCCTTGAAGCTAGGCTGCAAGAGAGGAGCAGAAATCCAGAAGGTGAATGTTAGGATCCTTTGCAGCTCTGTATTTCTTGAATGTGGGTCATACCCAAGAGATCAAGAGAGGCTTTTTACATCTGATTCCTTATAAACCACAACATTTGATAACTGATCTGTAAATCCTAGGGGTTACAGGTAGCAATGTTGGTTTCTGCAGAAATGCCAGTGATCAACAGGCGGTGCAGAATGTAAAGATTCATTTAGCAAGGTCGCAGGCCAGTTAGCAAAGTTTTCCATCCTCTGCTAAGAATGACAGACCGTGGTGGTCCAGGACTTTGTATTAGCGGTTGGATGAAGCAGGTTGTGTGAAGCTGTAGAGGAGTTAGATGTAAAGTTAGTTAATTTGTCTAGTGTATGGAAGGCAAAACAGCTTTGTTT
>NW_008824804.1:334133-364013 GCF_000699105.1 Pygoscelis adeliae
GTTGTCCCTACAGGTTTTATTCGTCTTGCTCAGTAGGTCTTCCCACAAAGTGTTTTCCATATCTAATTCATAGTCTGCTGAGTCAGCTCTGGTCTTATAGGCTATATGTGTTTCAGTAGGAAACTTTTCCTATTTGAATTGCTTTGAGGGCTTTGTTGTCTTGACATGTTTAGTCTTTGGAGAAATAACGTATCTCATTGGTTCTTCTGATCACCAGTCACGTAAGATTAAAACCTGTTTAGCTTTCCAAAGAGAAATCACTGCATTGTTTAATACCATTGTAGTGAATCTTCTGAAAAGTTTGTCTCCTATCTGATAGGCTTGCAAAAGAAAATCTTGTGTTTTTCCAGGAAATGGAAGGAGTGAGGTTTTCAGAAGTCTAGGCTAGAGTTTACCACTCAGACCCATTTTATATCTTTGAAGATCAGCCCTTAAGTGCATAGCTTGCATGCGGTGATGCTTTTCTTACTTGAACTGACCTATCGCTTTCTTTTTCAGAGTCCTCTTGATAGAGCCCAAGCAGCCAAGAACAAAGGAAACAAATACTTTAAAGCAGGAAGATACGAGCAAGCTATTCAGTGTTATACTGAGGCTATCAGCATGTGCCCTCCTGAGAAAAACCTTGATCTTTCTACCTTCTATCAAAATAGAGCTGCTGCCTATGAACAACTGGTAAGAAATTGAAGATAATTATGTGTTTGTTCTAAAAAGTTGCATTAAAAACTGTGTATTTTGTCACTTTTGTCCACTGAAAGATCTCAGGTGGTATCTGCTGCCTTCGCAAAGACGCCGTTGCTTGCAGCTGTCTTTCACTAGCTCGTCATACTTTTCCACATAGAAATAAAATTACTTTCTGTTAACTCTTCTCAGTCTATCTTATGTAATTCTTATGTGTCCCTTTCTTGTAAGATGAGGTTTTAATTTCTTATCCTCTGGAACAATTTGCTTGCTTGTAAGTTAATTTTGCTTCTCTCTACTAGAGTGTTTCTTTAACTGTTAGGTGAAAGGCCAAATATTTTGGAAGGATGCTGCTTCAAAAATTAAACATAAAAATCACAGGAATCCTACTAAAGCCCAAGACCTAAATCTTGAACATGTGGAAGTAACATTTACTTGATAGCTGAGTATACTTGATACTAGTTTTAGAAGTCAACCAGCGTTGTTTATTATATATATTATTATATATTTATGATATTATGGTATCAATAGATTTGCTTATGAGGTCAAGTTGGTGAGCTGTATAAAGGAGTGGAAAAATTGGCCTTGTACAGCCTGAAGTATCAAGTAAGAGACTGCGATTAGAGAAATCTAGTCTTGAGAGTTAGAGGAGAGATAAAACAGTTCTTGTCTAATCAAATACTACTTAACACTAATTCATGCCATAATTAATGCCAAATGTATGTGGTTCCTCTTTTTCAGTTATTAGAAAAACCTGTTTTGATAATCAGTTTTTCAGATAAATGGATTTTTAGTTCTTAATACCCTTGACCAGCTCTACCTCTACATAATCATTTATCATCCCTTTGTAGTAACACAGCATACTAAATTGAAATAACAAATTAAAAAAAAGCAGCATTTTAGCACTTTGTTAAACTTGTTAATTGGTTTTCATTATGTTTTCACCTTTTTTCTTCTATTTGTTTTGTACCTGTCTTTCAGTCCCCATGTTACCTCCTGCAAGCATCTTCACATCAACTCATATCTTCTCCCATATGCTTTGTACAACTGTCTGATTTCATTTTTCTGTAGGAATTCCTTTTCTGTTTTGTGGCTTTTCTGGTGCAGGTGGCTTCCAGTGGCGCCTGGCGGTTTCTCACTGAGAAACTTGCAGAAATAGAAGCAAGCAGGTAGAACCAGAGCCCTGGGAACTGCAGCTACTGTTAGGTGGGCATGACCCTGGAGTTGGTAACGGAAAGCTAATATAATGCAGCTGAGTAGGGCCTCTCTCATTGTGTTGTTTTCTACCCACAGCAAAAATGGACAGAAGTGGCACAAGACTGCACAAAGGCTGTTGAGCTTAATCCTAAATATGTAAAAGCTCTCTTCAGACGCGCAAAAGCTCATGAGAAGCTAGACAATAAGAAGGAATGTTTAGAAGGTGAGTGTCTCTTGATGTGTATACTTAGAAGTGGAATTAGCTCAGGCACTTTGGAGAGGATAACTTCTGGGATTGTTTTGTTTTTACTTCTGTAACTACGGTAATACAGAATTATTTATTTAAAACCATTCATAGCTACTGCAAATATATTTGCTTCTCTTATAAGAAGAAACCTTTTCCCATTTTTCAAGCTGTCATCCGCTTAGATCTGAAATACCTGCTGAGAAATTTATATTACTGCAGCCACTCAAGGTATTCTTTTTCCAGAAAACTCCCTATGTTTTAGAATAGAATTCATGTAACATGCTGAGTGGATAACCCAGACAACAGTTGTTCTACTTCCATACAGTAACAAACTTTCTTCCCTGTTTGTTTCAGAGAAACGGTACTACTACAGAAACCAAGGTGTTTTTGCAGGTGGAGATACGTGGTCAGAAACAAGAGTATTACAGTCATTTAAATGCATTTGGCAGGTATTAAAGGGACAACAGCTTCAGTAGCATTTGGTTCTGATGTGTAACTGTTACGAAAATTGGAACAGATTTAAAAAAAACTTTCTCTTTTTAATATCAACACTATGTGTTTGCCAGAAACTACTACATCAAATCCTTCCAAATACCATTCCTAACAGAATACATTTTGAACTGCTAGGAAGATGTGACTGAGAAGCCGTGAAAGTTAAGGAGTACTACAGGTCAGGTGTGTTGTCTGAGGGCCCTTTTGAACTAAGGGACACTGTTTCAAAGGACCCATTTAAATTTCATCAGGTGAAATAATTTCTGCTGATGTAAGATTAAAAGGCAAATGAAAGTTTCAGCTGTGCTCATTATCAAAGAAGAACAGAAAATAAGGCAGTGCTCTGACTGGCAAATCTAACTTAAATTAGTTTCATTATGTATAACAGCTAAGAATTAGGTCTGCTAAATTAGAAGGTAAATAAGATGTGTCTAAAAATAGATAAATTTTATTTATCTATATTTATTTATCTGCTGGCAGAATGCCATTCTGCCCTGTAAGACTATAGTGACTAGGAAAGGACTACTTAGGTCATTTAGTGTAGTCCTTTGCGATCATTAATCGACCAGCAGCTGCACTCCCAGAGTGCTATAATAAAATCTCAGTCTTACGTAGTTGCGATAAACTTACAGATGATAAAAGCCCCAAGAAAGATCAAGTGTCCCTGCCATACTAGGGTAGAGTTTAAATGTAACTCCTTTTTAATGTTAGTAGCAGTAATGTTTGTAGCAATTATTTTCAACCTTGATTTGTGTTTGATTTTTAGCTTGCAGTTTTTTCAGATCTGAAAATTACCTGCTTTTTCTGAACTACACTGGTTTTCTAATACAATACTGCTTTTACCTGCCAACCATGTATGGCTGGTAAAATCCCAGGAAGTAGGGTAGGTTCGTGTAGAGGAGGAAAGCAAAACCAAACAAATGAAAACACCCCCCCACCACCAGCAAAAAACCCCTCCAATGATCCCTGGCAGTATAATTTGGGAAGACGTTGCTGCCTCAGCCAAGTCCGGGCAGTAGTTAACAGCTGCCCGCTTTGAGCAAAGTGTGTCTGCTAAGGTGGTACAGTACAGTATTACTGCACACTATCTTTCACACTCGTGTAGTGTGTTTTCCCGAGCACCCCAATGTGCTTCTTGACCATGCTAGAGTTGTGGGGATTTTCTGTATAAATGATGGCATAATAATACCTATAGGGTGTAGAATTACAGAAACTATATTTAAACTCCAGGGTAAGACACTTGCTTTTCAAGTGTATTCAAACAATACACTGTTTGAATTTCAAGTCCAAACTCTGTTCATCTTTATTGATGTTTAAGTGAAAATTAAATAGGAAAAATCAGTGGTAGTATTACATTAACTAGAGTATCCAGAGAAATAATGATAATGTACCACAAAAGCGCATTTCACACTGCAAAGCATGGTTCAGGCAGAGGCTCTATGTGTGAATGAAAGTGATATGATATGAGCTAGCACTTTAAATAGACCAGCAAGCTATTTCTCTTAAACTTGCTCCATTCTGAAGTCACAGAGGTGAGCAGAAAAATTTGAGATATAATATGGGAAGATTTCTTAAACTGAGGACGAAGCGAGATGTGATTGGACTGAGTGTGAATTTTAAAAGTAGAAAATCAGGACCAGTCCCCGAGAAGAAGCTGTGTTAACACTTTTAATGCAAACATAATATGAACATAATTACTATCCCCAAAGTTTCAAAATGTTGAAAGCCCCTGCTGGAGGTATACATCTTCGCTGTTCATCTAAGTGTGTTTGTCTCTAGATAAAAACATGAACATAAATGTAATTTCTTTCATTCACTGTTGTGAAGTCCTTTTATCACAAGGAGATCATTTTGGATACAAATTTGTATCTCGGAAAACATGGTAAATACAGCAAACTGGAAATAGAGGCTTTTACCCTCGAAGTGGATGTTTATTAGTTTGACAGTGACTCATTGTAATAGTGGCACATGTTAGGGTACTCCAGTGACTACCAGAATTTGTCTTTAATCTCACTTTTGTATGTTGCTTCCTAGATGTCACTGCAGTCTGCATTTTAGAAGCCTTCCAAAACCAGCAAAGTATGTTATTAGCAGATAAAGTTCTTAAACTCCTTGGAAAAGAAAAGGCCAAAGAGAAATACAAGGTAGGGCTTGTGATATTGCTGACAAATTCTGATTTCACCTGACTGGTTGTTGAAATGTTGATTGTTGGCATTCTGTCAGTTGTTGTAAGCAAGTCCCTGTCTTCATCTGCTGAAGTGTAAGACATGAGTCCTTTTGTACAAAGCTACTATTGTACCGATGTTTTCCTTTAGAACCTGTCCAAACTTTTGAAACCTCAGTAGGAAAGAGACACCTATTTCTAACAATTGTTTCCCTTTAATAATCAAATTTATTGTGACATTCAGGAGACACCTGAGTTGGTGTGCTGCCTTACATGGGGCTTTTCTGGACTTGCAACATAATGGAAACAGGATATGTTGGAACAGCAGTAGCCAAATGTTCAGTCGCACATCAGGTGGCTGAGTTAGGTATGTGTGTTGAAATAGGAAGGTTTATAAATAGTAATTAAAAATGTGTAAAAATGTTGGTTCCATATGTAATGAATAGCTTAAAATGAGAAGAATGATGATTGAGGGCTTTTTCCCCAGGTTATTCTTGGTTTTATAAATAGAAATTTCATGTAGGAAAGATTAAGTTGACAGCAGAATTCCCGCGTTTTAGAAAGTGGCAAAATAATACTGTTTTAAGGTTGGGGGTTTTTTAAATAAAAAAAAAAAGAAAAGCAAAAAAGCATGGCTTAAGAAAAAATTATGCAGTGCGAAGTCACATCTTTTTATTAGTGGTCAGACTTCCTGATTCTGTCTTGAGAAATACACCTTCATCTCCTAACTGCCACGAATTACTTGTGACATTCAGTCGCAGGCTGTTTCTGTTCCATTTCTTTAAATAGGTGCCAATACTTGTACTTTTCTATTTTGGCACTCGGATATCTTTGCGTTAACGTTTGGAAACTGCAGAAAAGAGAACTATGGAAGTATAGGGGTAGCCGGGTTTTAAGTGGCTGTAGGTTTACAAAAAGGTTGAGATGGGTATTAAAACATTCTCACTTGTCATTAAAACATTCTTGCTTGTTTTTTGTGGCGATGGTTGAAGTGCTGAAATCCACGTTGGTTTTGAGATGCTGAATTTCTTTCCTGTAGAAACTCACATAAATGTGTGATGTTGAGGTAACAAACATGAATTGTGCTGTTAGTGTGGTGGTGGTAGCATCATAAAATAGGTGTGCTTCAAATAGGCAGTGTTACAATAGAACTTGATAGAGGAATTCAGAAGAGTGCATTCAGACTTTTCTTGCAGGAGAGACTGAATTGTAATTCTTGTGTGCCGTGTTCATTTTGAGCAAGAAATATTTTTCAGCTGCAGAAAGGATTTTGTACCTGAGAGGTGTTACTTCTGGGACTTCAAGTAAAATGTGTGGTATCTGGGCCAAGCTCCACGTAGAATTAGGATATTGCCTCCTTAATCGTCTTTGTAACAATAGACAGCAGCTTCTCTTGGACAAGTTGGAGAAAAGGGCAAATTGCTGTTCAAAATCTACTTGAATTTAGGCTCATGCTTAAACTGCCAGCTTGCATTTTTCATCCAATTTATGTGCACACATACTACTTTAGTACATCTACCCAATGTCTTACGATATCCTGAGAGTCCTCATTTCTGGCCACACGTGCAGAAAGATACCGTCTCCCTCCTCTCTTGAATATCTTCACTTTATTTCTACTGGTGATGGGTATTGCGTTGTGATCTGAAGCTTGAATAATCCCTAAATGTCCAACTGTCAAATACAAAATATCATACTATCAAATGAGAGAGTGCGAAGTCATACATTGATTCTTTCATGAATGAATTTTTTGATAATCGCATTTGTTTATCCATTTCCATATTTACCATCTGATCTTGCCATCTAATGACTTGAAATTACATTTCTCTGTTTCAGAATCGTGAGCCTCTGATGCCCTCACCACAGTTCATTAAATCCTACTTCAGTTCTTTCACAGATGATATAATCTCCCAACCTTTGCTTAAGGGTGAGAAATCAGATGAAGATAAGGATAAGGAGGGAGAGGCTTCTGAAGTAAAAGAAAAGTGAGTGTACAGTACAGTTGGGAATTGTTTGGTATTGGAATTAAGTTTTCAGGGATTTTTGACCTTCTGCTCGGTGTAACTTGCTGTTGGTTTCGTAGTACTTGGCATGGGAAGTCCTGTGGTAATGAAGTGAGCCTATTAAATGAGATCAGTATTAAAACTGAAACTCTTACGAAAGCTGACTGGCTAGCTCCAAACTGTAGGTGGCTTTGATCCACTAAACAGAGGAAGGACAATGAGATTGGGAAGATAGGCTGAATATTTACTACAGGATCATAGTAAATCTTAGGAGATGGGAGGACTGGAGAGTGCTGAATGATGCTTCTGGAGAAAGGAATGTTTTATACTGAAGGAGAGTTTCCAAGGAAGAGAGCAAGTTAGTCTTTGGACTGGAAGGGAGAAGATGAGCTAGGAAAAGGGTCTTTGTTAATGAAAACTATGAATTTACAGCAACTGAGGCTGAAAGGGTGTTTTATCTTTCTGGAATCAAATTGCACATAAATGAGAGGTTTGTTCTGACAAAGAAAAGCTTGAGGGTTTTGTTTGGTTTTTTTTGAGTGGAGCTTGAGCACCACATCAATGGTGCTTTAACTTACTATGCTGCTTTCCAGTTTGTTTTTGGAAGATATCACTGCTGTCAGTATGGAAACCGTTGCAAACAGCATTAATTTTTTTTTTTTTTTTAAGTAAGATAGAATGTCCTGATCTACAGGCAGATTCACTGAATCCAAGACGCTTAGCTGAGGACAAGGCAGTGCTTACTGTAATTTTTTGCTGTGAAATCCTTTCTTCCACATATAAACTGCACATCGCTAGGTTTAATATTTCACTTTTCTGACCTGGAATTCCATCCCAGCCCTCTTGTTTGAAGGCAAAGATTATAGCTGTCCTTAATGTGGAAAAAAATTTCAAGGGACAAATGAAGCTCAAGTTCAAGAGCTTTAAAGCAATTTCCTTCTTTATTTCCAATGTAATTTGGCCATTCTTTGTCTAAATTGTTTTCAGTCTGTGGCTCCGTCCAGGAATATTTGTAACTTTACTTATTATGCTGGTGTTGTAACTGAGTATAGCAAAAGTTAGTATTTGTTATGATTTAATGAAAAATCTGAATTGAAATTGCAGTGTTCAGTGAATGCATGTATATATACAACTGTTCTTACATCATTTACAGCTCTGGCTATTTGAGAGCAAAACAATACATGGAAGAAGAGAACTATGACAAAATCATCAGTGAAAGCACAAAAGAAATTGAAGCAAAGGGAAAATACATGGCAGAAGCTTTGCTTCTGCGAGCTACTTTCTACTTACTTATTGGCAATGCAAATGCTGCCAAACCAGACCTAGATCAGGTCATCAGCATGGAAGATGCAAATGTGAAGGTAAGAATCTGTCTCAGCTGGATTGCAGTTTGGGTTGAGAAAATGTAGAAGTTAGCTGATAAACTTGCAGTATAGTTCAAGAAGTTGTTTTTCCAAGTTTTCAGATACTTTAATGGGAGCGTTCTGGTTTATTTGCTGTTTTGTCTTTTTATTCCTGACAAATTGTATTTTCAATGGCTTGTTGATTTTTGACACTGCTGTGCTAAGTAGTACAAACTAAAGAACAGAGGAAGTTGAATGAATTGGAGGCTTATCCAGGCTGAAAAATCCATTCGTAGATAAGAGAAAAACATAAATTGTACTTGCATATTGAATTGCTTCAAAAAATGTTGATGTATTTGTAAGCGTAGGGAACCTGTCTTATAAAGGATTTTTGGGGCGTTGAAAATCCACTGAGATGGAAGCGTGGGCTGACATATTGGAAATTAAGCAAGGGAGTTGATTTATTTAGAGTCAATATGAAATTTATTCCTGCTTAGAATGAATGAAATCTGTCAGTGGGAGAAACTAGTCAAATGAAAAATTTAGTGTAATTGTAACAAAGCCTTAAGTCTGGAGGAATGTTGGAGTAGCTAATGCTTCTTTGAACTTTTTTTACAGCTCCGAGCTAATGCTTTGATCAAACGAGGAAGTATGTATATGCAGCAGCAGCAGCCTGTGCTGTCCACTCAAGACTTTAACATGGCTGCTGATATTGATCCTCAGAATGCAGATGTTTACCACCATCGAGGACAAGTAAGAAACATTAGAGATTTTATCCCAATACTTGAATATTTCAATATATACTAAAAGAAAAATAAAGATCAGTACGTCATCGGAGACACTTTATACTGTTTGTGGCAGAAAACCATGAACTCCTAATTTGGAACTGTTACGGAATGAACACACAGTCTAATTTGCAGGTTCAGGTCAGGCAGAAGCAGATTATTTCTGTAGCTATAGGAAAGAACGCAGAGCGACAGAGGTTCAGCCCTCTATCAATATGAACTCTGACTTAAAAGTACTAGGGCTTGTATACATTTACAGCAGATGTAAGCTGCTCTCTGAAGGGGCCTGATATGGCAGAGCAGCATCTGCATAGAAGGAAGCTTTGCTACAGCAGATGTAATGTATGTTCCTGATAACTCGGCATCTGCAGCACTGCGGCCTAGACTTGCATCTGTTCAGCTCATCCCTCTCTGGCTTGTGACGCTTCTGTGTCCTTGACTAATTTCCTAGACCTAGAGAGGCCTGCTTCCCCAGAACTGTAATATAAAAGGTGCTGGAAGAAAAAAGGAAACGCTACCATATGCAGATATGCTAAGTTGTATTCGTAAGGAAGACTTCCACGGATCAAGTGCCTCTCTCCATGAATTCATTAGATCTCTTTAGTGCTCAGAAATAAGAGTGGTATTATGTGTTGATTGAAGGGAATGAAAGTTTTCTGCAGATTGAAAATTAGTGTTTTACAGTAGCTTCACAGTAGAGTAAGAGAATGATGAAGTGAGCTCCACTCTTGTGGAGGAATGAGACTGTCAAAAAAAAAAAAAGTTGAAATGCAAGCTGGGAAAGCCAAAATGTTTCGTCATCCAAATAGTCCACAGACATTAACTACAGTGAGGCAAAGTGACTTGAGAAAATACGGCATAGTTTTGGAGACTGGACATAATGCTAAAACAGTAATGGCAACAGTCTAAAATGCAAGCATTCTCAATCCCGACACACGGACGTTGCCTTTTTGCATATGAAGCCAAAGTTTCACTGGTGGGTTTGTTATTTTATGGCAGTGATGTTTAGTCATGGGTTTTGTAGGTTTCTAGGCAGTTGTAAAACTGAACTGGAGATGATATGAGTAACTGACCCTAATTGAATTATCACTTAAGTGTCTGAAGCACAGATTAAATACAGAGATAGGATTTTCTTTCATTCTGGCTAGCTGAAAATCCTGCTTGACCAAATTGAAGAGGCTGTGGAAGACTTTGATGAATGTATCCGATTGCGACCCGATTCTGCCTTGGCTCAAGCACAGAAATGTTTTGCTCTGGTAGGTAACAGGCTGGTGTTTATCTGGGTGCTTTTTCTTTTAAAGAGCTCTGGAAAACATATTGTGTTTCTCTGTTTTATTCCAATTTAATGGAAAAGTAGGGTTTGCTGCTTTCATTTTGAAATGTTCATTGTTCAGACAGTAGGTCATCTTTTCTGTTTTGTGGTCGATGAACACAAATCTTCATTCTAATTGTATCACATAAAATTGATTTAAATAAAGCTTTAATGTTGTGGAAAATGGTTATCTTCAAGAAATTGGAAACAAACTATTTCAAGCTAGTACAATGCCTCTGCATGCAGGAATCTTCTGAGGACAGCTTTGCATGGTGTGAACAAGGAGGTATTCTAGGCTTGTAACTTCTAGGCTTTTGAAATAGAGGGAGGCTATTGGCAACTCTCAGGCCTTATGGCTTCCTTCTTTCACTCTTTCTCCTCTCCAAGTCTACTCTATTAGAGACTTGGACACGTGGTAGGTTCCTAAAAACAGATTTGGTAGGATGTACAAGCACATCACCTTCTGGAACTTGTAATTGTTATGATGCATGCTTCTCTTGGGGAAGTGGGTAGAGGTCTGATGAGCCTTTTTTTTGTGTGTGTTGTTTCATTTTTTTCCTTTTTTATTTTTCTTGAGTAGTATCGCCAAGCTTATACAGGAAATAATCCTTTGCCTGTGCAAGTAGCCATGAAAGGCTTTGAAGATGTCATAAAAAAATTTCCAAAGTGTGCTGAAGGCTATGCACTCTATGCTCAGGTACATTTTTCTCTCTCAAAGAAAATGCTGCATTCTCTTGCACCTTTTATCTTGGATAACATACGTTTCTTCAAATAATATATGAAGATTTTTGATAGTAAGTTCTGAGATAACACATGCTGTCTTTAGTAAGCTGCCTGAATTTATGGGTGTGGGTGTTCTGGGGTAGAGGAAGTAGAGGGGGAATTGGTGGAGCAGAATATAAGTGATTAGAGTCAAGGGTGGTTATTAGGAGACAGAGGTCTGGCATACACTTCCCCTTGAATTCCTGCACGCGTGTGGCATCTCGCTTGATGGATGTCAGGGATTCTCTAGGTAATTTGGGAGTTAAATGTGAGGAACTAGGGTAACAGTTTTGTTCTGCTACAAATGACATGTACTGGCCAAGCAGAGTTTAGTACACGTGCAGAGTACACTTGTAACAGACTGTCATTTCTTCTCTAAGAAAACATACTGCTGGTTCTAGTATGAAGCATGAGATGTTCTGATTTTAAGTAGGTAGGCAATATGGATGCATTTCCTTTTGAAAGAAGTATATTTGAAAAAGGAAGAAGTTGAGACTTGCAGGTACAGACTTTTAGAATGGTTTTTACTTGCAGTATACTTAGCATGTTGCTTGTGGATCTCCCATTACTGATGGTACTGTGATCAGTAATTTGTGCACTTAAAGCCTAGCAGCTTTCTTCTAAAAAGCCTCAGTTTTGCAACTTAACTCTGGTAACTGATGTGCCTGGCCTGCTCTACGATAAGAGAGCTGTATCCAATCTCACATCATCAGTATGGTTTTAATTAGAATTAGCCTAGCGCAGAGTGCATGTTTTGGTTGCGTATTCACATATAGGTTTCTCTTTTGATGCAGGCACTAACTGATCAACAGCAGTTTGGCAAGGCTGATGAAATGTATGATAAATGCATTGACCTTGAGCCAGACAATGCCACTACATATGTTCATAAAGGGTATGTATTGAGTTTGCGATCCTTTTGGTTGAGGGCAGTTGGCATATTTAGGTGAATCAACCTGAACTGAATGTTTGTGTTCAGAAGCTTAGCCAGGAGAAATAACCCTGTGAAAATATCTTAGTGCTGTTAAATGTATTTCTGCGGTTTCTCTTGACTAAACTGTAAATAAGTTTCAGGGAAGTTTAATTAGTGTTTATTCCTAATTGAGTATCTACTTGAAGTATATCTGACTTTCACTTTAGCCCTATCTTAATTTCAGCTTTGTGCTGAAGTTTTCTCTTTCATAACACAACCTGTAACAAGTCTCCTTGGGAGGAATTTACCTTTCTTTAGAGTCATTAAACTGGTAACGTGGTTTATTGAAAGTGGCTTTCACATACACGTTTTTAAAAGTCACAAAGTTACTGTCTACCCTGCATTAGGAATTAAATACATTTGGGATTTTTTTTTTTAATGTGGTCAGGGTTTTGAGAGGGGGAGTATGTGAAGTTTGTTCTAAATTTTCTTTCTCTTCTAGTTTACTTCAGCTCCAGTGGAAGCAAGATTTAGACAAAGGGTTAGAACTCATAAGCAAGGCCATTGAAATTGATAACAAATGCGATTTTGCATATGAAACAATGGGAACGATTGAAGTGCAAAGGTAATGTTGAATTGCAGTGTTAACAGTTCTTAGTTACTTTTGAAATTACAGTAGTCCTTTAGATTTCCTTATGGATCTTAAGTCTTTCTAAGATCTTCTCCCCAGTGCTGTGCAAGGCCAGCTCTTACCCGAAGTCCTGATTTCTGTTCTGTAACTCTTAGGTAAAGCCTTCCTTTCTCTATGGCATAATTCTGCTTTATGATCTGACAAGTTCCCGTGTTCACCAATTTCATATTTACTGGACAACATGCAGATGAGTCTGTCTACGTTTAAGTACATCCCTTCTGCATTTAAAGTGACTTCCTTAATCATTACTAGGCTTCCTGTGTATCTAATGTCGTCCTCAAACATATCTTAGTGGACCATTTGTACTGAGGATCCTGAGCTATACTCTCAAGCCTGACGATTTGGGTTTCATTCCAACAGGACTGCAGTTTGCAAGTTCACAGGGTAAAGAGGAAGGACTTAATGCACTATTCTGTAACAGTGCATTGCCTTACAGTTGTGCAAAAGTTTGGGGTGTATCTGAGAGTATAGTTGAGTCTTTTTTGGTTTTTTACATGTCTAGCCATGAAAAGGACAGACAATTAAACTGCTGCCA
This sequence comes from Pygoscelis adeliae, assembly GCF_000699105.1. Lineage (NCBI taxonomy): Eukaryota > Metazoa > Chordata > Aves > Sphenisciformes > Spheniscidae > Pygoscelis > Pygoscelis adeliae. The sequence goes on from NW_008824804.1 coordinate 347,250, forward strand.
TGAGAAATTTTGCAAGCGTTTCCTATTTAAATAATGTGAGCTCTTGTCTGTGCTAGTTTTCCTCTTAAGTATACAAACTCTTTTCAGGGGAGACGAGAGTTCATTTAGTTGTCCCAGCATTATCTCTGTAGTAAACTTGGTGGCCTGTGGAGAACGTTTTATCCCCCGCTACCACCCGTGGGGGCTCTCAAAAGAAAGGCTGTTTAACAGCTGTCCTAGTTGCTTAGGCTTGGTAACAGCTTCTCTCAGTTTGCTCATCATCATCGCAAGTTCTCGTGGTGGTTCCTCCCGAAGTCGTTTTAAGCTGTTAGTAGCGGAGAGTGTAAGTCCTGAAGGAAAAAAGATGCTGTAGAGATGAAAAGATTGCTTTGCCAGTCTTAATTGGACTACATTTTGGGTTATTTCAGAGGTAATCTGGATAAAGCCATTGAAATGTTCAACAAAGCTATCAACCTGGCCAAATCTGAAATGGAGATGGCCCACCTCTACTCACTCTGTGATGCTGCCTATGCCCAGACGGAAGTTGCAAAGAAGTATGGATTGAAACCACCAACACTGTAAAGAAACGAGGAGGAAATGACCGTCTAAAGTGAAGTTGCCCACTTCAGCCAGCCCTAAAGACGCTGTTGCAGACCATGTTGAATGGTGGAACTTAGTTTTTTCCCGTTCGTGGTGTTGTCATTTGCTACATCTGTTAAATGTTTAGGTGTTGTGGGAGTGGTTGTTCAAGGAAGTATGCAGTGTTGCATCTTGTTCCTTCTGCAGCAAAAACCTTAAAGCAGCGTGTTAAGGGAAATTAAAGTTGCAGGGGAACAAAGGGAAGATATTTTGGCCATGCAAATAAAAACTTCACACTGGTTCATTTTGGGTGATTATGTTGTGGGCGATTTTTGCTTTATCAAACAATATTACAGCATGTGGGGTTTTTTTCCTGTTGATTTTAAAGGTAATACTAGTCAGTGCTGTAAAATAGGTTTCTTTTTTATATGCAATTAATCCTTGAGGGTTGATTTTAATTTTGCAAAAAGGAAAAAATTAATTTTCAAACTGTTTAATAATAGAGGGTTTTTTTTAAGTCGGTAGATGTGGAGCGAATCCCTGTAAATATATGCAAGCATGCACAATCTTCCCTTAAAGCCCCTCCCACCCTCTGCATAACTTACTTAGAAATAGTCCTGTGGCAGCTATTAGGGAATTAATTTGATAGTCCTTATCCTCATCCCAGAAAGCCCTAGCGTACTGTATAGGAGAGCTAGTAAAGAGGTCGGCTGGGGAAAGAGGCCAGGTAACACTGCTTCAGTGTAGGTTTTACTGGAAGAAAGGCCGTGTTCCTGTGCAGCAGTCCTTACTTGAATGTCACAGGAAATTGTTCTGGAGGGTTCAGAGGGACTTTGAGGAACAGAAGGCATTGCTGGGAGTAGAGCTGCCAAGGTAAGGTCATGCTTGCATATAATCTTTGTACAATCTCTGACGCTCTTGCTTAAATGTAACAGCTAAAAGACAGTCTAAATTCTCTTCAGTCTCTAGACACTGCTGTGTTCTGATCTGCTCCTTGTAATTGCCCCTTTGCAGGATTAAGTGAGATAAGGAACAAAGCGTAGGCTAAAACTTCAAGTAACGGGTTTAGAATCTGTACTGGTTTCCTTGTTCTTTAGACCCTGTCTTGTCCAAGATTACAAATACTGTAGAAAGGAAGCAACCGTTCTGCAAACAGGAGACTGGCAAGTTATTAAATACTAGTATAAACTGTCATCTTCTAGCTAGGAACTTCACAGAGGGCTCTCTTGCTTTGGGTTGATCTTTCCGGTATGGAAGTCGGTCAGTCCATCTCGCCTCTCCCTGGATTGATGTGGCTGGATAAAGCTCATGCAGATACTTAACTGATGTAGCTTAATTTACCATACACTAATTTGGGCTGCTTCCCATCCTGAAATCATAGATTTGCTTGTGCTGAATTGTCTAATGTATTTCATCTTTTAAAGAACTGAACCATGCTGTGGTCAAACTGTCTTGTTCTCTAGTTGTGCCACCATATAGTAGCAGCAGCTTGTATTTTCAACTTGACCTTCCTTTCTCCCAGCAACCACAGTTGAGAATTCAAATGGTGGAGAGCAGACATACAGACTTAATCATTCTATTTTAGCTAGCTCAGTAGGTGATCTGAAATCATAGCGTTGGTGTAGAATTGAAGGCATTGGAAAGTACTGGCAGCTTCTAAGGGTGCTGCACATAGCAAGTGTCAAATGTCTTCTGGAACTTCCAATCTCTCCGTCAATTACCTGAGAACAAAAATATGCCAAGCTGACTGATGCGTCCTGGTCTCCTGAGGAGTTTTTATTCGCATGGCCTTACTTACACTGGCATTTTCTCCTCTTCACCCTACCTGTACCCCATTCCTTACCCCACCCAATCAATTAAGGGAAAAAAGCATGTGCTGTTGAATACTAGCATTCCAAATCATCGCAGACGTTTGCCTGTTCTTGAACTAGTTTGAAACTGCACTGAAAGGATGCATTGTCTGTAATTTTTTTTGTAAATGACGTATCACTTGTAAACTGAAAAAATAAATATTACCTTCAAGTATCTCTCTCTGACATGCATAAGAACAGGTTTTGATGAAAGCGTTCTCTGCAGTGGTGCTCTGTGCTTACTGAGGTTGCTCTGAATCTAGGAAGAGCTAATAATGACTGCCTCCCTGTCATCTTCTCTCACTTCAAGAAAAAATGAGGAGACATGGAATTAACGAGTCTTGTCTCTGATTGCTTCTGTCACCCACAGAGGTACGGTCTTGAGAGCTGCAGATCACAGGGGAAAGGAAATCCAGCCAGGAAAGCTGGGAATCTGCGTAGCTGACACCCTGTTAATGTGTGTATGCAGGTGGATCCCTTTAGTGAAAGGCATATTTTCTTTTTTTTTTTTTAAATGTCTGATATAGTTGAGGTTTTGCTTTAAGCCAGGTGTGGATGTGAACTTTGAGAAAAGCTTTCTGTAGTAGGGATTGAGAGCTGAAGTGAAACAAGTATTGCTGCTATTTAAAAAAAATCAATCATCTGTTGAGATAACGTAGGAAGCTAGTAGTGAAGACTTGGATAAACCTGGCGTATCCTAGAGACTCTGGGAGGCTGCTTCTACACATAGTTGTCTTGCATCGTAATTCTGATCATGTAAAATCCCTGTTGTTTGTGTTAAGAGACAAGTTTGCTAAAATGGAGATTAGGAGTTGTGCCTTGAATTACTAGGACCTAATTGCAGATTGAAAGTGAAGAGGGGAACTAACATATACTAAGGAGCTGTACTGTAACTTAACTCTGCAACTATTAGGAGCGGCTTAGATGCAGCTTTAACCAGGCTTCCCAGCTGCAGTGGTAATAACGCTGTCCGGTACAACAGGCATGACAGTTCTTTTTAAGGAAATGGTAGAAAACATAAATTCTTGCAGGCTGAAATTCTGGAGCTCTTTCAGGGCTGTTACTGGCTGGTTTTCTATACTCACAGAATACTGGTGCGTATGTATAATACGGATACTTAAAGTGCCTGTTTTCTACCAACACAGAGATTGAGTATTGACCGCTTTAAGTATTCTCTGAGAACTGTGTACTTTTTTCAGTGAAACCCCCCAAAATTCACAGTCCCATTTGTATCACTTCTGAGTGGATCGCACTGGAGACCCCTAAAACATCCTACTAAAACAAGGTGCTTAGAAGTTGTCCTGACAGACTGAAGAGGACAGAACTCCTATCACCTCTTCAGCCGAGTCCACCGAAGTAGCTCACTACAGATTTTCATCTGTTCTCTCCATTTGGGATTCCAGGGGAGGCGGTTCCAGGCCACGGATACTGTTGTCTGTTGCAGACTGCACTTTGCATTTTTAAAATTAAGTGGTCAGCCCACGAGAATCCTGCACTGCTTTAATCCTCCAAAGGTAGTATTTAGTTCCTGCTCTGCTGCATGTTAAACTAGTATAGGGAGGGGAGGGCAAGAGACAGAGTAGTTTAGTGTAGAAAAATGGATGTATAATAGTGGCTGTGATTTAGAAGCTGGAGCTGTGACAGCCATCAGGGATGCCGACTGTTGAATATGTGGGAGGCACTACTCGTGCAGGAGACTTGACTCAAATGGTAAATTGTTAATTTTTTTATATTTATTTTTCAAGAAATAAATCTTCATTTCACCTTATGCTCTGTGGCTTGTTTCTTAAGAGTTCCAGTACAGTATGTACACCAAAATGCAGTGAAAAGTACAGACTAAAAAATGCCTGCTGGAATAGATAATGCCACTGAGTGGAATGGTGTGACCTGTCTTCTGAGAGGAAAGGCGCCTCGGGGTTTGGCTTCATTTAACCATTAATTTTCCCCTATAAAACACATGCCTAGCTCATTCCAGAGAAGCCAAAAGAACATTAAAAAAAAAAAGCCGAGAGAGCAGCTGTGGGAAGAGGAGGGTGGCTAAACACGAATAAAAAGGTAAAGTGGTTTTGGGGGAAACTGGTGGCTAGCTAGACCAAGACAAAAACCTCTCCTCCCATTTTTGTATTTTGAAATCTCCTTTAGCCTTATTGCTTTATCATTTTTGCTTCTGGAAAACTAAAAGCCTAGTGGTAAAGGCTGGATAGTTACAGTTGCTTCTGATTTTCATCCCAAGAAGGAAAAAAAAAATGCCATTTGCAAATTCTTAGCTTTTTACATTAGAAATACAAAAGTGTCTTCCTTCTCAGAAAAAAAAAACCCAAGATGACTACACAATGTTAGGCTGGTTTTAAGTATTTTAAAGCCATCTTTAATAATCGGCTTGTTAGTGTCTTACTTATTGCTCTTGCTGAAGGACTGTTTCCCTTGCAGCCGATGGGAGTTGGCCTTTGGTAGCAGTAATGCATTTAAACACTGAGCAATTCTAGTACCTGTCTTCTGGGAGACTGTGGGCAGAAAGACTTAATCGGTGCAACAAGTTTTCTAACCCTTTTGACTGCCTCCTCTCAGTCTTTTCAGGGGAGGACTGCCAGGCAGCAGAACTGAAGCCCGTTCAGACACTGTATTAAGGAAGCAGTGGATAGCGCAAAGGGGTGGCGACATGTGAATTGCTTTAACAAAACAGTAACCTGCATCACTTCAGCAATAAACAGGAATTGCAGTAAGGAGAAGTTAATACATATATTTCAGGCAAGACACACGAACCAAAACCTGTTACAGATTCTACTGCAGTAGTAGTTCTGTCTGGCAGCTTCTTGCATTGTCCCTAAGTAGTACAGAGCAGAATTTGGCCTGTTTTGCTTAGCGTGTTAAATTTTGAGCTTTCCAAGTTAGAAGTTGAGCATTCAATGAGCTTTGTTGAGGCACACACAACTAAGAAGGACAGAAGTGGAAGAATCATGCTTCTGGATTATCTCGTAATTCACTGAAAAATTCATAATACCAAAGCTGACTTCAGCAAATTTCCAGAGAGAACAAAGTTCCCATTTTTATGTTCTACAAAAAAAGCCCCAAAAAGGTAACTAAAACACTGTGATGCATAAAAAGCAATGTTAACTACTACTGTGTTGAACTGATTCCAGCTCCATCTTAATCCTAGCTGTAAAATACTATAAAATACTGAAGTATGAGAGGAGATATAAAAGCGGTACTTGAATCAATTTTAGAATTACACCACCAAGTTGTTTTTTAAATTAACTGGCACATCTAGCAGTAGCTTCTGGAGCAACTAGTAAGGGAATCCTTCCGAAGATGAAAGCGGCAGCCATTGTGCCAACTGAACCTTCCCAGTTCACCCAGCTTCACTTTTTCATCTCTCTGCCATAGAGATCACAACGCTTCTGGCTTAAAATAGGAATTTGTTGACGTACTTCTGCGAGTTTCTTCAGATCTGCAGGAGGGGAAGAAAGAGCTATTAGAACAGCAGTCAAAAAGGAAAGCTCCTGACTTGCTCTGAGGCAAGGCAGGGAAAAGAGCAGCCTTCATGGAGAATGGGTCTGTAGGGCACGGCAACTGGGCAGCCAGGGCTGAAGGAAGCCTCAGCTTTGCTCTTTCCTAAGGTGGCAGCTTCCTCACAAGTACGGCAACGGGAAGAGTACAGTCAAGCGCTGCTTGTTCTTGCTTTAATCTAGCAAAGGTGGAGAAGGGATGGGAACACTCCATCATCTGTAATTGCACGTGCAAGCCCACAGACTTAAAAAATTCTCTCTCCTTAGTCTCATGACCCATATTCAAGAAAGCAAGCAAGAAAAAAAAACCCAAACCCCCAAACTTTACCCTTACCTATATCTGTGTATATAACTGTTTCCTCAGCCCCAGCTTTGGCTATGACTTCACCCCTGCAAAATTAAGCACATTTGTTCACAGCATTAACCCAGAGGTCTCAAGGTACCAGTCCAGTTGCTGCTGTTTGTACAAAAGGGAGTTCCTACCCTTGATGTCTACAGCTGTAAAGACAGGGCCATCCTAAAAATAGCATCATAATTCATAACTCTGGCATGATAGAAATGGCTTCCAGGCTTTATATGTGGCACATTTTATGTGTGACATACATAATGTAAGTATGTTTCTGAAGATCAAGAATCATGGTAAGAGCAACTATGAGAACCAGTGCCTGTGAGCATGCAACATACCTCAAGGGGAAAGAAACAACTTCACCAGGGACAACCGTATATGGCAAAGCCTAACACTTGCTCCTTTCAGATTCTACTGGCTTTTAATAGGAGTATACTTTTACTCCGCATGAGCTACTGGACATTATTTATCATGTCTCCCACTATATGATGAAAGCAGTGACAGAACACCTAAAGTTAAAAGCTCAAGACATAAGATAAAGCTTTTCTTACTTTGCAATCATCTGGAAGAGACCTATCAGTGGATTTATTTGAAAGAAAGTAACTGCCTGAAGATTTGGTCACTTTTACCTGCTGTGCACCTGCATTGCTTCTGCTTAAGCTGGACATTGTTTATCATGTCTCCCACTAGGTGTTCGGTCACTGCTTTCATCATATAAAGTTAAAAGCTCAAGACATAAGATAAAGCTTTTCTTACTTTGCAATCATCTGGAAGAGACCTATCAGTGGATTTATTTGAAAGAAAGTAACTGCCTGAAGATTTGGTCACTTTTACCTGCTGTGCACCTGCATTGCTTCTGCTTAAGTCAGAATGTGTCTCTTATCTAGCTGAAGACATTCTTCTCGTTCTTTCTCATGTCAAAGCAGTGTTGTTCTCTGAGTAAATGAAGTAGCTTTGTGTAAGCTGCTTAAGATGGTTCAGTTCTGCACAGAGAACTACCATAATGCATAGTATATAATGGACTGAACTTCAGGGACAAGTTGGAAAGGTCAGCAGCTTAACTAATGCTAAATACTTGTACTAAGTAGCTGCTTTGCTGCCAAAAAGAATACATACTGTTCAACCAGTTTTAATTTCTTTCTTGGTTTTCAGTCAGACAGTTTTAAAGAACATAGGCTTAAGTCTCAGATGCTTTTTACCAAGAACTTATGACATTTTTAAGAGTAGATGGAAATGCGGGACTGAAATGTGACTGTCAAGTAAAACATTTTTTAAGCAAGAAAAGGTGGGGTTCGGGTTTTTTTCTGAACTCACCATGGATTTACTACAGTGCTGTGTCCCCAGGCAACATAGGATGCTTTTTCGTCTCTAGCAGGAGATACAGTAGCTACGTAGACTTGATTATCAACAGCTCTGCGTTCACAGAAAGGTGAGGGAAGGGGGGGGAAAAGGTGAGTAGAATTTCTTTTTCATACCACCAGTTAACTAAGCAGAAGAGAAAGAATTCACTCTGAAGGACAAGCTATATATCCTCCTAAGGACTAGCCAAAATTGTAAAGGATATGAGGGTCAGACAAAGCAAAGCCTGGAAAGAGAAGTCTCTAGCACCTGCTCCAGAGTTAGTGGGTACAATGAATTACATGTTCATTCAGTATGCAGCGAAGTTGACTGAAGCTGACCAAATGAATGAATAATACTGCATTTAGGAGTCTCGGGGTCTATTCCTATCTGTAATTAGAGCAGTTCTCAAATGGTTATTGGCTCTTCTGTCTAGAAGTTTGTGTGTGAAGGGTGCTGACAGAGCCATGGGGAAAAGGTCCTTGAAAGGGCGTAACTGCGGAGGGGCTGACAGGAGCGAAGGTTAAGCATTTCCTGCTTTTCTCCTTGACAGCAAAATCATTCTGGTGTCCCATGCAAGGCTTGAGGAATGGTGCAGCTCCAATCGCAGAGTGGCCCTGCAGCACCGCTTCTGATGCATAGTGTCATTTGGAACACAGGAACAGTTCAGTTCCACATGCTACACCTCCCTCTGGAACAGGAGGGTAAGCTGTTACTTTGTTCTTACCGTCCCCTTTGTAGCAGTTCCCAATGAGCTGGTCCTGTTGTCAGGTTAAAAGCCCCTGGATATATCAGCAGCTGGCAACCTTTGTTAAAAGAAAATTAGAACCCAGCCATCACTAAGGGGAAGATAGTTCACCCTAGAGCGGCCCTTCACATTGAGACCCAAGGCGAGGTTTCTTTCAGTACTCCCCGACCTCTGCCCAAAATGGAACCAAACAGAGCCTGTCCAGGCATGACACGGGTGATTACTTATGTCAGCAAAGCCCTGTGATACATTATCAAGTGTGGGGACACACCCATCTCCATCACTCCATCAACAAATGTGTATCAGGAACTGCTTGTTACTTCACTCAAGGAGAACAGACACTCATTTGAATAACAAAGTCGTGGCCACAAGCTGCATTTTGTGTTACTGGGCGAGGATGAGAGTGCCTGATCTCACAGACTGCCCAGTAGGTACCAGCCTGAAAACAGCCCTGCGTAGTTCAGGCCTTAGGGCTAACCATGCTCTCCATTAGGTGACCCAGCCTCACCTTTCTGTCCGTAGATTTGAGCCATCTCAGCAAATCTGATATCATAGCAGATGCCCAGGCCCACTTTACAGTATGCTGTTCTCAGAAGACAAGAGACAACAGTCATATCGCTACCACAAGTACACAAAGGCAATCACAAGACTCGCTGTAGCCATCCTGCCAGCTGTTATTTCATATGTCTCACAGTAACAAGAAAAGCTATATTTAAATGCGTATCCTTATCGGTAACAAGCATTGGCTATTTGTAGGGGAGAATTCATGCTTCATGATGAGAGGAAGACTGTGAGAAGCAGTCTTATCTACCCTTTAAAAACAGCCATTTCCACAAAAACATATTATATCAGGTCTTCGTGTAATGTATTCCTCCCTGATTTAGCTGCAGGTTTTTCAATTATTTTATTTTCAAGAGAAGAAAGCACTCACTGCTTCATGACTACCATCATGTACTTTCTTACAGCACGCACATCGCAAGGAGGAAAAAGCGACCATGGGAGACGAGACTCTTCGGAGAGCTCGGTAAACAGGACATGTTAATTTCTGAACACTGGAGGGAGCGGGGGGAGAGTAGGTGTCTTGCTTTTTTATCTGATGTGGTTGATTTAAGAATGTTGGAACGGGATTTACAGTTAAGTGCCTCCATTATTATATCCTCCTCACATGAAACAATGTGCCAGTGTAGCTGTTTGCTACACATATTCTTTTCCAAGCCACGTTTTATAAGAACCATTTTAAAGATGTAACTGCTATTAAAAAAACACAGTAACTTCTCTTTAACAAATCAATAGGACCCCTATTTAAGGGAAGTGCCATGATGTATGCTTCAACCCTTTCCACTCCTCCGTCCTTTTGCAATCACATTGCCTTTTTAAAAGTTTCAGAAGTGACCCGCGCGCTTGGAACAAACTTAAACCATATTTGCCATATGCCTAATATAAATCCGATAGTCTAAAAATCCATTGCTGGGAAGAGAACTCCAGAATGACTGCAGTGTTACTGTGGCAGAGCTCCTTAAAGAGAGGGCTTGTCTTATACTCACGAGTATCAAACATGGAGAAACTATTCCCTGGACTCAGCGTTTCAGACTCTTTGAACTGTATCTTCCCCGGAATATTAATGTCAAACAAATGAACCTGTAATTATAGTACGATTAATAACAATAACAATTTCTCTGCTTGGTATTTGAGCCTCTTTCTATTAGGCACGTGTTTTCTAGTTACTGTTATCTAGACTACTCTTTTGTCAGGATCCCAACTAAACATTGCTTAAGATTGTGAGATCTCCTAAAGATGATGTAAAGCAATTTTTCTTCTTTAGAGAAATATACATGTCTAAAGTTATTCCGGGGGAGGGGGAAGACTGGCCATTTTAAACAACACATATAATCCCTGTGACCCAAGTGATGCATATATCAAACATTTGTATTGCTTACCAAATAGAACGCCCTGTCCTTCTCCTATACAGTAATGGAGAGTAGTTAAAAATAGCTAAAAATATAACAATTAATTTGTAGTATGGCTCTGTATCTTCTTCGTGGAAAGAATCCTTGCAAAATAGCTAGATACCTTGATCTAATGAGTAATTTTGCAAAAGAAAGGATACATATAAAATGTCTTGAATTTGTCAGGATGATTTTAAAGTATGTTAAAGCAGGTGATATTTTCCATTCTAAAATTTGAGTCCCATTCCAGCAAAACTTCTCCAGAAAATACCTTTGCCAAGACATAAAGTTCCCATGACTTCAGCTATGCAGATGCCTCTTAGCCGCTGCGGACAGTCTCTATCCCTCCCTTGCAACGGAAGATTCTGTTCCTGACCGGAGCTTCCTAATAACACAGCTGTTTTTGTATTATTATTCATTCATATTTACACAGTACAAGCCTGCACTCATTCTACAAACAACTACCGGGCTTGCGGACTGGTGTGGTATGATAGATGGAAGGCAACACAGTACTTCAGAAAGTGAACTAAGTGTAGCTAAGCGTAGAATCAGTTAACAGAATAAATTAATACCTGCACCCCAGAGGTATTTTGCACCACCGCGTTTGTTCCAAGTGACCTTGCATTCTCTTTTTTGTTTTTCCTTGAAAGAAATAAGCTGTTGTTCACCTAAGGAATGATACCTGTATGCATAGTCAGGTTAACAGAAACTACACTCTACAGTTACGAATAGGAGGTAGTTTCTCAGAAGGCACAAAGCAATGTCCAGGTGGAAGACGACAGTAAGCAAGCATCTACCACAAACAGCAGACACAGCTTAACTACGGAACTTGGGCTTCGGTCATCTGCACTAATCGTAGATATAGCACACAAAGTATGTAAAGAACAGTATTTATGATAACAGAAGGACTAAATCCATTGGGAACCTGAGGGAAAATCCTGATCCCACTAAGTGGCATAAAACTATATGTTTTAGACCTAGACCAAGGTACACAGGTGAGTTGGACCAGGATTTACTCTTTACCACAGTTTTCCCAGCATCTGGGAAAAGCCAGTTATGCCTTCTGCATTTTGTCGTCCTTATCCAGAACAAATTTATGACCACCTTTGGGAGGGGTGTTTACATGTCCCAAATAAAAATTATACGCAATTTTACTGACAGCACAGAGCTTATTATTAATGCAAAATTCTACTAATTCACATCACCTTTAGGCACAGATTATATTATTTATGCAACACTGCTGAGAAACCTTTTAATAACAACATTCTGCCACCTTACCTTCCTATGCTTTGCCAACATAGCACCATCAGGCCCAAAGACAGTACATGTATTATACAGCTTTCCACCATCCTCTTCTGGAATGGATCCTTTGTAAAGGCGAGAACAAAGATTTCCCCCACTGTATTATATGGAATTTTGATCCAATGGCGCTAACAGACATTGCCCATTTTTTCCCTCAATGAGATGGTCACTAAGAGTAAACTACCTCCAACGAGATATATGCTGCACTCCTTTGCAACTTCTGAGAGCTTTTGTGTCGATTCCCCAGGGATCTTCTCTGCATACTCCTTGAAGTATTGGGTTCCATATGGAGAATTAAAGCATTCCTAGAATTAGAAGAAAAAAAAAAAATTATGTTAAAATCCAGTAACACCACTGGAAGAAGATGTACTTGACCTTTCAAACTCCTCTCTATCAATGTTCTCATACAATCTTTAGTTACAGGAGTCTAGTTTACAGGAGCTCAATAAGCAAATCAGAAAATATCAGGAGGCCAGAGAGACCTTAGCAATTAGAGAAAACGCAGTGGGTGTGTTGGTGTGAACGCGTGCCAAACAGAACACGAGCTAGGAGTATCATGCAAGCTGCAAGTAACAAGGCTAGCGCGTTTATCAGTCTAGACTTAGCAAGATCACAAGGGATGTTCTCATCAGAATAATGAACCAAGTTCCACCTAGCTCATTTGATGAGTTACAAGCTAAACAGATCCTCTCAAAACTGTGAAATGCTCGTGCTCGTCCAGAGCCCATGATTTCTTCATTTTTAAATGAAGAATTTTTAAATGAAGAAATGCTTGCAAAAGCATGCATTTCTCAAAATTACTTATTCTTTTGCTAAAACAATCCTTTAAACACCATTTCCTCACAACTGAACAGTGTTTTCTGTCCTAGGCTCTAGTTAAAGATTTGCTATCCCTCAGAACCAGGCATGTAATCTTTCGACAGTAAGATTAACAGAGCAGTTTAGATGCCTAAACTAGGTGGCTAGTGGTGTTTGAGATGCCCAAGATATCCAGAACTTTCACTCTGCATTATGTTTGCCAGCGCTGTGAGGATGTGAGACACCTCCCCCAACACTTTTTTGTCCCCTAAAGGAGTACAGCTGAAGGCCACAGATAGGCTATCAAACAGTACCAGCACCTACTCTTCAGCAAGCAATTCCCAGCCCAAGCATCTGCCTTGATTGTTACCTTTGCTCACCAGAAGCTGTAACAAGACCCCCCCAAAAAAAAGAAAAAAGAAAAAAAAAAAGAAAAAAAAAATCAAGTTGTGAATAGCGCAATAAACATTTATGCCTTAACTGCTCAAGCAAACTTCTTAACAACTGTAGTAGATTCTACTGAACTGGACTAACTGAACCAAAACTGGATGGATGGTTTTTGCCCTGTATACAGACACTGGGCCAGCAGGTGCCAGCTAACCCACAGCAGAATTTGTAGATGGAAGAGGTGGGAAGGGAAGTCTCCGCAGGCTGTCAAATGAGCTTCCCAGGCTTTTGAAAGTTGGACTGAACTTCAAGGAAATGAAAGCAATGCCAGATGCCTCCACCTTCATCTTGCGCTTGCAGTGTCAATGCGGGTGGTACTGAAACCATGGGCTCAAGAGAACAGGCAGAGCTCTGTGCAAGCTTGCAGCAGCAGTGCATGGGGCTGTTCATAAGTTGACGCTGGAACAAAACTGCGGACTGTGTGCACAGGTCACCTAGTCCTGTGCTCCCCAAAGTGGTAAGAATACAGAGACAGATCTTTGAATTGCTTTCTGTCAATTTCTAGATTCAAATGGATTCTGTTTTTATTTCTTTATCCATAAACATTACAAATTGTTTTTCTCTCACAAATTTTTCCTGGTTCAGAAATGAAAAAAAGTTTAATACATCAAGGCTAACATGTCACAGGAAAACTGCCATATGCCTCTGCAGAGGTGTAGATTATATAGTCAGTGCAAGTTACTTCTGTTCTTTATGTAGTGTGACTTCAAAAAAAAAAAAAATGCGGAGGGAAGAGAATATTTCATGCCCGTGTCCTAATGCCAGTACAAAATTTACCTCCCAGAAGTCTGTGAAAAACCTTGCCGTTGTTTGACAAGTTTTACTCTAAAAGCATAAATTATCATTGGCAAAGTGAGTATCTCAACTAAATAGGTCTGGAAAACTCGATGTTAGTACACGTGATGAAACTAGCAAATAATATATAATCTCAGTGTAGGAGGCCCAGCCAGAATAATCAAAGGTCACATTTGCAACACAAGAGCTGTGTTAGCACAGAGGAGCTGGGAAGGTTGCTTCATACTTCGCCTGTGACAGCAGGAGGGAAAACATTCTGCGTGTAAAACGGCCAGACCAAAAGTTCACCCAGAGAAGAACTTTGCACTCCTGAATCAGATGCTGCAGGGCACAGGGGTAACACACGTACCCCCAGGAAGAGCTCAAAGCTGCACTGGGAAGGTCACCTCGTTGCCAGCACACTCATCTGTGAAAATTCTGCAAGGTAGTCATGGCTGAAGTCCAAGAGGTAATCAGAAATGATCAGTAATTTTAAGCAGCTATTTATGTTCCCACACAGGGACATCACAAGAGAAATTTGTTTTAATCGTAATTCAGCCACAAATGACCTGCTGGAAACGTCTTAAGTCTATTTTGTTTCTCACGTACTATCTAATCTGGAATGATTATGGCAAAGAGAGTCATTGTATACCTGTTTTCTTTCATTTTCATATCAATATTCTTCAGCTGAAAATTGCCTTTTCCTACATTTCTAGCAAAGAAGGCTTCTGCAAAGATTCAAACCATGGAGTCACTTTCGTGAATTCAGAACATACCAGTGATAGAATTGCCTGGGATTTAAACCAGCAAAAAGTTAACCAGAATCTTATACCACAAAAAGAGACAACCTGCTTTTTTTTTTTTTTTTGCTTCTTGTTTCGCCCCCCTCTTAAGAGTGCTGGTAGACAGAACACCTGTTTTTTTTCCCTATTTTGGAGCGTCATACAGCACCTAATCTATCCAGAGAGAAACAGGAATATATAATGCATTAGTAACGCTAGAAAGAGGTTTCCAAGGGTTTGAGGTATAGGTTCTGAGTAGACCATGATCTTTACTCACAGGTAAAGCCACAACTTTTGCTCCTTTAGCTGATGCTTCTCTCACCAGTCCACAGGCTCGTTGAAGGTTATCTGATTTAACAGCAGATACATGAAGCTGAATAAGAGCCAGGCGGAAGTCTAATGGCAGAAAACAAAAAATCAGTCAGCAGAATTCCCCCAGGAGAAACTTCAAAATTTGAATTCACTAATGAGCATTTAACAAAATAAATTTGCTTATATATTAACATATACACAAACCACTTCCAACTCATTTTGCGGTCTGTCTGTGACTCTGGAAACAGTCTCTTAACACAGGGAGAACATCCAAACCTAGGCTTGCTAATGGGAACCGTACATCACCATCACTCTGCTCAGGTCAAAAAAAATCACAGAGTTCACATGCTAGTAGCACTTAGCCTAGGCAATACCCAGCCCAAGTTCTAATGTAAGATACCGTGTGACAGAAAGGGAGACCACTAGTTACCTAGACCTGCTTCTTCCTTCCCACTTTGCTACATGCTTTGTGAGCCTATCTTTTTGTTGCACCCATCACCTGATGAGCACTGCGTGTCCTAAAGTACTACTAGCAACCTGAAGGATTGGATAATCCCAGAAGCACAAAATATGGGAATAGTTTGCTTTTATCCCTCAAATCACACCTAGCCTGGGAAATGGCTATAAAAAACAATAAAGATAACACCTTTCCTGATCACTTCTTTGCAATTTGGTTTCTAGACAAGTGTCATCAACACTGTCTCTGCTGCAGCTAAGCAGGATTTATATTTGTAGGCTCTTAAAGTACACAAGTGGAAGAGATCAAGTCAAGTTTTGTGCACACCCCTTGGACTTCCTTCCATGAAGCTCCTAGTACCTTGGGCTGTAGGAAAATGTACCCTGATCAGGTAGAACTGTCTCCTCCTTAAAAAAAAAAAAAAAAAGTGCTCTGGCTTCATAAAGTACCCCAGTTTCGAAGCACCTCTCTTCTCTGGGAAACTCCCCTGTCATACAGTCAAAGATCACTACAGGATAAAGAAAAAGCTGCAGGCAACACAGCCTCAGTGGTCAGGGAAACGGGAAGAACTGATTCAAGTGAAGACGAGATCAGGTCAGGAACAGTCAGGCAGAATATCTTTCTTCCTACTTTAGTTCTCACTTCAGTAGCTAAGCAGACAATTTCTAGAGGTTGAGCAAATGATTAACTGCTCACTTTGCCACTCTTCATGCGAGAGACTTAATATTTGGTTTATGGAGTAAACAAAGCTTCACTGAGATTTTGAACAAATGTAACCACGGTTAGCTTCCAGACCCACCTAGATAACCGTACTAGGAATCGGACTAAAAGTTTCCCATATACATGGAATGTGCTTTAGCTCAGAGAAATTGGACGCTTAAAGATTTACATTTCAGCATAAATTCATTTTCGCAAAAAAACCAAAAGAGCATCTACTAGGAAAAATTTTAACTAACTTCCTTCTCATAATGTTTAAAACACCAGGAAACCATTAATCTTGTGTTCCCTGGGCCTCAGGTTTGGAGTTTGTTAAAGGGCAAAATTAAAGCTCAGAATACGTGTACTTGTGCCCACAGTTTTGTTTAAAAACAAGTAACAGAAATAGAGATAAACGTGCAACAGTGCTGTAGAGACCCTAGATCTCTTCTTCCAGCCTTCCTAAGCTGCCTCAAAAACTTCTTTAAAGGCAATTCTTAGGATAAGCCTATAGCAATGCAAACCACAACCAGGTAAAAGCATAGCAGAGTAAAATAATGGCTCGTATTTGTATGGCTACGAAGCATGTTTTTTTGGAAAACATCAGAAGCTAAGCACGTCTGGTTTGTTCAGATCAAATTTCTTGACGATCTGACCATTGCAGCGGTACGGGAGAGATGCACGGCAAGCGGTTTCTACCAGGCTGTTGCAAAGCGAGAGTGCCCAAGGCAGCTGCCCCTAGTACCTGCGGCAGTCCGCACCCCTCCAAAGGCTCAGCACCAGGACTGGGGCCTTTCCAGTCCGGACTAGGACTGGGGACTCCGGGGGACACCGGCCGGGGCAGCAGCCAGCCCACGGCCCGCCCCCGGGGGCCTCCCCCCCACCACATAAGCGGGCAAGGGAC
>NW_008824804.1:364487-381386 GCF_000699105.1 Pygoscelis adeliae
CCCCCGCAGGAACGCGGGCCCCCCGCCCCCCCCCTGCCGGTGCCCCGGCAGGAAAGGGGAGCGCCCCTCCAGCAGGGCCTGCGGCGGGACTTGTTTAAAAGCGACTCATACACTGCTTTTAAACAGCCTGGCTAGTTCCTCGGTCCGGTTTCACAGCACTGCCCCACGCAGTTTTGCCGGCGCAGCTCGAGAGCGCGGCGCAGCCCGGGTTCAGAGCAGGAACGAGCAGGGGATGAATTACTCCAAGCCCAAACCGCTGCCGACCCTTTCCCCCTGCGTAACCCCAGTGGATGGCAGGGAGCTGGGAGTACTCCTCCCGTGCCAGTTCAGCACCTGGCAAAGACGCAGCCGTGCACACAAATCTCTTGGTGCCCGGCGCAGCGCTGATGGGCCGACATGGCGTTTTCCCGGCCCTATGCCATCCGTAGCAGCCTTGTACCTGGTTAAGGGCTCGTCCCCAGAGATCTGAACCAGATTACAGGTAACTCATGCACTTGGCACATCCCCGCTGCCACCTTCTTTTACAAGAACAGCATTTGCTGAGGTAGACACCAATATGCTAACTGCCATGCTGTTTTTATTACTAGCTTTAAACACCGAGTGCTCCCCGTTACTCAACACAGAACTGCCTCGTGTCTATTTTACAGCCTTGGGCTTTTTAAAAGCATGTTTGTAGAACTGCAGGTTCATGTTGTTTAGAGGCTGGCATCTCTTGCACAGTATTTCTCATGCAAGAGTACCCCTGCAAGGTGAAAGCACGTGACAGCAGAAGGGGCGAAGGTAAAACAAAGCGGGTAACGTAGGGTCAACCTCTTACACATGTTGGGCCGAAGCCACTTTTAGGAAACACGTGCTGAGAGATAAAGGATGGGAAGTGCACAACCACCATAAAATGCACAACCACCACTGGTGCAGCAGTTACAAACCTTCCTTCAACAGAAAAACTGTTCAGTCTGCCCCGTGGAGCAGCAAAGGGAACAGCTCATCCCAAACTGAGCGAGCCAAAGGATGGCAGAATTACCAACAGCGGACAACTGCAGATGAGGAGGGGATGCAGCAGCTCTTTGGTGGAGCTCCCTCCCTTTTACATGTGCCCATGGTAGTAGAAACAGCATATATGAACTACTTTTTTTGTTTTTTGAGCAGCACACCTTGCAGGGCTCCAGGTGCAAAGAATGGCTGTCTCCTGAGTTCACACGAGGTTTGGGGCAGAGCACAAAATAAGCAGTGAAGCAGTATCAACCCTTCAAGGCGAAAAGCACAGGCTAAAAATCCACTGTTTCCCATCGTTCAGAGATACACATTGTATTTTTCAAGTTTCAAAACAACAATATCCAAAAGCACTAAATACACCCAAAAGAACAAGTTGCATACTATCACCACCCCCCTCCTTCCCAAAAGGGAGAAACTTTTCAGCCATTCAGTAGACTACCCCTATATTGAAAAGGTTATTTGACAGAATCAAAAGTTTGAAACTACAACAGAAACGCAGCTGGAAGAAAAAGCTGCAAACGCTGCTGAGATCCAGGTGTAAGGCCTAACAGGAACTAAAATGAAAGAGTGGCAATTAATCTTTACTTACATATGGAGAAGGCAATGTAGTAAAAACTGCATCTCCACAGTCAGTATTTTTGACGGATAATACTTGTGAAGTTCTGCACAAATTCTCACACAGAAGCGCTGACCCTGGCTATTAAACACAAAGGTAAGAGCTTCCATTCGGCAGGAAAGCTTAGTGTTTCTTTCCTGCTACAGACCTCATTTCTATCACCAAAATAAAGAAAAATAAAAATCAAACCCCCCACAACATAGCAGCTGTCATCTTATGTTCAACAATATGGACAACAGTGCATGCAAACAAAACAGGAGCCTGCAAACCTCTGGCAAATGATTGAAAAAAATTCCCTGGAGATGACAGGGACAGGAAGTAGCATACTGACTAGTTTGATTTTTCTTTCCAAAACCTGTCACTCCAGTACTATAATTGGAATTTCTGCTTAGCAATACAAGTTTTGTAGCAAACACACCAACTACAGAAACATACACTATGAGGCAAAATTATCCTTTAAGTTGTGGGTAGAGATGCATAAAACACCACTGAAATTATTCATAGTTTGGACTGAGCTTTGTAAAGATAAGGAGTCTGTTGATAGCTTGCACATTGCCTCAAAAATTACAAATAATTAACCTCTTAATGGCTTGGATTATACACGTCTACAGAGAAGAGATTTAAGAACTGACTTACTGTAGCTTTACTTACTGTAGATTTAAAAGGTATAGGTATTTGTTGTCCTCATAGAGAAGCATACACATTACCCACTTTCCATATTGAATGCCCAAATACCCATTTAACAGTGTACTTTTCACAAGTAATTAGATTCTTCAAGGTATCACTTTAAATACTTCAGCAACACATGAAATAACTATTTCTCAATTCCCCCCCAAATCATGTTCACATTTCTCCCCCCCAATAACTAGCACAAGCGTGTTGTATCATTTTGTCAACGTTTTCATAATATAAAAATATGATGCTGAGAAGTCTGGGATTTATGCAGAGACCCTCTCTATAATTTGACCGTTTGTTAACTCATTTTGACCTCTTTAAGAATGCTTACTGTGGCTCACCCAAAAGTATTTAATGAAATTAGTCTGAATTCCAATATACTTACATTAAGATGCCACTGACAGTAGCTCCCTATGATCCATAATCAACTTCTTTCACTCCAAAGATCAAATTCACTTCCATTTACAAAATACCTTTAGGAAGCACTGTTAATTGATTCAGAGAATTCACGCAGTATGCAACTAAATGCCTTCTGACAGAACAAGGTATGTTCAAATTGTACTGGTTTATTTACAACTGTAGTTTATAAACAGTAACACAAACATCTTTACATGAAAAAAATCTCATTGCTAAGGTAGGCACCGAGTCAGAGACTTCAGGGTATTTTCAGAAGGCAGTAGGAAGAGAAAAATGTAATACAACAGCTGCTGGGCAAAACTATAAATACATGAGCGTTGGCCCAGGTGCAATTTCATGCAAATATCTTCAACAGTTCAAGTTCTATTGGTGTTTACTCAAATACTAAGAAGAAAAAAAAAAAAAAGGAATTAGTTCCAGAATTAAGGTGCCCTCGCTTGATTCCTAGGAAAATAACTTAGAATAACTGTTTTTTATAAAGGTCAGTTTAATTTATTTTACCTCCTGATGATGTACCAATTCACAGGTTTTGATTCAAATACTCAGAAGACTTCACGCAGCAAAGGTAATCCCTATTACTTCATGGTTTTTGGTAATTTCCACATCAGCCTACAGAGATGCTATGCCTCAGCCATAAGGACATTCCTGTACTGAGCTTTTTAACAAGAGAACAGTTCTTGGAACAAGTGGAAAGCTGCTGGTAAACAATCACATAGTTTCCATCTCTCAAACAGTAACTAATTTAGAAGATGTTAGTTAAAAGAATATGAAAAAATGCTTGAATCAATGAAGGCAACAGATGACGAATACATCTATCACAGGTATATAGCATTTGAATCTCTTCACTGTATTTGTGTGCGTTAATTTTCTTGCTGAACACATCTCCAATCAGCACATACTCACTTCTGTGCTGAACTGAAGGTTTTTAAAGGTCTAATTACTATCTTAGACATTTTGTTTCTGAGGAGCAAGGTAACTGGTTTTCAACTGTCATATTCTGTCATGAAGCATTAACTTCAATTTCAATGCACACACTCATCTTCACAAGAGAAACAGCCTCAACCTATGAAATGTAAAATTTTGCATAATTAAAAAAATCACAACCCTGTAGCAAAAGCTTATTGTGCACAGTTCATTTTGGTATTTAAAAATACCCTTACCACCAATTCCAATTCTTTAACCTAGTAGTGGATAAGACTTTTAAAAAAGTTAATTTTACAAACTGCTTGCATTTTTTCCATTTACCTGCAGCCCAAGCTGGACTTAACCATTTTTAATGAGAAGGAACCAGTATTTCTAAGATTTTTGTGTGCTCTGCTCATAAACCTAAGTTTTTAATCAGTCCTTGATACTACCCAGTAGTCAAAATCAAATTTATAGCCTGTAGGCAATGGAGACATTTCACTTTCAAGGGACAGTAATTTAAAAACCATTCTGTTTTCAACTGCTTCTCCGTATCTGGCAGTGCTTCATTCCTTTAATACACTTAACGCGAACCCAGCTGCATCTTCTCTTGCAAAGATGCAGATCACTCACATTAAGGCTGCATTAAAAATAAAACAAACTGACCTTTACAATAAACATTTCTTCAAAATAAACAAAAAATTTTAAAAAATTAAAAATCCTGTTCAGAAATTGATAATAATTTACCCTATCTTAAGCCTGCTACTCAGGCACTCCCATCAGCAAACAGAAAAATTCTCTTAAGTTAGTATTCAGTTGGGAAACAGTCAGCTTGTGTCCACATACAGTATCTTGGTTGCTTCTTCTTCATAAACTGTTCTCTACGAAGTCTTTAGTTATTAACTCTCCAAGGCATCCAATACTTTCATGATCTGTTGTTTTATGGCTTTGGTAGCATCACCCGCATTTGGAATCAAATACCTTAAAAAAAGATTGGAAAAAGCCATCACTAATTCACTACAAAATTTCTGAGTATCAGTTCCATAATTCTTGTTTTGATTTTTCCTCTGGCACAAACTAGGAGGAAGGAGGAGGGGAATACATTAAAATGAAAAACTACTGAGAAAATAACATTTATTTCCTGTCTATACTATGAAACACTTTCCGTTTGTGAACTTAGAACTGTTGAGGAGTACTTCACAGGCCACCCTGGAAAGGAAAAGTTCTGCATTAATTGACAAAAGTATAAATCAGGCAGTTCAAGATCTCTACACATAGCACTGTCTGACTGAAGCATGGCAGTCCTTGTTGGGTGGGGGTTTTTTGAGGTTTGTTGTTTTGTTGGGGTTTTTTTTAATTCCTATAGATAGCTCTAGAACATTTATTTACAATCTTTTCTCTTCTGGATTTGCTCCAGTCAACAAGGTGGTGATGAAGTAATTCAACAAGCAGCAAAGTTCTCTGCAACATTTTAATTTATCTTTGTCTGACCTACTACCAAATTAATTCATTCTAAGCAGCCAACAGGCATAGAACAACTTCCCTAGTTAGCTAGAAAACTCATCTCCCACTTCTTGTGAAACAGAGCACCCACTGCACACAGTTCTCCCCAAGGAAAAGGGCAAGAAAATGTCCAACTGATGTCAGCAGCTTTGTTAAAACAGTGCCAAGAAACAACAGGCTACACCAGCCAAATACACCCATCCCTCTGACCTCCTCCCAGTCTTAAGCATGCAAATGTTGAGCACGGCAATACCTAACTTTCAGGAACCAGGGTTCAGGGTTTCAGAGTTTTGAGGTTAGGCTTCTGGACTCCTTGTACAATGCATAGGAAGAGTTAGATGTCTCAAAAAAGATACCACAGAAGAAAGACCACTCTCTTAAATCCCACTCTTCACAAATCCATACTTTAAGCTGCAGATAGTTGTCCACGTCATTTTCATTTAAGACATATTACAAAAAGAAAACTCTTGCACACACCCCATCCCCAACAACTGTCATTGCAGACCATGAAGTTCCTCTCTGCTGGGTCTTGTAATTCTCCTCATTCTGCTGGCAGATCTTTTTTCTAGTTCACATCTGAATGATCTATTCCTAAATAAAAACTATTACTTTTGAACTCAGTTCTGGGAATTGCAGCATGCCCCTGATTTCCAGTTGATCGCTTTCTGTATATCATTACTACTTACATCTCTGCTACTGAGATGGCTTACCTTTCAACTGCCAAAATTTCTATGCCTGAAGTATTGCTATTTCCATATTTAAAGGTGATCAGTTCCGGGTGTTTCTTCTTGGATGTGATTTTGACTACAGAGTTGAGTGCCTGTCGAGACTGTATGTAAGCCAGTCCCTTTCGTGATGGAATCTCTCTCAAACAGTACATATGAGTTGCTGTTACTAGGAGATGACTTGAAGGAAAAGAAAAATACAAATTAAATTTGCTAATGAACTAAATATCAGCTATTTAGAAAGCTCAACTCTACAGATAATCTACATGGAGAGCGCTAGATAAAACAGTTCCCAAATCTAAGGAACAGTTTTAAGGCTTTTAAAATCTGTAATTTAGAAAGGTCTACAAAATACTTCAGATTTTCCTTGAGTACTGTATCATAGCCATTTTTGAAAACAAGCATGGCATCCTCAACAGCATACAAAACCAGAGCGAGCAGTTGACATCATCACCTCAAGACAACAGCCACGAGTGCTATCAACAAAGATCACAACCACCAGAAATGTGTCAGGCCACATACAGAGTAGGGAAAATGTCTCCAGCCTCTCTCTTTTATCCTTCAATCATACCCTAACCCCATCCCTCCATCTACAGAGCAGCGACCCTACATGTGGAGCATCAGGCTTAAGTTACCAGGACGTGCTGGCACTCTATGATTGTCAATCACTGTACAAGCACTAACGGGGAGACACTGACCTGCCAGCTCACTTCAAGGCCCACTTTTGTCTTCTTCATGGAAGAAATGCATGTTCAACTAGTGGTGGGAACACACTAGTTGAGCTCCAACTCAGTTTGAGAAATCATGCTATGACAGATTAGTTACTAGTCATACACCATAAAAAATAAGTTTAATGGGAAAATAAAATCAATAATAAAAGACAAGAACAGACCATGATGCAAGAGGAAGCCCATAATAATTTTCTATTATCTAGATTCAACAGGATTTGTACTCTTTGGGGAAGCCAAAATACAGCAAGCATCATGTTCTGGTCTTGCAGGATTAACAAGGTCACTGAATCTTAGGGGCAAGATGAGTGCGTAGTACAAGGCACAGAGACAGGTAGACAAGAAAAAACGGAGCCACAGGTACTTGGGTCTACCTGGTCTTGAAAAATAAGCCTGAGAATATTTTTCTTACTATCTTGTTTTGCAAAGCAAAACTTCAAACGAGGTTTTGTACACAACTACCATTCTATAACACTGCAAAGATAAGAATGCAAATATAGTGGTAACATTTTGTTCTAGGTTGTTTCACACCTTCATTTCCTAGTTTAATATCAAGAAAAACTTAACTGCCCAATATATTTTTTTTTAAATGTATATCAAGACAGACATTTTCATTAAGCTTAGGACTAATTCCAGTACCTGGGAAACATATGTCCATTTTCTTTTACTTCATTACAGGGGAAGTTATACTTCACATCAGGTTTATTTATCCATGTTTGGATGTTGACGACCTCTTTTCGATCATCATCTGACATTGAGGAGCTATCAATTTCATCTATTTTGAAGGAAGGGGATAAAAAAAAGAAAAAAGAAAAGAAAAGATTTTCACACAACATCAGACAACTTTTCAACTTGCTTATACCCATAGTAGCTACACTGATTCAAACCAAGGTCGACCTAGCCCCCTCAAGAGTGTCCATAAACAATTGTTCAGAGGGAAGAAAGAAAAAGGCATGCATATTTGATATTTCTCTTTTAATTCTCTGTCAGCAGACAACTATTTTCAGCTCAGGGGATTTCTTAGGCTGGTCTGAGTTGTCCATTCAGTAAAGTTTAATAGATCTCTTTTATACATGGACTTGTTCAGACTTTCCTTGAAGCCATGTAAACTTTCTGCATCTACAACACCAATATCTTTTGTCGAGGAGTACCAAAACCATGTCAACTACATTCCAGGAAAGCCTCCTCTTGTGGCTTCTAGTTTCTTGTACAAGAAGAAATAAACATCTGTTGATCCCTTTCCAGCCAGGCATTACTTTTGTGAGCCACTTTTCCTCCCCTAAATTGCCCATTTCACGTAACAAGTTCTAATATTCAGTTATGCCTGTTGTGAAAGCCATTTCACACCTTTCCTCACCCTTCTTATCCCTCTCTGAACCTTCTCCCGTTCAAACATATTGTTTCTGAGGTAGAGGATCAAGACACACAATATTCAATGCGTGGGTGAACCATAGGTTTATACAGTGACATAATGACCTCTGTTTTATTCTCTGTTCCTTTCCTTATAATTCCTAGCACTTGATTTGCTCTTCTGACTGCTAATGAGCACTTACTTATTATAAACCTACTGCTCCTGGACACAGCCAAATCAGTCTCCTGTTTTGTATCTGAAACTAGAACTGTTCTTTTTTTCATGTCTTTCTCACCTCACATTAATTCATACTGAATTTCATGTGCCATTTTACTGCCCAGTCACTCAGACTAGCAAAAGACTCCTGCAATTCTTGAGTCTGTCCTTACTACCTTGAATAACCTTGGATCATTAGCAAAAATTGTTGTGTTTGGGTTCACCTCCTTTTCTAAGGACATTTAAGAACACACTTAAAACCAAGATTTTCAGCACAGACCTCTGTGAAACATCCGAAACTCCCGCAAGTGTTATCACTTAGTTGCAAGATACTGGTTTTGTGTCTAAACATGGTGATTTTGGTGCTACACTAGAAGAATTTAAGCAATCTAGTTATCTAAAACAATGAACTCTATTAAATCCATAGAAATTACTCACAGAAATAACTTCAAAGGACACCTCTTTAAAACATCTTTTTCAAAGCCAGTTTTCTACACTTTGTTAAACTATTTATTTCAAAGCAATTCAGAATTATAGCCACACTTTTGAAAAGGTTTTCACTGAAAAAATATACTATGAAATTGAAAGGAATGGAACAAAATCCATCCTCGTTTCACAGAAACACAAAATGGTTGAGGGTGGAAGGGACCTCTAGAGGTCATCTGGTCCAACTCTCCTACTCAAGCAGGGCCACCTAGAGCAGGTCACAATTATTACAAGCTGATTGCAATTATTTACTACAAAAACCCCACTCAAACTTCACAAAAACAATTATACAGAAACAGGTTCACTTTTTGCATTCTTCTATACCAAAATAGCATACATTTCACTTCATATGTGATGGCTTTGCTTATTCAAATCACTGCAGTGATTCTGCTTACTTACCATGTCTAATAGTGCTTTTAAAAGCAAATGTAAATAGAAATTAGCAAACAACCATTACTGAAAATATGGTCTAGACAATTTGCCTTTGAGGACCTGGTTTTCTGAAACCATATAGTCTTTGCCAAATACTATTATGGATGATCAAAGAACTGTGCAAACTTAATTACATGGCATTTGGAGTAGTATCTTGTTAGTGTTAAAGCTTCTGCCTGATAGTTTCATTTTGCTCCTTCCCAATTCTTATAGCAGACAGATAATGATCAGCTGTTTGTCATCAATCTTATTTAAACAACTCCAAATCCTATGAATCTCTTTCATTAATCTTCCTAAACTATTTCTTTTCCAGGTCAAAGATTCTTAGTCTAGATATTTGTTTCTCACATGGAAGCCGAGTATGCCTTTTGGTCACAGAACGGTTACTTGTGAGATGATAATGGTTAGGAGTGAGCTAACACTACCAGAACAAAACCAGGACAGCAGTAGGTCCGCACAATTCTAACATTAGCACTACTCTCAAAAAACCCCACACCTTTGTGAAAAGTGTGGTGTTCCAGTTTTGTCTGTAATTCTTCAACTAGATAAAAAAAATTAAAGAAAAATTGCATGTTTTTTCTACAGCATTCTGCATGCACATCAAGAGATAAATCAATTATTAATAGATTCAATGCAGTGTTAAGTCTAGCTCCAACTATATTTTCAGAAATTCAGATGGTTATACTAACTGCCAATACTAGAGATTCAACCTGAGATCTAACAGCCAAAGTAGGTCCTTTACATTTTGCTTACTTTAGTAAGAGGTACAATTGCAGGTTTACACCTCCCAGACCAGTGTAGAAAAACAGGTCTTTACTAGAGAAATAACAAGTGTGCACGAACAATCCGCTAGACCCATCTGATTCCATTTCTTCCTGTTGGCTGTTCGGTGCCTACCACAAAATCTTTTTTATTTAGTCTGCTACTATGAAGAAGGTGTTTCTTTCTTGGTTGGTGCTAGGCACCACCATAACAAACATGATCAATGATAACAGTTAGAAAAATGCTATATTGTAAGACAAAGATGTAAAATACGCTCTTACAATTTAGCCAAACAATAATTTTGTCTAAATAACTGCTACTACGAAGAAGGTGTTTCTTTCTTGGTTGGTCCTAGGCACCACCATAATCTTGATCATTATCATGATCAATGATAACAGTTAGAAAAATGCTATATTGTAAGACAAAGATGTAAAATACGCTCTTACAATTTAGCCAAACAATAATTTTGTCTAAATAAGCTATTCTAGGTAAGAGGAAAATCTTCTACTGTACCAGTATCGTATTCTTCTTCATCTCCAATGCTGAATACTGGTTTCACACCACGGTAGGGTTTTCCTACTCTGTCACTGCTGCTGACATGTCTGTTGGCAATGAAAAGGACAGGAGAGGACACGGGATGGGAGAAGAAAGGTAACTTTCAAACTGATGGTATGATTCCTACACAATAACATATTAGCAAAATGTAAACACAACTGTGCAACTGAGAAGGACAAGAGAATTTCATAAAGCTGCCTGCAAGGAAGCTGTGACTGACCCATCAAGCAATTTGGTTAGTGCAAGCATGTATTTCACAGTTACTTGGCAAGGCTTACTGTTGTAACAAATAAAGTGAAAAGAAATACTTATTTGTTTTAAAAAGAACTTCTGGTCACCTTCTCAAATGACAAAATACATTAGAGACCTGAAAACTGACAACAGGCTATGAAGTTTCTAGCATGAAACTCTGAAATATTTCTGGACAGTCAGGGCAGCTTTACAAGGATGTCAAATTGGGATGGAGGAAAAAATGAAGACTATTAACTAACATGTCTGGAAGCTCATTTTCTGGTCAATTCCTCAAAAGATAACAAAATGCCTTAAACACTTCAAAGTGGGGTTATTATAAACCATCCACTGTAGTGTGAACTCTGACTTCCTGTCCACTACTTTCTCCAGCATGAGCCCAATCCTGAAATCTTTGGTCAAGCAATTCCTACTGCTAAAATTCCAGCATCACTGGGATTTCTGCATAGATATTGACCTCAAAAATCACATTTAAATCTACTTCTACAGATCATGTTAAATGGCACAAACACAACTGAGTCAATGTTTGACAGTAACAGTTGCAAATCCTGAGATATTTTAAGGCTCCAGCTCAGAGTGCTGTGATTAGATGGTCACAGCTGTCATGTTAAAAGTTCTGGCCCCCAACTGCTGAGAATACCTGAAAAATATGAGAAAACCTAAAGGTTCAGAAAGCCACAAAATAGGCAATTGCTAAAAAAAAAAAAAAAAAAAAAAAAAAAAAGGTTCATGATTTTAGCCTTTAGAACTGGCAACATCTAGTAGTTTAAAAAAAACAAACCAAAACACACCTGTCCCTTTCCCCCATTTCAATTTCTATAACCTCCTTCCCCATAACGTGTATTCGTATTTCCTACAAACTATAAGCCCTGGTTCCTGTTTTAAGTATATTCACAAACTCCAGTTTATATGCTACTGTAGAACCAAGTTGGAGAGGCAACCTCTTCAGTAATATATAAACAAATGCTAGTACTTATGTATACCTGAAAGCATATTTGAAAGTTAAAAGAAACCTACATTTTCTATGGCTAAAATTTACTAATGTAGACAAAACAAGGAAATGTTTACCAGGAAAAAAAAAAAAACCAGAAATGCTTTCTACAATGAAACAAAAAATAAACATACAAAAACATGCTCATTACTGTTTAAGACAATAAGCATCAATGACACTGACAATTCAAGAAGGCAGTGCTTCTATATGGAGGCTTTTGTAAATATGCTTTAGTAATACATAACCAATTGAGTAAGAAGCAGCACATTTAAATAGTGTCAAACTGAATTACACAGAGAGGATTTAAGAGAAAATCTCATTGGCGTTTATAGGTCAAAGTTAGTCAAGACAAGAGAAAGTAAAAAGCTGTTTTATAAAAACCTGGTAACACCTGAAACTAGAAATGTATTTCCTTTAACCTCTTTGCATGGAAGGCAATCATTACATTGTTACAAACTGAATGCATCCCTTCAGTGGCAAAACTGCAAAATGAAATATATTGGTGATAAACACAAAGTGGATCTAATTGAATGGATGGGAAAAGAATGCCATTCCAGGTTTTTAAGAGCTGCAATTTTAAGAGAAGAGTCTAGTGATCCATAGTGTGAACAAATTTATTATTGCATCTTCCCAATGAAAGAAGATAAGCAATATGAGTGAACGGAGCAAGTAAAATAACCGAAGTATAATCTCAATATATCAAAAATTCTTGGTTACAAATACAGATTCAAGTGTCTTTCAGTTATCGAACACAGTCACCAAGTGTTTTAAGTTGGAATTTTAACACTTTCTTACCATATTCTAAAAACTGATCAACAAAATGTGGGGAGAAATCCCCATGATCTTTAGGATTTCTAAATTAACAAAACATATTATGTGCTATTTGGATATTCCCACTTTTTTATTAAAAAAAAAAAAAAGAATACTGGTTAACATTACTATTGGTTTTGCTCGCCATTCTGTAATGCTTATGGGTAAATCCTGTCTCAAAGTATATGCAAGCTACTTCAAAGATGACTTGTCCAAAATCCTTGAAAACCCACACAGCATTTTAAATCTTCATTAATTCTTCCAGCACCAGTCTTCATGCTTTTCAGTCTATGAGGGTCAAAAGCTATAACATAGAGTTCCTAAAGTATAATCAGAGTTCCAAAGTCATTACGCATGAGCTGTCCTTCATTTATCACAAGTAATTTTATATAACCTCAATTCACAATTTTTATTTCTGAAATAATTATAAGGCAATAAATCTGAGACAAATGTGAAGGGACCCCAGATTTGTGTGAAACGCAGTAGTTATGTGAAGATGAGGGAGAGTTGCAAGGCATATTTACTTATTAACTCAGCATTTTTCTTTTCCCAGTAATGAGCACCTCTGTTTCTATCAGCATATTCTATCACCATGTGATGAGAAGCATAAAACCTCCAGATTTCCAGACAGAATTTCTGTATGGGTTCCCTGTTATATCTAAGCTCTGATGATGCTTTATGAACAGTTTATAACAAGTCCTTTTCATAGTGGTAGTCTCTCTTGTTAAAACCCTAAGCCATAATTTGTTCAGTAATTGCTCCTGGTGTCTTTCACTAGTACAAGTCACTAATAAAATATAGATAGGAAATGACAAGTAAAAAAAAAATTCCATAAAAAGCAATAGTAAGGAAGAAAACAGAAATAACAAAGCAGAAACTAAGAGTAGAAAGCACTGCCAATACATTCTTTTTCTTCCTCTAATCCCCTGACCAGTACTCATAAAAACCTAGCTATTCGTAGCTTGAATATATTCAAAAAACCTAAATTAAAATAAAAATATGCGAGCAATTTTGTCAGTGTAACCAATGCTTACAAATATTGCGATGCCATGCTAAATACGACAAAGGTGGTTTTAGTCAGGCTGCTTAATTATCAAGCTTACCGCTCCAGGCTTGCTCTGTCTGGCCAGGGAATATTGAAAGGTATTCTATAGTACATTGGGGCAGAGGACAGAACAAAAGAATTAAAAAAAATGTTTACAGGAAAAATCTAGATAAATAACTGAAATGCTCTATATCAGCAATGTATCTTCTTCACGGAGGCTGCTTATAAATAAAAGCAATGCTTCATGACAGCTAGTCACAAGGTAGAGAAGTATTTGTAAAAATTCTACTAAAAGATGCATTTTTTCATGCTACGCACGGCTTACATACAAGCCTAACTTGAATTCTTCACACACCAAAAGCTAATACCAAGTGCTATTTAAGAATTTTTTGCCTCTAATTGTGAAACAATAATAATAATAATTTTAAAAAATAGTTTTCCAACACAAAAAGAAGCAATCACATGTACCTTTTGATTAGGTACAAGACTACTAAAACTACTGTTCGTTTGGCACATATTTTAAATCGTGCTGTCAAACAAACACTAGCTCTGTAAGATTCTGTAGATTGTAAGGTCTTCAAAAAAGTTAACCTCAACTTGACAAGGTGGGGCAGTAAAAAAACCAAAACAGAACAAAACCAAGCAAAGAAAAAAACCCGTCCAGAATCCTTCTGTCATTCACCCATTCCATTAGAGTCAGGACAGGGAGGAACTGAAATAAAAGTGAAATCATTCTTGACTTTTAGACTGAATACAGAACCAGCACATTATAAGAAGTCAGACTAACTACGAAGTGGCAAATTCTAGATAAACATTCAAGAGAAAAGGCTGTTCACACTGGCCTTGCAATACTAAGGCAGCACAATAGGCTTACAGTGTCACGATAAAATTATGAGGAGGGTAGGGGTAGGAAATCCAAAAGCTGAAACTGGAAGGTAACTTTTTTCCTAATTAGCACAGTCTTCACAATTACAAAATAGCCACCTGAAATGGGAAGTCATTCCTCACTGCTAACTCACAGAGAGATATAAATGACACACCTGTCCACTGGAGTAGATGTATTTTCAATAAAACTAATAACTTTTTCTTTCACATTCACAGATTTAGTCTTCAAAGCAACTGTCATTTTATTCACCAGGGACTTTACTCCTTTTCCATCACTTGAACCATTAGGCGAATCACCCTGTAAAAGTAACTCCTCTCAGGATTAATCATATAAAAATAATGTTATTTCATCTCTAGTTTGTTAAGAAAGGAAACAGACTACAAAATAGTAATCTTCTACTTTTTGGTACTCAGTAGAACATTAATTACAGCATTAAGTATTCTTTTAGAATTCTATCAAATGACAGCAATGATGTGTGTCTGAGGTAAAGATGATCCAATAAAGCAAGCTTATTACTGAGCACTCTGCTACGAAAATCTAGAGATGAAGGAATTCTATTAATTGTATCCAAATTAAAAGCCAAATTCTACGTACAACAGATTAGCTATAGAAAAGAGACAATTTTGAGCTTTCCCATGAAACTGTATGCCAGTTTTATAGTAATTTATTTCAAGTGAAGAAGAGCCAGGAAAAGAATTCTCCATTACATATATTCTGCTGGAGAATGACTACCAGCAAGTTCTTCTCTACAAGCTCTTCCTCTCAAGAGGATAAAAATGTTGAGGTTGCCTCCAACTAGACAGTGAATATAATTTGAAATTAAACACACAACTGAAAACAATCATGACTTGCAGTAATGCATTTTACAGAACAGAATGAGGAGTATGAGGAAAAAATTCAGTACACCCCACTATACCACTTGAGCTTAAAATTCACTTACATCAACAGAGGAGTTTATGCTACTTCTTGAGCCTGACGTACTAGCAATCCAGTGGCCATATCCATTTTCTGGTCCTTCCACATTGATATCTGCTAAGTGCTGCTGGAGGGCTGTCAAAAGGCCATTAGAAAACATTCAGAACTACACTGGAATTAGTCTATTGATGAAAACACTGTATATGCAAGACTAATCAGTAACAATTTTTGCTCCACATGATTTAATAGAACAGATAAATTCAGATGCTGCTATAATCATCCCTAGCTTTTCTTTCAGTAGTACAAAGGCATTAGGATAATCTTTATTTTAGTAAAGAAAAGTTAAAATACAGCAGCAGCTAACAATAAATCACTGCTTTGATCCTAAAGACAGCTGTTACAACACTGCACATATTGACTAGTAATGCCCCAATACTCATATTGTAGCACAGATCTCTCCACTGTTGTAGAGCCTGATTGATTCCAGCAACATAAACTGCAGAATTATGAACTGATGATTTAAGAAAACACAACAATTAATAGTAATTATGAAGTAGCATCTTCATACGGATCTGCTATCTACAGAGGCTAAACATCAAGAATAAGTTAGAAGAAAGAGGGAATTTTCCCACTTCCTGTATTAATTTTCCACCATTCAGAAATGTGGGTAAACCATAACAGTTAACCACAAATGTGCAAGTGCACAGTGTTGACTTAACAAAACAAAAACCTGACAAATGAGACCTATTTGCTATTCATTTAGCTGATTTCTAGCCAAAACGTAATAAAAAAAAAAAAAACCCAAAACCAACAGCGTTAAGATATCAAGTTTTCTCAAGCCAAAGCTCATTATTAAGAAGCTTACCCATAAATCCTCCTTTGGCAATGCTTACATACTCCTTATTTTTCTGCAACAGAAAAGACATTTTTGGTTGAAGCAAAAAACTGTGGAATGAGTTTTGCAAGCATCGTAATGAAACATGGGTTAATTTTATAAAAAGTGTAAGCGTGAGTAATGTAAAAAACAGTTAAGATTTTAAGGGGAGAATATTTTGCCATTTAGTATCAATATATGCAGACACACTTTATTTCAGCTACTAAAATCAACAGCAATTTAGTTGTACCTGTAAGAAGTGTGCTAGCACCATGTTCATATACATATCTTCTTCTTCCCTGCCGCTTCCCATGAAGCAGAGATGTTCCCCACCAGCTATGGAGCCAGACTCAATAGATTGTTTTTGTGCTTCTAATAGGGATTTGACAGACTGTGCAAATTCTGATGGGTTTTGAAGCATCTGTGGAATGAACAAACGAAAAGTGCTGTTTGACACCAACATACTGTAACACAACTTGTGAAAAGAGAGAGAGAGAGATATCTCTCTATATGGGTGAGGAATTGGTTAGATGGTTGCATCCAGAGGGTAGTGGTCAACGGCTCAATGTCCAGATGGAGACTGGTCATGAGTGGTGTCCCGCAGGGGTCCGTCCACATTGGGACCAGTAGTGTTTAAAATCTTCATCAATGACATAGACAGTGGGATTGAGTGCACCCTCAGCAAGTTTGCAGATGACACCAAGCTGAGTGGTGCGGTCGACACACCAGAGGGACGAGATGCCATCCAGAAGGACCTGGACAAGCTC
>NW_008824804.1:381746-395513 GCF_000699105.1 Pygoscelis adeliae
GATCAGGGGGATGGAACACCTCTCCTACGAAGAAAGGCTGAGAGAGTTGGGGTTGTTCAGCCTAGAGAAGAGAAGGCTTCAGGGAGACCTTATTGCAGCCTATCAGTACTTAAAGGGGGCTTATAAAAAAAGATGGCGTCAAACTTTTTAGCAGGGCCTGTTGCGACAGGCCAAGGGGGAATGGCTTTAAACTAAAGGGGGGTAGATTTAGACTAGATGTAAGGAAGAAATTTTTTACACTGAGGGTGGTGAAGCACTGGAAGAGGTTGCCCAGAGGGGTGGTGGATGCCCCATCCCTGGAAACATTCCAGGTCAGGCTGGACAGGGCCCTGAGCAAGCTGATCTAGTTGAAGATGTCCCTGCCCATGGCAGGGGGGTTGGACTAGATGACCTTTAGAGGTCCCTTCCAACCCAAACCATTCTATGATTCTAAAAAAAGACCAGAGACAGAAGCATACACAAAAACAAAGAACTATACTTAAAGAACAGGTAAGAAGGTCCCTTCCAACCAATTCTATGATTCTATGATACAAACTTTGAAAATGGTTATAATTTGTTGAGCACAAACAAGGCAACATCAACACTGTACAAGACACACACACACACACAAAAAAGACAGCCTGACCCAGACATCATGTTATGTAAAGAACACTGAGAATGGTCCTTTTCTTCCTCACTCCACCTTACTCTCCCCAGGAAAGAAATGCAGCTAACATTTGTTAGTTTATTTTTGCAGACACCAAATAATAGTGGAAAAAGTCTTTGCAACTTTCACATTGCATTAAGTTGGCAATATGGCAGAGGGACTGAATTCCATATTTACATATACTTGAGTACAACACATTCAAATGTACCTTTACCTCAAAAGAGGTAAAGATAATAGATGCAGGACTGAGCTTCTTAACTAAGAAAGGTAAAAAAGCCTTTTATGGGGTATATACATAGAAATCATTCCATGCAGCATCCACAGACTGCTTGAAGTGAAATAGTAGGGGGTTAATCTAGAAGTGAAGAATACACTGTAAGCCAGCTGAAGCATAAGTGATTTGGGGAAAAAAGGATACAGAAAAATATGATTGAATGGTCAGTTAGGAATTCATAACCAAATGGAAACTACAGCAAAATCTTTAATGAAGTAATTAGTCCATAGTACATCTCAGTCCCAAAATTAATGCACTTCCTCTCTCATTTTTGCATGTACTGCAAAAATTTTAAAGGAGCAACCAAATCCTTTTCAAGTCATACGCTCCTTACAAGCAGGCTGTAGTAAGACTGGCGGGGGGGGGGGGGGGGGGGGAAATGCTGCTTGAAAATTAATGACACCTTTCATTAGAAATTATGATGCTAAAGAGATTTCTCCTCCAAGCAATGTCTAGTCTTCAGCCTGTATGGGTTTTCAGTTCTAACCAAAGAACAGGAAGTCTGGAATCCCAAATCCTAATGTCATTAAGGACTAAACTTCTCAGTAAAATGATGGTTCTACCAATCTCCTTTAGAGAAGCTAACTTTTGAAACTTCATAACATAGCTAGACACTGCAGTCCACAGACTAGAGTCTAAACTAAGGATAATTTATTTTTCAAGACAGGCATTTCTCTGTTCTTCTATTTAACTTAGGATTAAAAAATCAGTAAAGAAACAAAAAGCATACAAACCAAATCCGAGTCTAAATGAAATGCTGTTGATAAATGCCCAGCATTGTATTGCTCTGCAGGACGACAATCCACTACAAAGAACCTTACTCCTTCCTGAAAGAGAAAGATTTTGGCTGTTACAAAATTTTAAAATCGTGTAATTATTGATGGGAAAGTACATCATTCAATTGTATTTTAGTACTCATTCCAATACTACAGGAACCCCTCAAAGGGGCTAACAGCTATCGGAAAAATCTTATTTCATTTCACTAATCTGAACTTCTACAGTTACCAGGCCACCAACAGTATTCTAACAGTGATTTCCCATTAATACATCAGCTTGCACATTGGAAAGGATCACCCAAGTGCAATACACACAGTTAATTATTTCACCTCTACTGAGAAGAAATATAGTGGGTATGAGGGCACGCATCAACAAGACATCAGAAGGGACAACTTGGAAGTCCCGATCCAACAGTGCATTACTATGCAGCACAGCACATAAGGATAGCTTTATATCCCACCGACTTAAAACAGGATATACACAGATGCTTAACTTTACATGGACTAGGAAAAAAAAAGTATGCATGATGAAACTGGGGCCTGGAAATTGCTACAAAAAGCCAGTAGTCAATACGAAACACTGTAATCTAGCTACACTATTATCCATATATTGGTCTTAAATACTCTAAGTGAAGTCCCTGCATCTAAGTATGTCTGCAACTAACTACTACAGAAATAGTTTGAATCAATTTTTTGTTTGTTTGTTTAAACCTTTCACTGACAAAAGACAGATATTTCATAATGACATTCTTCTCAAAGCTACTGAGTAGTGGGTTTTAAGTTTTCCTCTACAATAGCTACATTTGGAAAGGAATTCAAATTAGTGAAATGTTACTTTAAGCTCCCACTCCTCAGATTCAAACCAGCTGTATTAAGCTCCCCTGTGCTGTAGCTCTAGTTGCTACAGCACAAATGCATTGCAGTCAGCAGATCATTTACAAGGGAGACAACTTCAAGACAAGCAAGACAAGAATACTTTTTCCTGAAATAGCAAATATTCATCTGTGTTGTTAGCACTTTAAAATATTTGTGATACACAAAATAGTGATTCTTTTCCTTTTCTATGAAATTGGGAGGGAGGGGAAGTAATTCAGTATACTGACTCCTTGTTGCTGATTTGCTTGAAGAATCTCAGACACAGAAACTGCTAGACAGAGAGCCTGGCTTAAGTCTGTGTCATCATCTTTGAGGCCCAGCAAGCTGCTGCCAAAAAGACTGTGGTTGTCCTAATGAGGCAAGACAAAAAAAAAAAAGTTAACTGAAATCATTGTCTTTAGATGTGAAGGCTTAAAGTAAAACTATATCCACCATGTCACAAACATTAAACCTGATACATGCATATCTTGTCCACATAGTCAAATTTTTATCCGACTGAAATTCTTTCTGAAAATCATGCCAAGGCCTGAACTTCCATTACAAACACATTTGTTCACCACTCTGACCATGCCAACATGATGAAATACCTCTAGTTTTTGGGTTTTGGTTGTTCCCCCCCACCGCCCGCAAGAATCTCACATACCTGTCTACATACATCACACAAAGTACGTACAACCAAAGGCAATGACTATCAACTACTTTTATTTCATGAATTCACTGAAGTCAGGTATCTCGAGTAAGGAAGAACTGCAAGAAGAGTGCAGGTGATGACAGCTTTATCTCTAGTAAGTGATTTTTTCCTGTTTGCTGTTGCAAGTACAGCTAGGATTGTTGTGCAGTCTGCTACAACGCAATTGTGTCAGTATGGCATTTTTACTTCATCAGTTCTTAGAAGAACCTGGTTTGCAAAACAAGGTCATCAGTCATGAAGTGAGAATATTGCAGGGAAGCTTCTCTCTAACATGTTTCACTTAACCTTCTTATCTTTCAAAGATCCTAACAGTAAATACCACCAGAGTAATAACATGAAAAAATCGTTTTAAAAAAAAAAAATCACAATGAAATATTCAAAGTTACTGTCAGCAGGAGCTTAAACAGTCACCAAAAAGAAGAGAATTTCAAAATTACTTTGTTATTACCTTCCTGAAAGAAACTGGAGTTTTGCTACAGTAATATTGTGCCAAAGAGAAGAGATCTTCTATATCCTCTAAATGGAGATTGGCTGGTGAAGTTTCTAAGAATTCTGAGATATACAAACAACATAAGTGCACCATTATTTCAGACATAGAAAAGAAGCATCATACATCTTTTCACGTCATAGAATAACTTATTTTGAATAAGGCATAACACAACTGAGTTTATTGATTAAACATGAATGTTGATTCATTCTCCAGGTGGAAAAGAGAAGATACAGGAAATACTCCTTATCCATAGGAAACCTATGCTATTTGCTAGAAGTTCAAACCTTCTACACAAATTATTTATCACCACACTCTTACCTCTGTATAGTTCTAGCTTTCAGTTGTAATACTAAGTCAGCTTCCTTTTCTAAAGAGGGCTGAACAAGAGAACCCTCTAAAACACAGTACTTAATCGGTAGTACTGTTACATGTCCAGGATAGTACAAAGGCATAGTTCTGCAGTATATAGCAAAGATGCAAAATTCCAAGCACCCTCATTTTTAAAATACTAGGAGATTATTAATTATATTGTATTAGTCCATGTAAAAAAAAAAACCAAAGGCAGGTGAAATAGGCTCACGAGAAATTTAGTGTAATTTCTATAAAAACAGATGAGGGTAGGACAAGAACAATGAATTAGGCTTAAATCAAGTGCATACAAAGATAATAAGCTGGAAAATGCAACAAATGAGGTAGATTTAAAGAAGGATTTCAAAGCTGCTGCTTTGGGCTTAGAAACATGGTGATTGTTTCAAGTTACTCCAAACTGAAGTATAAAACTAGGTGTGGGAGTGCTAAAAGGAAACACAAGAAAAGAATGTTAAGGACAGGGCAAATGTGATGCAGCAAAAGAATAGTAAGAAAGGAATTAGTGGGTGAGGGGATTCATTAATGACAAAATCACAGGGAAATAATTAAATAATTCGGTTATTTAGTAACTAAAAATAATACTCAATAGGGATTATACTATATGGTAAATATTTCACTAGCAGCTATATAAAGAGAAGTACTTACTTATCATTTCTTCTTTATCTGATTCTTGTGCTAAGATAACGTCTCTGAAAACAGTAAAGTCACAGGCATAGATTAAGTCAGTAAAAGCAAAATGAAAAAAAAAGTGGATTAAAACTGTGTCAGCAAGGAATGTCCCAAAGAATTAACTATACACTTACTTTGCATTAACAAGGATGATTAACATTAAGAAATAAATAAAGAATGGATCTGCTTGTTGTAGATATCCATCCCATATTGCCTGAGTGACTTCAGCTGAACAGTAATATGAGAAGAGGCTTCCAAGCTAAAAATTTGGAAAACAGTGTGAGAAAAAGCAATAACCAGGAACAATCTTACCAGGATAACATTTTTAACAGAGATACAAGATATCTAAAAGAAAATAAAAACAACAAAGTTATGCTAAAACATACATTTGCACCATATAGTGAAGGATGGTTCTACCCTCAGAAACAATTTTTATGGAAACACTGCAGTAATGCTACAGATTATCTGTGAATAAATATGCCTAGTGTGAAGGCAAGCTCAGTCGTACATTGTCAGCCTTGCAAATTCAACCAGAGATTACACAATCAGGCTGGAATACTGTTTAGCTCATAGCCACTGCTAAATACCAATTATACCAACAAGACAATAATAAGAGAATATATTTACTCAACTAGCTTCGCAAACAGGACTTTGGAAGGATCCCGTAAACAACATTCTTTTTATTTTTCACAGTAGAACCAAGCTAATTGAACATGGTTGCACATTATTTTGACAATGTCACTTACTTAGCATTACATTATGATGCTTTATGGCTGAGTAATCAAACATTTGCAAGTAACAGAAAATTTTCATTACCATTCAACAAACCATTTGCCTGTTTCCATGTTCCCATTTAAAAATACATCCTCTCTGATATGCAAAGTTCGAAGTGGATAAAAGAAAAGGTAGGAACTTCTTTTCATACATGCCAGATAATATTTGCAATCACACCTAACTCAAATGCATACCAGCTGGCTTCACTGGGGTCTTACTGAATTTGCTGATGCATACAAATTCTGTGTCAACAGAGCTACAGCTTTCAAAAGCCCAGCATCTGTTTTTAAACACTATAATGGAATATTTCAACACTTCCTAGTATACTTTTATAACAGAAGGTAAGATGATCTATCCAATCTGAGTCAAACACAACTGAAGACAAAATGTCCCTGAACAACGAGGCAATGACAGGTGTCTGAATGTTGCTTATGTATTTCTACACATTAGAAATACCTCTATATAGACTAAGTTTTTTGACACATAAAACAAGGAATTTTAATGTAATCTCATAATATAAAATGAGGTTTAAGATTATTTTTAAGATCGTACACCAGAAAGCATGACACTGAGGACTGGCAGCTACACTAGCTCACTTCCCTACCTCCTTTCAAAGGGAAGATTTTTTTCCTAATGAATCACTAAACTTCTAATAAACAACTTCAAAGAAGTTTCTATTTACTAAGGAAAATTATATATATTAAAAAAGGGAGACTCAGTAGTAAAAAAAGACCCGATTCCTCTTTTGAAGGCTGATGACTGGCAAAAGGCAGATTTTGAGAATATGGAAATTCTTCCTGGACACATTTTAATACTAAAATTGGTAGCAGCCTAAGAAAAATCATCTTTAAAAAACAAACCAAATACAGACCTCGCAGTTTAATAATTCATTTCAGTCTTACTTCTTTAACTGAAAGTACACGGAGCTAAAAAAAATTTTACAAGGCCAATGGGTATGAAAGAAGAGCCTAGAAGAGTTCACAGGTCATAAGGTCTTCTTTATTAATTTACAGACTTTGCCTCTGCAAGCAGTGTATCATGATTTTGTATTGCATATACTAAGTAGCACTGAAACATGAGAATTTTGGTGCATTACGTTGTAGTCCTGCTACATAAACTTTACAAAAAAATGATTGAGAGAAGCGTCTTTACCCCCAGATTGAGGCAGTTTTGAAGTTAAGGTGCGGAAGAAATGACCAATTCTTTAAGAGCTGTAAAATATATGTGCTCAAATTCTAAAAGGCATAGCACCGTATGAGGCAGTCAAATATATCTATTAGCATGGAGGTTTTTAAAACGATTAGTAATTTGACTTTAAAAGACCCGTTAGGCTGATGTTTATCCGTATCTACAACCATAGAGCTGCCCACTATAAAAAACTAACATCACGGCTTCTTCTACTTTTTGAGTATGTCCGTTGCTCTCATTCTTACTTATTCCAAGTAGTTCCTAACATCAGTGGCTCAGTTAACATCCAGTACAACAAAAATGTGATGTTAACAAGATCTCATACCTCATGTTAAACAACTGAAGACAAAAAGCCCACACTATATTAAAACATGCAATTTATTTCAATATATGCAGTTCTAATCTCTTGTACTACTCTTCCATAAACTGGCAACATGTACTTAAATTTTAACAGAAATTTATTTTTCATTATGTTTCCCTACTTTCACTTTATTACCCAGTTGAGTGCATATGAGTCTGGAGTCATCTTCTTAGTATCAAGAAAGGAGCAGAGTTCAGGCTCATGGTACTGAAGAAGCAGTCTAAATAGATGAAATGGTCTTCCCTTCATAAAACAATCCCTAAAAAGTAGCAGTGAAAATAATCATAAACCCCCTCCATAATATTCCAGTTGTCAGACTTACAGTAGCATTTCTTTATTAGTTGTGATTATGTCATTTCCTATATTGTTCTTTTAATTCACAGGGACTGATCAAGGCATCAACTTGCCTCAGGAGTTTAAAAAAAAAACAACAAAAACCCCACAAACACTGAAACCCCCACTATATTAATAAGGCAGGAGAAAGAACAAAATACTGCCGATACTTGATAGAGTATATAATACAGAAGTATTTAAAACAGATTTAAATATCAAAACAAGGCTAGCATGGTATTAATGTTAACTAAAAATAGAATTAAAAAAAATACGTCATTCTCATATGGCAGCCAAAGGAAATTTAAAAGATGCTTATTTCATACGTGAATAACAATTAAATGTCAGTTCATCAAGCAGGAAATAAAGGGAGTATTTAAAAATGAAGAAATAGTTGTTTAAAGACCTTAGGAACAAACCTCAAGTGTTTAAAAACTTAAGTAAACTTATGCGAAACTTGAACCACAGATCTCCAAACACAATTATCAACCTAACTTTCTTAAACAAAGGTATGTCTATGGTGGTGAAATGGAAACATTCACAGCAAATTATATGAAGGGCTTCTTTTTTGAAATTATCACAAGAACTCTGACTTCCCATTAACAGGAAAAAAAGTGTGAAAAGAAGAAAAATATTCTATTAATTAATTTAGCATAAGAATCTAGACTTGCAAATTACTTTCTGTTCGAATGGTTAATATGGTCAATTATTCCAGTCAGTCAGTCATTCTTTACCAACTTTTAACATTAAGATGGATACATACCCAAAAATAACTTGAAAAAGAATCTTTC
The DNA here is from genome assembly GCF_000699105.1 of Pygoscelis adeliae. NCBI lineage: Eukaryota > Metazoa > Chordata > Aves > Sphenisciformes > Spheniscidae > Pygoscelis > Pygoscelis adeliae. Next base: position 389,982 of record NW_008824804.1, read on the forward strand.
CACATTTCTACTGACAGTGGAACAACCTTGTTTAGACATTTTTCTTAACTGTTTTGCTCAGTAATTTTTTATTCTGGTACCTATTGTAGTAATCAACCCTTAACAAATAACCAGTTTAAAAAAAAAAAAAAACAACAACAAACAAAAACCAACCAACAATAAGCCCCGAAAAATCCAACAAAAAAATCCACTTATCAAGAATTGTGAATTCCTGTACCTATCCATTACTTCCTAGGCTAGAAGCCCCATGGAGGCAGCAGGCTCAGCCATTGGAAGGACTGGTAAAAAACAAAAGCAAAGCAAAAACAATTAAAAAATGGTTTAGCTAAACAGAAATAAATTGCCCTGGAAACTAACCAACGTTTTACTTTAGAAGAGGGTGGTTTGTTATTGTTTTTGGTGGGTTTTTTTTAGCCAAAAAAAAGGAAGCTATTTTCTACCCTCTGTTAGAGGTAACATTGATATAAAGTAAGCAGATGTAATGCACTTTCCTCACGTGGTCCCTGGGATGAGACACACTTCCATTATCCACTTGCAGCTTTTTAATTAGTTTACTACCTTACAAGCTCTCACACAAATCACCGTCTACTCAATTGCATATCTGAGATGGCGTTTTCTTCTACTTACAGCCCAAACGAAGAATACTAATGACCTAAGACTTCCATATTAACTGTTTGTTAATTTTGTATAGTTCAGAAAACTCGCCATTCTAGAGGAAAGGCAGGAGGAAAAAAAAGGTAGGTATTCACAGGATACTTTATACCAAAAGCCTTGAGAGTAACAGTGTTTCCAAGGAAAAAATATCAAAACCTCCCTCATCTAAAATAGCCTATTATGTTCCCCCCCCCCATTCTTCCTTTGGCTTGCTAGAGATGCTCTTTCAAAAAAAATCCAAGATATAATATGGTCCAACAGATTATGCTGTACATTTCCCTCACCTGTTGTCAATATTTTGTTAGAATAAATTCCCAATAAATATTTCATGATAGTTACAAAACTTGAGAAAATGTGAATAAAGAGTGTATGATTTAAAAACAAAAATAGCAAAAAGTCAAAAGTGAAACTTTTATCAAATAGCAATGATGGTCCAGCAGTCAAACATCAAACTGAGACCAAATTGACCTAAGCAGAGATTTGCAAGTCTACTATAAATTGCCTTTCTATGCCTTTCATTCTCCCATTGCAGGGGCAGGGAAGAAAATAGTCTACATCTGGCTGAAACACCACCTAGGTTCTTACAGAGAAACTCAAACACTGTACACTCCGAAAGCCTTCTATGGCTGAAAGTACGAGTTACATGACCATAATGCCACTATCTCCAAACAATTCACAGAGCCCAACAGTATTTTAAATCAGAAACGGACACAAGCTGAGTCAAGTGACAGGACCGATAAACGTTTCCTGCCACAACACCAAACAAGCACTTTTCATATTACGGGCACACATCCAGTAGCTGGGCAGGAATCTCCTCTCCAGGGAATCAGACTAAGATCTTTAATTACAGACTGTTCATATATTATTTCACAAGGTCTTAATCAGAAGACCCTGTACCCTCGCTGGAGTGTCATGGTGCTACTCCAACATAAATAAAAAATTATTTTAGTGAGAACACCTACATAACAGCATGAAAAGCTCCAATTTCGTAATTTTTTTTATTTAAAAAAAAGTAACAACTTAAAAAAATAATTTCAGTCCCAAATCAGTAGAATACAGGGAAAATATCAAGTACTTCTTCTAAAGAGATTTTGAGACTTAATTAGTGCTTATGAAGTACTTTAAAGTAACAGGGACAGAAGCATTTTAGATATCAAAAATGCTCAGAAAGGAAAGAAAAAATGTTTTCACGTAACATGTGAATTAGATCGTTCCTAAACAAATATTTTTGATATCGCATGATATGACAGTCGTTCTTTAAAAGGCACATCGAGTCTACATCAGTCACATACTAACTCTTTACATCTTAAACCAACTTAATCATCTCCTGGACTTCAGACCAACAGGTATCGAAAGATGGTTCAATTTATTATCATATGAAGGAATCTGACAACTTTGCTACAAACAGTGCTACTCTAGCCAAAACCAACATGCACATCCTTTCAGAAAATACTTTTAATACCAATAAAAATAGTACACAAGCAAAAGAAAGAGTTTTACCTTGGAATGAATTTATTCATGATAGCATAAAAGCAGTTGTACAAATCACTGCGTGGCAAACGAAGGTGCACCAGAGGCTTGAGTAGATGTATCCAGCCAAGGCAAGAACTGTATTTAACATTGCGTGATTTACAATAAAAAGTAATAACAGACTCAATATCCAGAAGTAATTCTGACTTCTCCTCTTCTGGCACTGACGACTGGTCTGAAACAGGCACAGCAATATAAACTGTATTAATGGCCTTTCAAAGAAATTGAGTGAGATTATTTCATAGCACAATTGCACCAATAGGGACTGCTTGGAAAAAAAAAAGCAACAAAAACAGACAAACAAGACATTAGCAGCTTGGATTAAATGCTTACAGAAAGGCACCCAAAAAGGCATCAAAATACAAATGATTTTATAACCCCAGTAGGATAAGGCATTTAAATATCACAACAACAGGATGAAAGAAGTTTGGGTTTTCCAGGATCTGTATGAAACAGAAGTAGATTCTTTTAACGCACAGAATGCCCCTCTTCTATTCCTATTTGACGTGCTCAGCACATAACTTATGCTCAACTCTACAACAAATTCATCTGAATTTCAACACAGATCAACCCACAATGCCTACCTCCAATTCCTCAAAAGCCCACTGACATGCAAATTTATGAAAATCAGTAGTATGAAATCAGCTAGGCTTACAGACTTAAATGTTAGTATTAACATATAAATCACATTTTTAATCTCTACTTTAAAGCAATTTTCCTAACAATAGTTTAAGTTTGGAGTTGTTAGGGTAACTATAAAAAAAGAAATGATTTGATTACTTACAACTACACCTGGCTTTTAAATTCCATTTGGTACTGTTGCTAATCAGAAGATACACTAACCATGAACATATAATCTTTTATATAATGTAGTATATTGTTTCACATTCTTACATATGTTGTAAGGAACTGAAAAGTAAAGATGTCCCCTATTTAATGGCAGACTAATTCTGAATCCATAATTTATATTGTTGCATTGGGTTGAAAACTGGCACAAAAATTTCATACAAAACCAGTTCTCTAATTAAGGTAGCAAGTGAAACAATTCTTAAATACCGCCATTATTGAGTTGGATACATACACAAAGCTTAGGTTTTCATTAGTTCCAAAGCATCTTTCTGCATAGACTCTTACTTAAAAGGCTGACAACGCTTCAGAAAAACTACTGGCACCCACCTCACTTGAGGCAATGAATATAAGACATACTGAGATATGTCAACGCCATACCTGAAATTATGCCTTCCTCCATGTGATGAAATAACTACTTAGCTTACTTGCAGCTAAATATACCAATATTTATTATACTTATTGTAGTGAAACCAGACTTTTGTGTAAGTTCATACAATTTTCACTTTAATATTAAACTTTAGTTTTTTTTAATGAAAAATCTAATATTAAATACACTTACGAATTATATTTTTCAGAAATAAATTTGTTTTAATCCACTTAGATTACATCAATTTTACTATAGCTAAACTGACTTACAGTAAAAGAAGGAATAACCATGTCATGTCCGGGATGGGGGAAAGAGATGCCTACACACTACATTAATGCAGTGGCATTAAATTTCTAGCGAACAATTTTCCCCCTCAATTATAAGAAGCCCAGGAGTTTCATTACTGTTAATGAAAGTTATTATTACAGAAGTCTTTAATACTTTCACATCAAAGCCAGTCCATATTTGCTATTTCCTTTCCTCTACCTCTCAGGAAAATAAATTAGTATGTAAAACTCAAATGCCATCTGAAAGTTTACTTTAAATTTGAAGACTACTTGCTTTGCTAAAACATTGAAATAGAGGTATTTAATCCAACCCAAAATTGAAATCTCTATATAACCTTCATTCTGAACTAACTTTACATTTATTACTTTAATAAGTTTAATATTTTTACATATTACAAAGTATTTACCAATAAAGACAAAAGGAAAAATAACAGACATTCAAGTGCTTAAGTTTCTATGTTATGAATACTAATTGGGATGTTTTACCATCTTCCTGGAAAGACACTGTGATTAAATAAGACAGTGGAATTTCCCCCCCCCCTTTCCTTTACAGAGCAGAGAGAGAAGGAAAATAAGTCCTACTAGATTCTAGAGCTAGAAAATGTGGAACTGCATTTTAAAAGTGGTAGATAGGCATGCATGCAATAACTCCATTCTCTGCCTTAACTTTCAATTGTGCAAGAATAAATGAAAGCGTGACAAGTAATAAATAGAAGATTCTCTTATTGATGCCATAAGAAGTATCCTAACTTATGAGTCAGCATTGATTCCATCATCTGATCACCGATATTAACACTGTTGCATGGTGTCAGGGATTTGGCCATTTTTGTGATGAGCTGCCAACCAGATCCTGTGGCAGCTCCTTACAGACATACTGAAATATTATTTCCAATGTCCTGGCAGCATCTTGTTTTCACAAACACAACCTTTCATTTTTGCTGAAAATGCTGTTAAAAAAGTATTTCTTAAAAATAGTCTTCAAAGTCCAAAATGTTTAATATATTTCTTCCCTTAGAGATTATATCCATTTTGGTGCTCCATCAGCTTTTCAGATTAAGAACCAGTCATTAGACAATTAAGAACTTAAAGGACACTATAAAAAGATGGAGCTTAGAAAAAAAAAAAGATTTTTTCAACTCCTGAAGCTTTCTGACCACGCAAACTATCATTTACAAGCTAATACTTTAAACTTCCATGACATCACCCATCCCAGAGTCAGAGTACAGATGAGACACTACTGTTTTCTTATGATTTCTTTCTGATTTTCTCCGCACTCTCATCTTCCTTCAAAATGTAAACATCATTCAGATTATTTAATTCAAATAAAAAAGCCCTAAGACAACTGAGAATACAGAAGTTTTCACATAGGTGATCTAAATGTAATTGAACTTACCAATTAGCTCTTGGCAATCCTTACGAATTATACTCTGTTCAGGTAGGTCTAAAGAGCCATCCCAGGATGCCAGGCTGTCCCCCTTTCCTACAACATTAAGTGCAATCTGAAAACAAAAATAGAAAACCCTCTAAACATTTGAGTGTCCTTTTGTAGTTACCCAATTACTGAACTCAGTGATTTAATTCAATAATTTAACTCAATAAAGTGGAATATTCTAAAACTGAATCAACATACATGCATATTAAAATTCCAGTACTACATCTCTTCTGTAGAGATGCCTGGTAATTAAATCATTTACGTCAAATCAAACACACCTTCAGGTATTTCCTGCTTCTTGATTTAAGCTCATATTTACCTTCCAGACTTTGGCCCTCAGGTCAGCAGGCAATTGCCTTCCTTGAATGATGTTTCTCACAGTTTCAAGATCACAGCCTCCTTCTTCTAGAGCG
>NW_008824804.1:395550-399290 GCF_000699105.1 Pygoscelis adeliae
ATGTAATGTGTTTATTAAAATGAATTATACAATATTTTTCAACATTTATCTATTAAATAGATGTAGACTGGAGGCTACTATCAGGCAAAACGCACATATGTAAAGGTATTATAAGACAACTTGCCAATTACTGAAAACAAATATTTGCAAAATGTTATTTATTCCTTTATTTTTAAGGCTGCTTAATTGAATTCCATTCAATTTACATATGAGAAAAAAAATAAGTTCAGGGCATTTTTCTTTTGTTTTCATGAAGTGGCAATGTTGCAAAATGTATCATAAAAATGCAAATTGAGCTGTAGTTTACAACTTAAGAGATACATGGCAAATTTTCACACACACACAATGCATTCAAAGCAAACACTACACCTAAATCAGATGGCATAGTGCTTTTAAGTAAAATATTAGATGACCTAGAAAACAGAAAACTTATTTCAAAGGTATAGAATAGTCAGCTTTTAACCCCATCTTTCCCGGAAATGGGAAAAGACCTTTTAGTCAAACTCAGGTTTACTTAACTATAAAGTTCTAGTACCGTAAGCGTGGACGTGTGCACAAGACTGAATTAAACCATACAAAAATGTTAATAATAGTGTAGAAAGTAGCAAAATACACAAATTCACACGACAATCAAACAGTAATGACACTTCAAGTAGGTAACAAAAGTTCATAAGCATCATAGATAAGAAGGTATGCATTCAGAAATTATTACTTTACAATCTCTCTGATAGCTTCTGCAGACTGTTTCAATGGTTCCATGTAGTCAACAATGACAGAACCACACCTGATGATTTCAGGAATTTCAATATCATGTAGCAGAGCAGTGGCAAAACACCAGATTCACTGGAAAAACAGCAATAGCAGTGATACATAGGTCCCGTAGGCGAAACTTCTCCCTTACTGTATCCTCTTAACTGTTCCCTACTAGCTCTGACATATGCCTTAAGAAAGGCTTTGCTTCATATACCTGAGGAGTTAAACACACAGCCGGGAGGTTTATAGCCAGAGCAAAACATAGAATGTGTTTGTTTATTCAAGACAGATATTCAAGTATGAACATGCATTCCTTGTGAACAACTCATCTATTTATACATGTGCAATAACAGATGTTGAAGTGTTATCAGTACAATTCTCCATTACTCCACGATACATACTATGTAGTCAATTCCACATACCCATGGAAAAAGAATGTCAGCTGTTGAGCTCTGTCTGCTTCTTTAATTTGCATATATCCACAACTAATTCCTTGATATAAAGCTTCTCAAGTTTGGTCTTCTGAAAGCTTAACACACAAATTTCTGATTTTCTAAATATCACCCTTTTTGATTAACAGATTAAAACCTCAATCCTGTAAGAATGTATGCATATACTTAACAATAAGCAACAAGCTAGCCATACTTAAGACTTCTCGAAGTATTTACAAGTTTGCAGAGTAAGCATTTTCCTTGCATTGTATCAGCCAGTTTCTTTGCCAGTACTTTCTGATAGCACTTTAAATCATATTTCAAATACACACTGGGGCAAAACTAATAGTCTGTTTTCTTCAAGTAGTTTTGTGAATTTGGATGAAAGAAGTACAGTTTACAAAGAGACTGACTTGCCTTGTTTTCTTATATTTTTAGTATTAAAAAAAAAAATCCCAAAGCCCACTTATTATAGAACTACAGGCTGCACGGGTGAATATCCCCTTCCTGAGACAGAAATGGGGGTGGAAAAAACACACAAGCACACTTGCACATCTGCTACTATCCTGTTGTCCAACTGCATACATAACAATCAACCAAATCAGTTCACTCTGAATAAAAATCAAGTATTTCCAGGACATTTACACAAGGAGACCTAGCACTCAGCAGAATTGCATGAACTCTGGGATGATCTAACTTCAACAGAAGCCAACACCAAACATCAGCTAAAGAGAGCTAGATGCTCTTAGATATACTGCAGGTGTCTGTGCATGTTATGTATGACAAACAGACTACAAAGCAACAGCTAGGCCCTGAATTATAGCATACAAAATACAGTTAGTTGCTACAAATACTACCCAAGTATTAAATAGGCACATGGAAATGAATGCAACAGCTGCATGCATGTTGTATTTCAGGTGGAAAGGTCTTAAACCACAATGCTTAAATTTGGTTTCTATGTCCTCCAAAGAAAATTTGGGGGGGGTGGTAATTTAATATACGTGAAACAACACTTAAAAACGTATCTACACAAATTACAAAAACATACCTGGCAAAGAACGTTTCACAGACCCATGAGTAAAATTCTACCAATTACTCATACCTAATATTCACAGCTTAAAAAGCTGTGCATGGGTTAACATCAAGATCAACTCCAACATGTTATCTGCAAATATATGCTTCCTCTGTTGTTTGATAATATATTACTATTTGCAAAATCTTCTTCATAAGTACTGTCATCCGCACTTTGTACACTGTGAAGATGACAGGCAAATGCTAGCTTTACTACTTCACTTTAAAAAGTAAGAATCTGATATGCCCATCTCCCACATGAATGTGATAATGCATCACATCTCTTGAGTTAAATGAAACAACAGCCTGAGGGGGGGGAAGAAATTGCATTATTCTATTTATGATTTAATTAGCTATTCTTTCCCTCCATCAACTCCCAAGACTGGTCACAAGCTAGAAGTCAGGACTTCTCAAAGATTAAGAAAAATTATTTTCTAATAAATATTCTATTCACTAACTTGCAAAGTACCATGAAAGTGATTTTGACAGTTTAACACATGTCCACTGGCTGTATTTTACCTTATTTCAGTCTCCGCTATAAATGTTCCAGCAAACTGCTAGCAATCTGGATCCTTGTCTTTCATGAGTGAAGATCAGCTAGGAAGTTTTCTGTTCATATGGACAACAACCATTACACATACTTTGGAAAGAATGCAGCACTTCTCTTTATAGACAAACTCCTCCAGACTTGAACATCCTTCTTTCTGCTCTACCATGGCTCCACTGCCTAATTCTAGATGCTATTCTAAATTTTGGTTAGATGTGTACAATTCCAGCCTATACCCCAGCCATGGCCTGAAAGGTTAATTCCCACAAGACATACTGTTCTAAATGTCATAACGCACAATATTGCTATTAGTGTATCTAGAGTAAATTTCCATATTTAGAGGGATCTCTGAAACTCATGCCAGTCCAGTACATATCAATAAGTAACTACCTTTGCAGATATTCAACATGATTTTTTTTTTTAAAGCCAAAACAATTAAGATGTGAGAGCAAGCTGGAGGCAATAAAAAAAAATTGATCAACTGTTGGGACTTCAGCTTCACTTTTTCTGTTAAAGTACTATTTATTTTATTTATATGTAGAATCATAGAATCATTAAGGTTGGAAAAGACCTCTAAGATCATCGAGTCCAACCGTCAACCCAACACCACCATGCCCACTAAACCATGTCCCTAAGCGCCTCATCTACACGTCTTTTAAATACTTCCAGGGATGGGGACTCAACCACTTCCCTGGGCAGCCTGGTCCAATGTTTAACCACTCTTTCAGGAAAGACATTTTTCCTCACGTCCAATCCAAACCTCCCCTGGCGCAACTTGAGGCCATTTCCTCTCGTCCTATCGCTAGTTACTTGGGAGAAGAGACCGACACCCACCTCGCTACAACCTCCTTTCAGGTAGCTGTAGAGAGCGATGAGGTCTCCCCTCAGCCTCCTTTTCTCCAGGCTAAACAACCCCAGTTCCCTCAGCCGCTCCTCAT
>NW_008824804.1:401122-401410 GCF_000699105.1 Pygoscelis adeliae
CCCCCTCCTTACTTCACCAAGAATTGAGAATTCTACCATTTCATGGTCGCTAAGCCCAAGGCGGCCTCCGACCACCACATCTCCCACCAGTCCTTCTCTGTTTGTAAACAGCAGGTCGAGCGAGGCATCTCCCCTGGTAGGCTCACTTACAGCTGTGTCAGGAAGTTGTCTTCCACACACTCCAGGAACCTCCTAGACTGCTTCCTCTCTGCCGTGTTGTATTTCCAGCAGATGTCCGGGAAGTTGAAGTCCCCCACGAGAACAAGGGCTAGCGATCGAGACACCTCT
>NW_008824804.1:401663-406546 GCF_000699105.1 Pygoscelis adeliae
TGAGAGTCACCCCACCACGTTTCTGTGATGGCGACTAAGTCATATCTCTCCTGCTGCACAATGGCTTCCAGCTCCTCCTGTTTGCCGCCCATGCTGCGTGCATTGGTGTAGATGCACTTGAGCTGGGCTATCGATTTTGTCCCCAGCATTGGCATGCCACCCCCTAGGCTCATCTCTAGTGATATGACTGAGGTAGTTGGTAATAATCAATTACAAATACTAATGAAGAGACTAAGAAATTGTGGGGATGTGAACAACAGGGAAAAGATAGTAGGAAATGTTTTGATAAACTACAAATACATAGGAGAAGACGTATAGTATTAAGAAAACTATAATCAATCAGTAGATTACAATGCCTAGATTGTATCTGCTGAAGTCATTATGTCTGCTCATTTGTTATTAGGAAAGACAGATCTCTTTGAACTGCTTCTTCCAAGTCAAAGTGCATTTTTGGAAAAAAAATGCTTCAAAAGTTTAGCTTTAATTTGTGATGGGCACACTTCTAATACATTATTTTCACAGCCCAACAGGTATCTTCTACACGCACCAAATTCATTATCTAAAACGCACTTACTAGTCCAAAACAAGATGATCACTCTTTTTCCATATATACTGAATCTACTACTACACACCTGCCTGTTAAAGATATTACCCAGTCGCCTAAATGAGGGTTAAAACACATACTCCCGCTTAGATTAGACTGCTTACCAAACTGCTTCCCATATTCTGACCACTGATCTGATGTTGGCGTAACACTTGAAAAGCTTCTTTGATTATTTTCTCCCACACTCCTCAAGCGACACACTCATCATAGCTGCTTATGATATGCTCCAGTAGGCCACCAGCACTTTCAGTGTAAGAAGTAATATTTCTTGGACATCTTCACACATCATTCCTGTTTTTCCTAAAGTTTCAGAAGCAAGGCTGCTAGCAGCTGAACCCTCGCCAAAAGTATCATCAGTTTTAGTTTCCACAAAGTTGTCTCCTAGGACATCAAACACATCCAGTGTGCAAGTTTTCGTGTATTTCTGATAACCGTAGCATGCAAAGAGAAAGACAGGCACATATATCACCATGCTACCATCACAATTATGAGGGCTGCCTGTACATATCCATGTTAGTGCCAGATTGGACTAATTTATTCTAATATATTTTTATTATTTTTGTTACTAAGAAGGTAGAAGTAAACTGCATTTTAAGCAAAGTACTTTACTTGAAAAAGCTCACAATAGCATACAGGTTTATAACATGCAGTAATTGCAAACAAGCTTTACTTAAAAGAAAACTGAGCAAGTGAATAGTGCTCATGAAAACTTCCAAAGACAATGGCTAATATCGATTTATTTTTATAGTCATCATTCTACCTTCACACAGCAAAGAACATAGCTTCCCACCACAGAAAACTATCTATATAAAAGCTTCTCCCCCCACCCTGGAAACATGCTTTTATATAATCTAGTTACTCTGGTTTCTACTTTTAATTTAGGATTCTAACTACCAGAAAAAAGCCTCAACAAGAGCTATATTAAATTGAAAGTAATGAGGAATGTTTGTTCTCTACTGAAAAGAAACAAACAAAAATCAATCCCTCACATTCACTTCAAAATATCCATTGTATTCAGAACACCATTGAATATTCTTTTTTTTCCCCAATGGAATTTTGGAGAAAAACATTAATTCCCTCACATTTTTACCTCTGTTTTTTCCTCAAGTGTGTTAGTTTCGCAATTAACTGCAAAGGGTTTTTTTGTTCATGTGCTTTCAGAAGAAATACCATGGCTCCAAGCACTAATAAGCCAGACTCTGAGCACAGAAAAAATATGTACGCACTAGTTTTGTCACCCTGTTGTCTGAAACAGTTGCAGTGTATTTTGGGACCCATAAGATGAATGATTCCAATGCACAGTTAAATGCACAGGAACAATTCCATCTGTGGTGACAGTTATATTTAATTAGTTCAGGTCTTAACTTTCAAAATATAGATCTTAAAATAAAACATACTACTTGATCAAGTTCCCTGAAGCTTGCGTATTAAACAAACATCTGCAAAAAGGTTTTAGAAATTAATTCATAACTGTTTATATCTTTATCTGTTTGAGAACCTGAATAAGAAAAATTAAGTCCAAATCATTTATTTCCTTGATAAATGAGGAGAGAAAAAACCATAACTTTTAATTACAAACATTTTAACTAATAACAGTCCAGTTTGTTTGTGTCTATACATTCTGTTGACTATACATATATACATTCTGTTGACTATACATTCTGTTGACATTGTATTGGCTAAAATTATGGTTAAAATAATCAAATAAGCTGACAAAAGAAAGAAATTAAGATTTTACAGCACAGCTTGAAAGCAGCCTGCCCCTTTTGTGTTTCACAGCATTCTTGCCTTTGGACACAGATGTCTTCCAGCATCAAATACTGCTGGCAATTTCTCAAATTAGTTTTTGAGAACATGCCAAATAACTAAAAAGAAATATTTAATAAACAAGGTCTGACAGATTTTTCTCATTTTTAAATCAAAACTGTTGACAAACTTCCTGTATTTACTGAAGAAAAAGCTGACAATCTTTCAGTAACTCTATACAATAAGTTGGGGGGGGGAATGCTGGGTTTGTTGTTTTTTGGTTGGAGTTTTTTTTTTTTTAATATAAATTGTATCATACAGTGGCAAATTTCCCTGTTTTTGTTGGAGTTTTTTTTTTTAGAATAAATTGTATCATACAGTGGCAAATTTCCCTGTTTTTTGTTAAACAAAACACCAAGCAGTCAGTGCAGATGTTGAGGGGTTTAACTCATCATTAGTTTGTGCCACCCCCCCAAATCACTGACACCAGCACTGCGTGTCAAGCTGCCACAGGAAAAATAAAAAGGGCATTTTATGTTAATAGGCATGTCTAGATTCTACATACTCAAGGCGCTGTTACAATCTCTGAACACAAAATTACGTCTGCCTTTGAATCCTCATAAGCAACTGAATAGAGGAGAAGGAATCGGCACTGCCGGTTTTGTTCCCAACAGAGTTCAGGTACACATACGCATTATTTTATGTTTCGGCTGGGTTTTTTCAAACGTGAAATGTTATTGCACAATCCTATATACTTCAAAACTATGATAATGTAGTAATTTACACCAAAAAGCTCATTCAAAAGATACGTATTATACTTAGAAAAACAACTGTTCAACAGCATTCAGATATGTATACAAGACAGTTTAAATCAATAAATGAAAAAGAAAGTATTTCACTGAAACTGGCTTTAAAAAAAAAAAACAAACCACAACAACAAAACCAAAAAGCCATGTGAAGTTTCTAAACAAGCAATAAGGAATACAACTTTTTGTTATTCACAAGGTACAGCTCTAGTAACGGGATGTATTCTGGCATATTAATGTAGCATTTAAGCATAAACCTCTTCAACTGTTCCCATAAAGACTCACAAAATCTCTTCCAACGAATGCCTTCAAGGTTGCTTTTTCTAATAGTACCAGCATATCAAATTTACTATAGTTACATTTTGAAGCTGCCAGCCAGAATGGCAACAATGCAGGCTGTGCCTTGAAATATGTCTGGAAACCACACTTGTGCCTCGTTCTTAACCAGGAATTTTAGCAGTTTGTTGTGATCTGGGATATTGTAATATTCTTCTGACGTTAGTAATGAAAGAGGTTTTAAGTATTTTTTCAGAAATATTTCAACATGGTTCTTATTCAATGTCCAGGGTTATATTTCAAAGGGTCAGGACCGCACCATCAATGAGTCTGTCCTTTACTTTGTAATTATGTGTCCCAACAGTCAGGTCTGTGTTTAGAAATAATGCTTATGCAACACTGTACCTATAGAAAGCGCTTCATAAATTTTGAAACTGTAACTAAAAGCAAAGAAAGGCTAAAAAACTACGCCAATTCATTTTCATTTGCTAGTAATTGATACTTAGCTGTTTTATCCAAGAGCTGTATTTGTAGAACCAACCTAGGCAAAGAACAGATACCAGCTATACCTGTATCTGTGTCAATTCTGACTTCTTTACGGTGAGATAACCAAGCGCAAAGAAGGCTGAGCATAGTTAGCAAGAAACTTTGAATCCACCACATAAAATAAAGCCTAAGAAGCAAAAACATCAGCTTGGAAATGATCATAAAAACCAGGTCTGTAAGGTAATTGTTTGAAAAGCGTGTACATGGGAAGGACAAAGGGCAATGCTGTGGCACAGAACCACGGAAAGAAAAGAAATCACATGCAATGCAGAAGCGCAAAGAGAAAAACAAAGTGAAGATGCACAGGAATGGAGATGTGGGGTGCAGTAAGAATAGCTTCAGTGTTTAAACACAATGCTTATTTAAGTCTCAGCAATCTTAAGTGAATACGTACACAACGAATACTGAAATCACATCACTGTTACCATCAAAATGATCCTATACACGCTCCAGAAATAGCGTCTATTCTTGTCCTAGAGGTTCAATGTAAAATCCATTATAAGTAATAGCTGCACTAGAAGAGGGTGGCAAGCAAAATCATTCAGAAAACAAGCCAGGACCTACTGTTGTCACCTGTGCTTGAGTAGGTACGCAGCGAAAGGGGAAGCTGAACTGAACAAAGCAACTCCACTCCAGGCAGACAGGCGCAGACATCGAGCAGCTCCTACCGCATATTAAAGCTGTCATTGTAAACTGGAGCAACCGCCTCGCTCCAGGCCGGGCACGGCCAGAGGCCGCCCCGTCTCGCCCTTGTTTTGACGGCGGCGCTTCCTCCTTCGGGACCTGCCGAGCGCCCGGAGACGTTTGCCCCGGGCTCCCACCGCCTTGGGGCCTGCCGGGCCCGGCGGGCGGGTGGGGGGCCACAGGAGGACCACCCTCGCCCCGGGGAGCTCCCCCAGCCACCC
>NW_008824804.1:407427-408405 GCF_000699105.1 Pygoscelis adeliae
TGCTGCGGGCTGCGCTCGGCCCCCCGCCCTCTCCCGTGCTGCTTCAGGTTGGGTGGCGGGGGAAGGCCCTACCGCCAGTTCAGGTCACCAGCAGCTGCAGGTGCCTTCCCCTAGAAGACTTAGGAATCGGTTTCCCCGGCAGGGAAGTTATACTGTGAAAAATCTGAATATTTTCGGTTTTCATAAAGGTGAACCGCTTTGCTACGTATAGGTTTGATTGTTAAATGACTTCCCGCACAGTCAGTATTTTACAAGGCCATACTCCACAAGTCGGAGGCAGAAGTCACGAGTTTTACACAGAACCCTGTTTCCGAGGGCTAAAAATAATCTGGTAATGTTCATTAGCAGCCCTGGGCAGAACAACACACATGCTCTCGATCATGCACATTCCTTACCCATCTACGCCCTCAAAGGGGAAAAAAAAAAAAAAAAAAGCTCTATGAAAGTTAAGAAAAGTGATTCAAGTAACTTATACACGGAATAACAGTGCCACCTTACGATAAATTCATGTCCTTACACGTGTCTGTTTCGCTTCCACAGCTTGCTTCGGGATGTCCTCCGGTGTGTAAACGCTCGGACTTTAAGCGGGACTGCTCCTGCTCCTGTGAAAAAAGATACAGGCTTGCTTAGCTGTGCGCAGGATCCGGTTCCCGGAGTCAAGAACGTTCATTCAGAGGTAACGCGCAATGTTTTCCCGTGTATATTTGTTTCTCAGGAAAGATTATACGAATAACCTTCATCAAGAAAGTAAGCACGTTACAGCAGCAAAACAGATTCAGGCAATTAGAAAAATTAATGTTGTGCAGGAGAGGGTAGTATTTTAAATTCCTTTCCTCCTTTTCCCGCTTCATCTATATTTTTCACTAAAAAACCCCCATGCATTTTAAACACCTACTTTTATTACTTAGGAAAAAAAATCGTAACATGTTCATGAGGCATCATTTTCCTCCCGGCCGCCTGGAAGTGGTAGGGGCTGGG
>NW_008824804.1:408670-413422 GCF_000699105.1 Pygoscelis adeliae
GGGCCAGCCCCCTCCTCCCCGGCCCTCCTTCTTCCTTTTCGGTTTTTTTTCCACTTCCCCCCTCCTTCCAGCCCCCTGCCTTTCCCTTCGCTTTTAATTGACTTCTCCTGGTTTTCCTCTCTCGCTCGTTTTTTCTTCCTGCGCCTGCTTTTCCCTGCTTGCTACCGATGGCGGTTTTGCTTGTAAACAAAATCTCCGCAGCCAGGTGAGGTTTAATCTCTGACCCTTCAGACCCGGGATAGTTAGAAGATGAAGTGGCGAACAAAAATATCAGTGCTTAAGTAACAACAGGAACCCACTCAACAAAAATACATTTAGGCGAATTTTAAGAAGCGGGGCGGGGGAGAGGAAGAAAACCGCTTGCTTTCAGTTCGGAGCTTAGCTGTCCCCTGCATTCATTTAGCTTCTAAACTGTGTTTTCTTCCAAACCGAGTTTCTTTGATGAAAGGATGTTGCATAGTGTGTGTGGATTGCCGTTACCGACGTGAAGTTACTTACCGTTCTGAAAGGCCTTAGAAACAGTAAATCCACACTAGAGCCTTTGAAGGGGAAAAATATCTGTAGTACTTGAAAAGCATCACCCATGTGCTCACTGAGGTGTCTCACATCATCCTTGCCATGTGTTATTGTAAAAGGACAGGAGTTAAACAGCTTTTCTCCAGTCATTGCTCTTTGGAGTATGGTACTATGGCTGATTTGTCTCTTTTCCTGATGGTTATACTCTCTGGCTCCTTATGCCTGGCTTTTTTCAATGTGTCTTAAAGCACTTTGCAGCCAGTGGTTGCATCTGTAATGTTGAGATTTAATGTGGAAATTTAGGTAGATCTAGGCAACTAAAATGACTTGCAGACTTTATAGTGCCCTATTTTTCTGATTTTTTTTTTAATTTTTTTTTTTTAATATAATATTGGTAAGAGTTGGGAGTTACTGGGAGTTATCTGCACCTCTGGGAAGACTCTGAATCTTCCAGTGTCTTGACAATGGTTGCTTATTTCCTGTGAAAAGGTACTTGGAGAATAGTTTGAGAGGGAGCAATATAAAAATTGTATGTATGTAATAAAGAGGGGTCACAAGCCCTAATAAGGCTCCTGAGCATTCCATTTTTATTTTTAGTCTCATGTAGGTTCTGTAAGCAGTTCCAGTTCCCATGGTAAATGCTCTTCATTAGGAATTTTTCATTCAGGAGTCCTGAATATCTTAAAAGCCTGTCTGCACATTCTGCCAACCAGAGGTTTCATATAGGGTGGGTGGTAAGCTGATTTTTATAAAGTTGGCAGCTTTCCTTTAGAAACTGGATACAGAGCAGGACTTGGATGATAAACTTTTGACATGATGAATAAACCATCTGACTTTGAGATGAGACTGTGAATCATAACTCTTCCAGTTACATAAAACTCCTTGGGATTTTTGCAATTGCATTGTTGAGCTATTAAAATAATTCAGGTGGGAAGGAACCTCTGAAGGTGTCTAATCCAGCCCTGTGCTAAAAGCACTATATGCACTTTACTCCAAGAACATTCTTTGAATGTGTTACGAGTAATGATTACGGGTGAGCGTTGTGCAAGCCATGTACTCTACTGTCCATATCCCACCTTTGTAAACTTGTTGGCAGGTTCTGTATGTGGAGCCTGTTGTTGTATTAAGTTGACACAAGCTGTCAGTAAAGTAAGAAGAGCATCTGTTACTTTTATTTTCATGTACAACAGATGTAAAATCAAAGGTTAATTTGTACCGCATCTTATGGATACTGTAAAATGCTTTAAAATCAGTTGGCATGAAATAGGAAATCAGGGTTTACAATGTAAGCAGCAATACAAGAAAATAATTGCCCATTAGTGAGCACTTTTGACAGACTTGATCAAGTTTATTTCTGTGGAGCATCAAGTTTTGTTAATAAAAAATGTTTTACTATCCAACTTCATTTGCTGACCTATTTTAAAAAAGCATCTCTGCCATAACTGTAGGTGCAAAGCAGAAGAATTCAAAACGTACTTTTTAAATACTGATCTTTTGCCGAGTCTTCTAAGACTAGCACTAGAATAAGTCCTGACCAATGGAATATTCTTCCTAATAACTCAGCCCTCAAAAGTGTCTTAGATTTTAGCAACTTGTAGTTAGAAGAGGCTACTTTTAAGATGAAGTGTATGAAAGATGTTCAGGCTCACTTAAAGGGTATGAAAACACGAAATATATATCCTTGTATACATATATATAGGTAATTCTTAATTTGCTTTTGGCCACATCATTGGAAATCATTATTTTAGAATCCATATTAAAGATTACAGGTAGTTACTCTCACTTTGAGACATGAATGTTTACCCTGCTGCAGGTGGTTTATAGATGTGTAAAAAAAAAAAACCCCACAAAACAAAACCCAACAAAAAAAACCCTGAAGGGATTAGCCTTCTATTTACCTTGTCACACGACACAAACTAAAGAATCTTGCCCAATAACTTCTTCAGCAAACCTTTAACTTTGAGAGATTTGTGGAGAGAGTGGTTAGGGATTATTGTCTACTTATCAGTGTTGATTAGTTCTACGCATGTCCCAAGTCGTTTAACTGCAGGGCTTCCTTCCCTCCCTTTTTCCAGTTCATGTCACAACTATGTCCAGTCTTGAATATGATTTTTATATTGCATCTGAACTAAGGGAGAGGATAAGGAATACTAAGGAGTTTGTTTAGTACTGGTAAAAGACACCTACTTTTTCCTCTTCTCTCCATGAACAGAAAGAGCACTTTTCACAGCACTATGAATGTCCGTATCTTGCCTGTAGCCAGCATGCCACACCTCCCGAGCAGTTTGAGGGAGAGGGATGGACTTCTGTTTTTCAGAAATTCTTCCAGTTTCCTCCTTTTATGTTACCACTCCTTGTCTTTCATTCTCCATGCTTTTTTTGTCTCTCTTAATCCCGTAAGAGTGTAGTATCCCTGTTTGTCCATTTGTTTAGATCCTTAAGTAAGAGCCTATGTGGGCCATGTCCCTCATAGGTAGAAATGAATTGTGTCATCCCAAGACAGCAGCAAAAGACAGGGAAACTCTTCTATGTCAGCAGTACAAATAGGTGAGAAGTATAATATAGTACCGTAGAGGATGATCTGACAGTACTTGTGGGGTCCTTTGTGGGCTCTAAAGCAAAGGACGCTATTGCGGGAATTAATTTCTTTTGCTAGAGGTTTTCTTTTCTTTCTGTAGACTGGCAATAAAGGGTGCCAAATAGCATCAATTTGTAAATATGTGATTTGCAACTACCGAGAAGCAGACTGTTCTTGTAGCACGGTCAGTGGGAGTTTTGTTGCTTGATTGGAGCTGAGATCTGTTGGCAGACCTGTGTATGGAGAGGTTTGTATCTTTTTTTTTTTTTTTGGCTCATCCGTGAGTTGCTGTCCCTTCTGATGAAGCTTGTTCTTGTACTGAAGATCTCTCTGATGTGCATGCCAAGTTGACAGCTGCTTTTTGAAATTTGTGGTTCTTTGCATTTACATACACTCATTCTGCAAGTTGCAGAACATATAATGGTGTGCTGCTGTGAACTTTATTTGGATCTGAGCATACGTGACATGGAGCTCGGAGCTTTATAGTTACCTTTAGATTTAGTGAATAAAATTTGAAAACTTTTCTTCTTAATATGGAAGAGTCATTCTTTAATTTTTGCATTTTGACACAAGCGTGTCTTGTCAGACACAAGCTGAAATAATTTTTCAGTAGACTGATCTTTTTAAACTTTTCCTTTTTTTAAGTACTCCTAGAGAATTTCTTGTGGAGCTGTTGAGGGAGGCATAGGTTTCTGTTGTGGGTTTGCAAAAATAGTCACGCAGCAGTGCTAATGTGTTGTACTGTCTCAGTGGTTAAGTTAAACTTTTAGCTGTGAAATAAAAGGGAAAAAAATCGGGTAACTGAATGCATCAAAATCTTTCCTTGCTTCAGCAAAAGGATTGCAATTCTGGCTATGGCACTGTGATCACCACCAGCTTTTGCTTTATTTAGGAATTAGGATTTGGCAGTTCTTAAAGAAAGACCTATGTGAAAGGAGTTTTCCCACAAATTATCAGTTGAGCCATTTAGATTGTTGGAATGCACTCTGTTAGGGGAAGAAGAATGAGGGAGACATTAATACCAGGGAAATAAATTAATTTTTATATTCTAAAACAGTAACTCATGTTAGTTGGTATTACAGGATTCCTGTGGGGGGGTTCCTTCCAGTAATAGTACCTTGTTAGTTTTAACTTTCTGAAGTGGAACAGTGAGAAATTTTCTTGTCAGAGCAACAGTCATTATTTTTAAGAAAATTGAAAACAACAAACCTGGAGTCTCTTCTAATGTTTTCATTTTTTTTTGTGTGAGTTGGCTAAAAGGAAACTTTGAGTGAATTTTAAGTCTTTTAAAGAAGTTGTGCTTTAAGAAAAGCAAAAAGGCAAATTCTCTCATGGATGAACTAGAACTACTTGTGCAAAGAGTTAGTCTGGTTAAAAAAAACTTCACTAAGAGTTATGAATGCAGTTACTTATTTTACGTGAATGTGAGCAGTTGAAAGGAAGGGCAAAATTGTGGAGGAATGCAAGAACAAAATTGCAGTTCTGTGTAAGTCACAACTTGCTGTTAAGCTTGACACAAATTTTGATCAGTTCCAAAATACTGTTTAAGTGAACTGAAATCTAAATACTATAGTCCAAATAAAATGGTGAAAGTTTATACAGCTAATGCAAACAATATCCATCTCAATTCTTGCATCTATTTTCAGAAGATAACATCT
>NW_008824804.1:413465-419746 GCF_000699105.1 Pygoscelis adeliae
TAATCACACTAGTTAACTCATTGAGAGGAGAATTGTTCATCTTCAGATCATGCTTTTAAAGTGATGCTTGGCACAACAAGGAGCTCTGCATTTCTTTAAGTTTTATGCATTATAAAAGAGCAGATTTCTCCATACCTCTCTTCATTCTGTCTTTTCTACTGAACATAAGATACTCATACTGAAACACTTCTTGACTATACCAACTTTGAAAACAAAACGGTACCTCCTTCAACCCCTCTTCATTTGATTGACCATAGGTTTTTATAAATCTACTGAGACAACATTAGTATTGTCATTTGTGGAACATGTCAAAACTCAATTTATAGTAGAAACTTATTTGTGTCTCACGTGCTTCTCTACTGTGAGGGCCAAGTTCTGGAATTACACCAGAAAAACGGGAGCAGAGCTTGGTCCCTGCAGACATGCAGTTACCTTTGGCCCTTAAGAATTTGGCTGTCTCTTGATGTCCTGTGATTGGTGACCATTGATATGCTGACCATGTGGATGGTTTCAGACTTTTCCCCAATGGAAACAACTGCTGTTGAGATTCAGATTGCTTAAATCCATTTTAATCTCATAGATCATAGAAAATTTTTTACCTTCTCCCTCCGCTTTGAAGGCAGGTTTTAGACACAGTCCGTATAATATGTAGCTTTCCAGAACTGCTGTCTTGGAGTGGTTTGTTGAGATGGGCGGCAGGAATTTTGACAGGTACTTTGGTTGTGCTCGTAGGCTTTGGTTTGGGAATCCGACTTGGAATTGAACGGCGGAACGCATCAGTAATCTTGAAATAAACCGAGAAAATAAGTCATGCGTTAGGGAGGAGAGACAGATAGTATATTTAGCTCGTCAGTGTCTTTTCCACTTCATAAAACTAAACGCATTGCTCTTAGAACTGTTTGTCTGAACTTCCTTTCTCTCCTTGGTAATGAGAGTGTAGCTTTGTATTTAACTTACCGACTTGATTGGTGAATATCAAAGAATCTAAATGGATTGAAATCCAGAGTATAAATAAGAGGGTTTTCTGTCAGCCCTCTGACTAGGGCAGCAGCCCTAGGGGCTGAGTGAGCGATGCAGTGCAAAGGCTGTGAACTGTGTGACTTCTCTGGGTGAATAATCAGACAACTTCCACATGCAGAAGCAAGTGGATTCAGTCCTGAGTAGCAGGCAGTACCTAGCTCATACTTTACTGTAAGAGATCATTCTTTGAAAGTGACCACATGAATGTATTTGTAAGAGAGAACTCTCCCTCCAGAATCCATCATAGTCATATTTAATTGCAAAGAAGTAACTAGGCAAAAATAAAAAGTTAAAATGAGCACTGAAAAGGGGTGAAGACCTGCAAAGGCAAGGAGATTGTTTGAAAGGTACCATATCAGAAACTAGGGTTAAACATGCACTACCCATCAGAAAGGCTTTTTACATCGCAAGCCTTTTTATATACCTTTTATAGTTGAGCAGCAGAGTAAAAGTAGTTCACTGAGTTTTTTTTAAAAAAACATAAGATGGAAATGGTATTCAAATGAGGACAATAGAAAACAGCATGGAAACTGGTGAATTAAGTATGAATGAGCTAGATCAAAACAAGTTTTGAGAAACAACTTCCTAGTGGCCATAAAAGCCTGCTGGAATAAGTTTTTTTTAAAACAAATACATCAGAATTCAAAAGCTTGCTGTTTGGCTGTACATAATTGTACATGACAGGAGTTCTCAAAAGGATAAAGCTGATCCAACATCAGATCATTGCACGTGCTCAGTATGGAGGAATCTGGGGGAAGTTTGCACATCACAGCTGTGCTTAATGGATCATGAGTAAGGAAAAAAAGCAACCTGGCCTAATTGAAGTTTGAGAACAAAGAATGGAAAGAATAGTGATGATCTCCCAGAACAACGTGGTATTTTTCTGAGAGTTCTGAAGAAGTTGATTTTTAAAATTGCTGAATCCTTATTAGTGATGTGCAATCTGCCACTGAAATTGCTGGTAATGTTACAGGGATGTGCTGCCACTTTTAGAGTAAAGCTTCACAGGAAGATGCGTAAGTATAACTGCTGAACTGATCAAACTGTAGAAATGACAGTAAGAAATAGCATGTTCACCCACATGGTTATTAATTTTGTGATGGGAAAACATCCACACTTCTTGTCGAGGATAATATTCAAATATGTGTCAGTCAGATATTGTTATATAGGTATATGGTATCAGATTGTCTAGTAATGAACTAGGCAGTGTCTGTGAATGTTCCCAGGCATTGGAACTGTTAAATTGTCAATAGTGTTGAACTGTTTGAATGGTCCGTGACCTGGAGCTAACTCTGGAACAATTCTGAGGCATAGCTTGGGAGTTAGCCCAGAGGAGCGTTCATTTTGAGTAGGTAGTTTGTATCTGGCTAGGCTGTTTTGGAGGCTCAGGAAGTTTCTTGTAGTTTGGGTTGAGCCATGTCTTAGTGTCTGAGGGACAGACGTAGGTGCCTTTAACTTACTGTTATAGATGTGACCATGTTATATTATGATTTTTCAAAAAAACATGATAGTGGTCTTTAACAAAAGGATCCTGGGAGAGCAAAGTTCCTGTGGAAAAAGAAGGAAAATTCTCATGGTTAAAAAGTGGCAAGTGGATAGGAAGCAGAGCACGTAGCCAGTTTTCATAGTATAGTGGAGATACCATCTGAGCCTCACAGACACCTGTGATATTCAACATATTCTTAAACTGCATGGGAAGAGAGTTAGTACTGAAATGGCAACATTTGCGTATGGTATATATAGAAGAAAGAGCTGACAGTAATTCATGATATTGAGTAACAAGGTGATAAAAATGTGTGTCAGTTCAGTGTTAACAAATGAAAAATAATATATGAAAAAAAAACTAGTTCGCATACAGTAGTAAATATGACATCTGTTGTCATTCAGTACACAGATCCTGGAGTCAATGTAGATGCTTCTCATTGCTCAGCAACTGGCAGTTGTCAAATAGGTAACAGGCAGGTTAGGAATTACTAGGAAAAGAATAGAAGAAAACAAAACCCGTCATTTTTTAGTGTGTAAATCCAAACCATGCCTACATCGTGAATGTTTTGCAGAGTTTTGTCCAAACAACTCAGAAAAGGGTATGGCAAAATGCAGAAAAAGGTGGCAAAGGGCGATCAGTTATGGAGTGGCTTCTGCATGAAGATTAATAACATACCCTAAACGTTTTCAAGTTTGGAAAATAGATTGTGGAGAGAAAAAAAACAACAGAAGAAATCTAGCATTACGGTGAATAGGGGAATTCTCTCTAATAACATGCTTGAGAGGGCATCCATTGAAGGTGAGTTAAAGATAAGTAAAAAGTATTTTCCCATGTCAATGAGCTACGAGACTCGTTGGGACAAGCAGTCTTTGAGGTGATGATAAATTGGTTTGGAGAGAGTTTAGACTGATTCATGGCATCCATCAAGGACTGATAAACACAAAGACGTGATGTAGATTTCAGTTGTGGGTAGCCGTAAGTTGTAGACTGCGAGAGGCTGTGTTTATTACTCTGTTTGCCTGGTACTTAATGTTTTTTTCATAAGCATTTACCGCTGGTCACTACCAAATATGAGATACTTAGTCCCTGGGACTGAATGTGTATAACTCGTTTCATGTTTTTATTTTCAAAATCAGAAAGTTTCAATTTGTAGCTTTTTTTTTTTTTTTACTATAGTAGGAAAGAGTTTGGCTTTGAAAGTGAGAAGGAAAAAGGTGTGTTTTTCTTTGCTCTGTGTTCCTTGAAGATTTTACCTCTAGGTGGCAGCAAAGTTTTTCTTTTGTACTGCATTCCAGTATTTTCACTAAAACCGGACTGAAACTTGTCGTTAAATGCTGAATAAAAACAATTAACATGCATTTTCACGGTAGTTTTGAATTTTAGCACTCATATTGTTAGTATGCAAGGGAAAAAAATCAACCAAAAAACCCTCAAACCAAAAAGCATTTTGCTTCAATTACCAAAGGTGCTGTGTTAAGAAAGAAGGGGTTGATGTTGGAGGGCGTAATTGTATTACTGCTATATGACTTTCCTTGAGTACTGAGTTGGAACAGTTTGCCTTCTGACTATGTGGTATGGTCTGGTAGATGAGGCACGGTATTGACAATAAAACATTTGGGTGGGCTATTCCTAGCAGTGCTACTGTCTGATGTAAATTTCGAGATGATATAAACCGTGCCTCAGTTTCCTAACTATAAAAAGAATTAGATTAGCCATCATTTGCTAAGCATATTGAGATGAATAGATAAAAATATTTATGTAAAGTCTTGCATGCTAAAGTGCGATGTATCTCTAAGAAAGAGTTGTAGATTCGGTTTGGGTTTTTTTTGAGAAGTGTTCCAGTTCAGAGATTCCATACGGTACAAAGTAGTTGGAAGATTCTGTCTGTAGCTGATTTAACAGCAGTGGCAGTACTTCAAGAAGATGTTTGCAGGCCCAGAGTTTTACAGGTTTTGTGCATCTAACTGGTATTCAGGCTCTAAGGTCTTATTAAATCAGTAGGAAGTTAGGTGTGAAAATACCCCTGTGCTCTGGCTTATAGTTTGCACCAGCTTCCAGCTCATTAAAACCACCATTTACAGTATGGCCTTCTGAGCCATCAGATTTTGTTTCAAGCAAAAATT
Source organism: Pygoscelis adeliae (assembly GCF_000699105.1). Classification (NCBI taxonomy): domain Eukaryota; kingdom Metazoa; phylum Chordata; class Aves; order Sphenisciformes; family Spheniscidae; genus Pygoscelis; species Pygoscelis adeliae. The sequence continues at coordinate 418,095 of NW_008824804.1, forward strand.
TTTTGGTGATTCAAAATGGTGTTCTGTTTTGCAGTTCTGAATGAAAGTATTGAATACACCTAAATTATTATCACTTAGTGCTGAGAGTTGCATTATAACTGATGACTTTGTCAAGGTTTGGTCTGCTTGGTGTGTTTGTGTTGTTCTCTTTTGTGTGTGTTACGTTTGCTTATAGCCACAGTAACTGAATTGATGCAACTCCTGGCATAGGCTCAAACTTCAGAATAACAGCTGTATTATAGGGCTTTTTTCTTATGCAAATAAACTATACCAGTGTTAAGTTTCTGTGCCAGGACAACTAAACTTGCACTTCAGTGATTGTACCAATCTAACTGCGTAGCTGTAACTTCTGTTGTAGGTTGTCCATCTAGTTCTCTTCCTCCTCATTCAGCACTTAAAAATTGGTTTCTTTTTCATCATTCCTGAATAAATTCTAGAGAGGAAAGGCTGCATAACTTAAATTTAAGGAAAACACTTGCTGACACTTAATTTTTTGAGTTTGATTATATGTGTAGCTACATCAAGGACTAAACTTAGAATCTCGGATATGAATTGTAAAAAGAACATTTTGGGTCAGTTGACTAGATCAGTGCTTAAGCTGCTGTAAGATTTACCTGTAAAGAGGGAATGGCATTATGTGGGAATTGTCTGGAAAGCACTTGGAAGTAACTGTGTATCAAGTTCTGCATTGGTTTAGTTGTATATGTACTGAAAATTCTTGTGCAATCTTCTTAGTTCCTTCCCTACTACTTAGTGTAGAGGCATGTATGCAGATACATTGGCTATGACATGCTTGTGTGTTGGGATGTCCATTTTGTGTTTTGGGCAGACCTGAATGACTAAAAAAAACCTCCTATATATAGATTTTGGTGGGCTTTTTCAATTTGATTTTTAACTCTTATCTATGTATGGGAAGTCTGTGTGCACACCAAGAATCTCTTCAAATGTATGCACCCTTTCTACCAGTTAGTTTTCTCCTTCAAGCTGAATGGTTTTCAGTCTCCCCCATTGTTTTTTTGACACTTGTATTCTGAATCTGCTGCCTCTGTGTTCATCATTGCTGTTTAGTTATGGCTCCTTCAGTTCCCATCTGTAGGCCACTTTTTATATTTGCTATCTTTCCAAATGATAGAAGAGGAAATAAGATAGGTTTATCCTTCAAAAACCAAGCTGAGCTGCCTTTCATGTTCTGGAGAGCCCTTGTGAGTTCCCATCAGTGTTCTCAAAACACCCCTAGAAACAAAATGTTACCCAGGAGCTACCTATCTGAGTAGCTGTGCCATTTTCCTTTACTTAACGTGTCTAAACGCAGTTAAGTAAATATTGGCAAATAATTACTGCAACCACAAAAACAACCAACCCCAAAGACATTAAACTAGCCGCATTTTTGAAATGAGAAGATTATGTGGTATGTCTGTCTGTAAATATAACAGCATCATATTAGTTTAAGGTGTTGGACTCGGAAAATATCAAAGTTTTTCAGTAGTGCTTACAGTTGTAGAAATAAGCAGTTAAAGCTCATTTTCAAGGCAAGCAATGATCTAAGAATCAAGAAAGCTGCAGTTTCATAAGGATCTTTTAACTTCCTCAGTTTTAAATTAACTTCTGAAGTAGATGTCAGTCTCCTGTTATAGGAATTGGCAGGAGAAAGA
>NW_008824804.1:419761-453615 GCF_000699105.1 Pygoscelis adeliae
GGAGAGAACTCGTATGCAGTGGCTGTGTTTGTTATTTCATAGTGAATGACAGCAGGAACTTCAGGGACACGGACAAACACTCCATGGGTGACAACTGTGGAATTTTCACATGACTGTGAAAATGTCCCTTCTTAATTTCAGGAAGTCAACTGTGAAAGCATGCTCTGAAATATCAGGATATATATTCCATACAAACTTCGTTTTTTTTCCCCCCCAGGCACAGAGGTGGCTTATCTGTTATTTATATGGGCCATCAGGTATTTTACCCCCATACAATGCTAGCTTTCTGGGGAGTGGGCTAAGGCAAGTGTGTGTGGGGGCAGTGGTCAAGGAGAGAAAATATGTACGTTTCTGTGCTGTTCAAGTAGTTCTCCTGCCTTTGGTCCTAATCCTTTTTTTTCCTCTGGAAGTATGATCTATGCTTTGCTTCCTGTTTGAACTGTATCCGTTTAAATAGGGGAGAGCATGTAGTGCTTCTGCTGTAAGTTTTCTTATTTACCTTTCTACAGTCATTGTAGAACTTGATCTAGGAGAAATAACTTTAGATAAGGTTCTTTTTCCCTGCTTAAATTTTTAGTTTAAGAAATTTGAGCAACAGAGAGTATAATTTTCAACTTTAGTGAAAGCGGCCAGGGGATGGTGCTGAAGATCCTTTACACAGAAGTCTACGTATCTGTATGTGCACAAGCATGCCTCTTGCCAGACTTAAGTTTGTTCCTGGATGATTGAATGCAGTCAGAACATAAGCCAGGTCTGTAAGTGAGAATGAGTTAAGATTAAGAGATAAATCTGAATATTTCCTTTGGTCTCCAAACAAGACAGCTTTGGCTGAAATTTCCAGTTAGGCCTCCTCAACTGCACAGGGCATTCGGGTATTTCCTTTTCTTTCGCTAGGTCCTGGCATCTGTCTTCTAGGAATCCAGAGGGAAAATTCTCACTTGCTCTGCATTTCCTTTTATGCAACCCACTTGCATGCATGACTGTATTGCGATGTGTAAGCAGGAGCAGTATAAATAATCCTTATACTTACTAACGTTGGCAAGACCTTAGCCAGAGTATTGTCTGGTTTGGAGCACTGCATTGTCACACCATTATAAACAGCTCTGCAGAGGGAAAACGGTTAGTAATCTGTACAGCTGTAGTACTTGAGCTATTAAGTGGGAGAGCAGTTGGGTTTGTTTAATCTGGAGAAAACAAAACTGAGGAAAGACATGATAATTGTCTTCCAATACGTGAAAGTCTGTTGCAGAGAAAATGGTTTTCGAAGTTCAGTGGAGGGATAGGAAAGCAAATACTGGATTACAATTTCAGCAAAGGAAATTTAGTTTAGAAATTGGCAAGATTCTTAATGGCAAGGGTATTTCAGTCCTGTTATAGATTCCTGGGGTAACTGTGAAATTGTCATTGCAGAAGTTTTTTAGGACAGGATGAACCAGGCATTTGTTTGAAAGGGTTTAAGTCAAGTTGTAGTAAGGGAATAGCCTGGAAAATGTCCTGAGGTCCCTCCTAAGCTCTATTTTCTGCGATTCTACTCTTCTGCTGATATTTGGCCTGTTACAGCACTCTTGATCTCAATAATATGACCTATTTGACAGAGAAATCTATATTGATATTAGAAATAATTTCCATATGTGAGACAATTTGTACTCCTGTACCCAAATGTGTCACCGTGGTCTTACTTGTTGAACACTAAGTTTAAATCTACTTTCTGGTGGTGAGGAAAGGAGGCACGGTTGGGCAGATTTGGAGGCAGAAGTTGTATTCCTAATTACTAAAATTCTGTTATGTGCCTTGCTTTTCTTGGGACATGTCTTCACTGGGAAATGTGATAATCTTTTAAACGTAAGGTAGTTTAAAGACCCATTTTTAATAGATAATTGACAAGATGCAGGGAAAGGTAAGGTTATGTTGTGGGTCAACTCCCCTAGGACAAGGATTTACCTGGGACTGGTTGATCAACATTGTCACGCAGCTGGCTGTTCTCTGAAATGAACAGTTGCTTGTTGTCCCTTTGCCCCTTGAAACAAGGCGGGATCTCAGGCACCTTGTTAGGGTACCTAGGGTCCCTAAGAAGAGGAGGAGTATAGCCTTTTTAAATACTAAACACATTGCAATATTAATTCTGTCCAGGAGAGGGTAGTGCTGGCACTTAAATGTTTCTGCTGGTGCTTAACTGTTAGTGTTTTTTATATAATACATTATTTTACAAATCTGTGTGAGATCATCAATTCACTTGGTTTAAAGCTGCGCTGCCATTTGTTGAATATTGAGTAAGATTCTTGGCAGCAGGTCTTATTCTGTACAGATCGTGGGCAGGTAGGGATATATGTGTTTGGGTATTTCTAAGTATGCAGTTTTTAAAGATGTGTGAAACTGCGCTCATACCTACACACACCTTTTAACATGAAAACGTCTTCAGTATCAGTATTGTCTGTTCAAAAGCTTTGAATATATTTTTCCTATATTAGTTAATATATATATATTGAAGAAGCATACAGGGGTAACCACGTTGGGCCCAAATGTGTTCTGCATGGAGAAGGAAAAAGAACCCTCTGCTTTTACCATCAGGGCTTTTCTTCTGTCTGGGAGCAGGCTGTTTTCCTCTGTGAAGGCCACATTTAAAGGCGTGTTAATCAGAGTCCTATTTTTTATATATATATTAAAAATGTTTTTAATAGGTATAAAAATTATATTTAAAAAAACCAACCTCTACCTTTTGTCCAGCCAAGATTGGTGTTTCTACGGGATAAAACATGACCTATAATGGCTTGAGTATAAGACAATCAAGGATAAGAAATTCTAGATTCTAATCTCGATTAGAAGCTGCCTTGGTGTGATTGGTGTGATTTTGCACAAGTCAATTAACTTGTCTCCTGAAAGAGGAGTAATTTCTTCTTACTACCCCAGAAGGATGTTAATGGGACTGATGAATGAATGTTGTATATTTGGAGTGCTTTGTGATGTATTTGCATGCTAGGTTGTATCTCTTCAGACAATAGTGGTAGCATCTAAGGTGATGGGACCAGGGCTTTGGCAGTGATTCCAGTATAAAGTGCTCATACTTTTTGCTTGCCTCTTCAGTTATGCTGATGTAGCTTTTTTGTAGAGCTGTGCTGTGAAATGGATCCTGTTTGTTTTAATAAAGATTTGTGGAGTGTGGTTTGGGGTTGGTTGGTTTGTTTGTTTTAAATCCAGTTTAGTTTCTTGACATGGTTCACAGTGCTGCCTTCCTGAACAGTGATGACAGCATAACTGAAAGGGCAGTATTTTGTGATATGGGATGTGGTAGGGGTAAGAGAGGGGAAGGAGCTTCTTTTGCCCATCCCTATATGAAGACCCTGTGATGTCAGGCCACTGCTTGGCAAGTGGAGAGTCATTGATTAAAACAGGTCTTTCCTCTTGTAGTCAAAATGTGTTTCCCAGGAGTACTTTACTTAGTGGTCAGAGGAGAATCATGTTCAGTTGGCAGCTCTGATATTTGAGGCTTTCTGGGTGCCCACAGCATGGTGGGTCATTGGGTGATGGGCTAGCGGAGAGAATTCGGCTACATCTTGGGGCCACTGACTGCAGGTTTGTGAAAACAGTTCATGCTTCTTAAATGTTTAAGGTTGGTCTTTTTTTTGAGCAATTTCGCACTCACAGTACTTGCTGTTAATTTTAAAATGTCTTTATGCACCTACTTGTGCTGTACTTGAACCATAAGATCTTTTTCTCTTCTGTTTCTTGGTAACGTAATGTTTTGGTAGCCTTTGCTTAAGCCTGGAGGTTAGGCAGTTGTCAGTTTTTGTTTTGCCTGTCTCAATATCTGTTTCCTAGGGACAAAGTCATCCTGCAGATGGTTACTCCATTTCCATCACCTAACCCTGCAGCATCCATTCAATCTTAATCAGAAAGTAGTGCTGTACAGCTCTGTTTCTGATTATTTTTTCCCCAGTGTGGGGAGCACACGTTCTTAAGCTGTGCATGAGATATTTACATACAGATCTTTTTTTCTTATTACAGCCTCACATTCTGTCCCCAGACACCATATTATCTACTGTGCTTTGGATCAGGAAGATTAGCTGACTGCTGCTGTAATTTTTGTCTATTCTATTTCTTAATTAGCTACTTGAGGGAGATTTTTAAACAGCTTGAAATACTACCTCTCAGTTGATGGATGGGCTCTGTGCTCTCAGAATACCATTATTTCTTCTTATTCTCTTTTTTCTTTTCTTCCTTTTCCCTCCCTCCCCTCATCCATCCTTCCTGTAAGGACAAAAATTACAAATATTTCTTCTGAAATATTTAATCACATAAAAAGAATGACATAAAAATGCTGAGCACTGAACTGTTTGTGCTGCGCTTGCTTATGATCCTTTGCTCACTCACTCCCTGAAATAAAACTGAAAAGATGAAGGAAAGTGGGCTGATAACTTCTGCCATTTTTTATCAGTTAATTCTCACTTTCTTTTCCTGGAGACTTAAAAAATCCATGGAAAAGGTAGATTTTTAGACTTCAGAGGAGATGCTTGCTAAGTGTTTTGGAAAAGAGAAGGGTTGATATTATGATCTGCTGACAACTGCTTTTACGCTCTCTTTCACAGTTTAAACCCTCTGATATATGCTACTTACTTTGTGACCATATTTCCCTTTAACATTTAATTGAATCATTACATACCTGTCAGATTTTAGGCTTTTGGGCAAATGCAGAAAACAAAAGAGTGTCAGCCTCCAAATTAACAGCAATACTTACCATTTATGGAATGCTTGAAATTCCTAGAAAAGCTGCCTTACTTGGTTGAATTTTAATATGATTATGCTTGATGGTTTTGTTCAAAGTGTTTAAATCAATTTGCAGACAAGTCATTTAATTTTCTCCTTGCTCTTCTGTTTTCTTGTTGTCTACCAAGGAAGTAGGTGAATATTCCCACTCAGGAAAATGGAAATAATCTGAAATACGGAGTGGTGATCTGAACAACTTGAGCTTAATTTGTAAATAGGTAATTCACTTATTATTATTAAGCTATGCTTCCTATTTGTTATTTTATGATAAAATTACAGCTAGCTTATTTCTGTTCAAGCAATTAAGTAAGTTTCAGCTCTCAAAAAATACATCCAGATGTTTATTTTCTCTTCTGTGTGCTTTGAAATAGAGTTTGGGAATTTGAACAGGATGAACAGGTTTTATTCTGCAAACCTTATTTTTAGTCAAAATAATTATTTGATTTTTCATCTGTTGAAATGAATGACAAAAGTTCCACTGTGAAGTCAGTTAAAATCTACACATAGATTGTTTCATCAGCAGGGGAATATAAGCATCCCTTAATCAAGGTGTGTTTTTTAGGAAACGTAGCAAGTTCATTTACAGGCAATGGTGATGCTTCTTATTTAGGAGTTAACGGTCATGAGTGGCTGCTTCCTTTGTCTTTTGTTAATTGGACAGTTACTGGTAAACCATCACCAGCCTAAGGATTAAGACAGGAACAGAAGTACTGTCCTGTTTAATAATTAAACTTATAAGTGGTGTGAACTCTCACCTAGGTTTTGTATTCATAATAGCTTGGGAATTGTCCAAAGGACTAAGTGTGCACATTGCTATGTCCTGATTTGTGCTTTTCTTTTACAAGATGTTGTAATAGATGGTCAGGTGGTTAATGATCAACACATTTCTGTGTATTTTGGAACACAGGTATGAAATGAAACGTTTTTTTCTACAAGATTTTGAAGTCCAACTGAAGAAAATATTAGTGCTTTCTGGAGGACAACTGTTAATCCTTTAATTTTTGGAGACTCTGGTGTCTGTTAGTACACTGGCAAGTGTGTACTTCAGACACAGTTATTCAGTACTGTGTTTGTAATGTGTCCCTGCAGAGATCTTGGGTATGGATCAGCAGGATATGCAGTAGAATTGCAGAGAACATGTTTTGAATGGACTGCTTTTTAATTTTGAATGAGCCCTGAGGTTAAGAATGTGTAACCTGAATGTAGTTAAGTAACTTGTTCGTATAATTAGCACAAACTAAAATTTTTATAATCTTGCCTTGCCTGAGTGCTGGCTGCTGTCTTGATCAGTAACCTGTGCTGAGTTGGTGGGAGCCGAAGTTTGCTTTGCAGGGTAAGACTGTGTACTTGTTCTTACCCAGATCTTAGGCAGATCTCACTTTTGCAGTCAGTGGAGATAAACTGAGACTAAACCAGTGGGAAGGACCTCTTAGGAAGCCCAGTAACTTCAGGAGATGTTGTATCAGCGTGACATTAAGCTAGGCTTGTGCGGATCCACATTTTGTCCTTTTAAAATTGCCGCTGCTCAACTGTGATACGTTTATTATATCCATTTCTATCACATATCTTATAAGTGAATATTTTCTTCTTCCCATTGTTAGTTTTACTGAGAAAAGTGTGTATGGGTGGTGGGCTTTGCTTTTCAACAGAAATTGTTCCTTCTAAAGTCAGTTATTACCTACAGTTGTAATAATTTAGATTCCTGTCCATCAAAAGGACTTAAAATGATAAAAGTCCCCTTGTTGTATGAAAGCATGTGCCAAAGTCCTTTGCTGAATCAGTTGCTAAGTTATACTGCAGAAATGATTTTTTTTTCACTGGATAATATAAACAGAATAAAGATACGGGTGTAGTGAATAGGGACTTTCTGCTTACTTGCAAACTTCCTTGTTGATAAGGAGGTTGAATTTTTTTTTTTTAATAATTTCTCTGCTCCCCTCCCCCAAGAGCATAAGATACATAGGCATTTAACTTTTTAGAATAAGAAGCAGCTGTTCCAATTTACATTTGCAGTTTGCATCTTTTGAAAAAGAGACATTTGAAAGTGCATTTCAGGTCTTTTGGGCTGATTTACGTTCTGCTTGAAGTTGGTCCACTACTAGCGGTATTTTCTGGGAGGTTAGGATTGACTGCGTGACACACATGTAAAGGGCAGAATTGCTTACATTTCTGTCCTTTTCTTAGGCACTAATACTGTATCCATCACTGAAATACTTTAACCTGTTTTGTCCATTCTGTATGGTACTCCTATTTACCATAGTTCTAGAGGTGTACATGTTTGGAGAGTTGGTCTAGTACTACTTCTTAACGCTTCTGTCAAGCTTTCTCTGCCTATTATATGAAAAACATGAAGGTGTGCCGTGGTTTGCTAACCTTGTTTCTTCTTCAGTGTACCTGTGTGATGTATATTTTATGTTGAACTGATGGCTAGGAGCTTAGATGAAATTTGAATATTATGTGTGAATCCATTCTTCTGAGCTATCCTTTAGGAATGTAAGTGTTGCTGTTTATTATTTTACCGTGTACCTAAATGATAGCAGTTTTTCTGTTATATTGGGAAAAAACTCTTGCCTTGTTCGGGGAGAATCGTGATGTAAGCTTCTGAACTCAGTTCACTTACAAGAAGGGTTTACAGAAAGGTTTAAAAAGAGTTTTAACCACACAGTCTAAAAAAAGATGGGGAGGAAAAGTGGTGGTTGTGCTCTGGAACATATCATGGTATGCATCATAAATTTGTAATGAGATGCAATGCATAATATTTTGAGTGTTTGTGTGTGATGTACTGATAATTATCTGAAATGAGAGAGCTGGGAGGAGTTGGGGAAATACCAAGGAAGATAATGAATCAAGTCTTATCTGAAGTTAGCAGGCAATATTATGGCTTAATTCAAATTCTACCATACATGCAAAAAAATACAAAACACACATAATGAACAAAAATATTCTGCAAGCAATGATAAAAATAATGAATTATTTACTGTTTTTGTAATGTTAAAATATTTTACCAAGGCAAGTTGCAGTCAAAAGTAATGTGAGTTATTTTGAAAATGGAAATACATAAAGATGCATTTATACAAGTGCAAGACTAAATATTTTACATAACTGTATTTCAATGAGAAGATATACAGTAAGTGCACACTTGATAACACTAAGCAGGCAAAACTTAACGTTAGTTCCATATACTGTTGTATAGTTCATGCACAGATCTCTCCCAAAGTAAAGGGGCTGTTCCAAATAATTCTTGCTGGGATGAAAAACAGGATGGGTTGCTGGTAAGGGTGTCAGCATGGATGGGGGTCAGTTATAGACATTACTTACTGTAATTTGTGATTGCCGTGGGACAGGAGTGGCTGTTGGTGTGATAGTAATACTGCTGGTGATTTTATTCGTGGGCTTACTGGGTAGGCCATTAGCTAGTGCTGGAGTTCTGTTGTCTTGCACCGGATTACAGGGGCTGATGGGCTTGGAATTGGTGAGAGCTTGGACATAAGGACTTCCTAAATGGATGTGGATTTTGTTATCCTCAGTAGTTATTACACTTGATCCCGTACTGTTTGATCTTTGAAACTGCCATGACGACTGCCTGTCTGGGGATACTCTAAAAACGGCGTGCTTGGCTCCCATTTCCAAAGGCTCCGAGGAGAGTATTTGTTCCTGAGAACTTGAGCCTGGTAAAGCCAAAGGGGACATTGTTCTTTCAGGAGTTAAAGAACCACATGATTCAGGAGTTTGAGATCTTGCAAAAGTAGCCATAGTAATAGGAGAAATTACTTGCTCTGGGCTCATGTAACCTTCTGCTGCTTTTGATTTTACAGGTGTTAAGGAGGCATTTTGAATAATGGTTATTCTTTGCTTTGGAGTGCCACAGTTGGGTATAACTGCTGTGCTTGTGTAGGAGTGAGGACTTTCAGTGGTAGGACTAGTTATTTCAAGTGTTGCTGTGTTCTGTCCATGGTCTGGAGTTACTTTTATGTGAAGAGGTTGGCCAGGTGTATGGCTTAGCACTAGGTCTCCAGTCTGTGCACAGTTTCCATTTTGCTTTGCGTGAATCTTTCCGTTTTGAGGATGGCTCTCTTTGGACTTCATCCAAGGGATCCATAACTTTTTGTTCACGGCATTGGCAATGGATGAGTTGCTTTTGAAAGACACTGTTTGTTCTTCCTCATTGTTGTCTTTGTCCTCATTATCGCTGTCTTCATACAGCTGTCCATTTATGACTGTTCGCTCTAAAGGCATGAGGGTTTTGTAATCAGGTGGTTCATTGTCTGCTGGATCTGTCTGGACTTCTTTAGAAAAAACTTGTAAATCAGAAATCCTCCTTCCATTGAGACCGGGCCTGAAGTTCTTGCTGAAGCGTCTGTACCTCTCCAATTCTTTCATGAGGCTTTCCATTTCTCTTGCTAACTCCCTGTTCTTGTTTTCTTGCTGGAGGAGTTTCTTCTGTAAGACTGTATGATCACCTCTGAGGTGACAGATTAGGTCTTCTGTTGCCATGTATTCATGAATTTTCTCTTTCAGTGCATCTACTTCTCTGGAAAGATGACTTGATTTAGCTTCCTCCTCTTTGAGCTTCTTAAAAAGACGCTGCTCTTGATTGGACTCTGCCTTTTCTGTTAATTTATACCTAGCCACTTCCATTTTCACAGCCTCCAGCTCCTCTGATAGGAGCTTGGCTCTGTCCCGTTCATTGACATATCTTCGTTCTAGGGACTCAAATTCATCTTCAGTTTTCATAAGATCATCTTCTATAGCCTTCATTTCTTTCAGCTTCTGCTTAAGCCTCTCAACTTCTTGAGAAAGCTCTTTGATTTTGTTGTTCTCCTGCTGCAAGGAGGTGCTGGATTTAGTACTCTCCTTAAGTTTATTTTTAAGAAACTCTTTTTCAACCGCTTCCAGTGACTGAAGTCTTTTTCTTAGAATATTCACTTTGGAAACAAGATCACTTCCTTTCTCCTCTTCTGCTTTGAGTTTGTTTTTCAGTTCATCTCTCTCTTTTGTAACACTGAACACTTTTTCCTCTGCATCAGATTTTGATTTCAGTGCCTTTTTACTTTCCTCAATTAGTTTTTCTGTAACGGATGTCACTTTATTTTGTTCTACCTGAAGCTGAGAAGTTGCAGCTTGCAGCTTTTCTTCTGTTTGCTTTATTTTTTCACCCATAGTTCTTCTTTCATCCACAAGCATCACTGTTAGACTCTTCAGCTTTGTTAAATCTTCTTTAAGTGTAAACTCGGTTTTTTCTAACTTACTTTCAATTGCTTCAAGCTCGCCAATTCTAGCTTTTAAGCCATCCAGCTCATGGGACAACTGCTTTGTTAACATTTTTTCTCTTTCTAGGTTGCATTTTAGGGAGTAGCATTCCTGTTTGCTCTTGTTGAAAGCGTCTTCTAGTTTCTCCAGCTCCATAATTCTTTTGTTGAGTTTGTCAACTTCTCCTTTAAGGTTCTTGCTCTGCGATGCTTCTTTTTCTAGCTTTCTATTAAGTTCTCTGCACTGATCTTCCATTTTTATGAGCTCTTCATCTTTTCCTTCCATCTCCAGCAGTCGTTTCCGTAGTTCTTCCACTTCAGCCATAAGCATGGAGTTCCCACACTCTCCCCTATTTATCTTATCCCTTAAGTCTTGCAGTTCTTCTTCTGCTTTTCGTAAAGATTTATTGGTCTCTTCCAGCTCATCAATTTGTCGACTGAGAGCAGTTAATTTTAACCGGAGCTGACGATTCTGACTGTCTTCATTGGTTAGTTTGGCCATCATTGCTTCTTGGTCTTGGGAAATCTTACTGTTTTGGGCTTGAAGTTCAGTCTCCAGCCTGCTGGCTCTCTGTTCCTCTTCTTGAACTTTTGCTTCAGCAAAAGCCAGCTTCTCCTGTGCTTGTTCTGCAGAAGTGGTTAATTCTTGAATTTTTTTACTTTGTTGATTCAACTGCTCAGTGAGTCTTTGCTGTTCATCCACCACCATTAAAGCAAAGGTTTTCAGTTTAGTCAATTCTTCTTTCAGTTTAGCTATTTTCTTGTTGCTTTCCTTCTCTTTTTTTGACTGATATGCTGTTTCTTGTTCAAGAAGCTTTTTCAATCTGTAGGAGAAAATAATACTGTATTTTGTAGCCATTTTAATGGGCATTTAAAAACACACCTGAAATATCATGACATCTCTGCCAGATGTGTGTGAATATCCACTTGTACTTGTAACTACAAGCAGACCTTGTGTCATGGGGCCCACAGGCCTTACTTTCTACTCAGAAGTTCTTTTGTAATGGACACTTCAACATGATCATTTAGACTTAACAACTTAAGTAATTATGCATCTTTGATTACATTTTCAGCTTTTGACAGGTATCAGTGCAACACAACTTTTTGCTATTCTGCACTGGAACAACACTGACCTTGGCTGTTTGCTGAGGCTAGCTATGTGCTTGCAGGTTTTTTTAAGAAATGTGATTATCGTAGTGGTTCAGAAATTAAATCAGTGCAGCCCTCAAGGGCATGTATAATTTACAGCATCATAAACCTCCTAATGCCTTTAAGTTACTTATAAACCATCCTGATGGTTTATGATGGTTTATGATTAAACCTTATGGATGTTAAAGTATGTGAAGGAAACATAGCCACACTAGGCAGTTAGTCAGGCTGCCTAATGTCAATTTCTAAGCAGCACATCAGAGCCAAACTAAACATTGTAGGTAAGTCAATCCTCAGTGAAAATGTGGGCCTTGTGACCTTGTATCATGCACACACAAAAAAAATGCAGTCAGCAGATAAACAGGTATTCAGGTTGTGCCTTTTGAACTTAAGAAAGCCCAAATGTCTTGCTGTCTCTTAGGCTTGGATGTGGTCTTATATTCAAAACTGGCAAATACACCTAAATGCAACCCTGCTTTTACATGATTCTTCAGGGTTTTTATAATGGTTTTCCAAAATCAGTTTTACATGTTTATATTAGTACTCAGTCTTTACTGAGATGCAACATACTTAATTTGTTAGAGCCTTGAGATAAGGTTGTGCATTTGTTTATGTAAGATCGTAAGAAACCTCCAAATACCTCAAATAATTAGGTTCTTTTGTAGACTTTTCTTTGTCAGGGAGATGTCTGTGGAGCTGCTCTGGGGTATGATTAGGTTTGGTGAGCACATTTGCCTCCTTTCAATTAGATTTTTCCCACAGCCAACCTATAGCTATATTCTGGTATTAAAGAAAGGTCTGAAAAGTCTAGATTGAAGTAATAAAGTATTAGAATTTGTATGTTTCGGTGTTGTTCATATGTATGGTACGTATCCAGTTGTGTAGATTATGTGAGGGAAATGAACTGCATATCAGGACTGTACTTGCACAAAATGACTGCTTCAGCACTCATTACCTGAGGCCCCTTGCTTTTTTTAATTTTTTCCCCCTCTGAAACACGACAATGACTCCCTAGAAGTTGCTGCTGAAACATAAGATTCCTGTTCTACATTTGTCTCTGGTCACTATTGTGATGTCCTTGTCCAAGTGGTGAGTCTTTACAGTTTCCCACTGACAAGTTCCTGTTGCAGCCATCCTTTTTGTTCAGGAAGAGCTTAGATAAAGAGCTGTGCAAAGGAGGCTGTTATTAGCTGTTGCCTGACTAGAGGCATATATTTCTGGGCATTTAATAGGCTGCCTCAGCAACATCCCCTTTGGCAGCTTTGTAGTTTTCCTGCACGGAGAGAGGAAGTCCCTGCCATTTTACAACTGTCCATCAGACTTGTCTGATTTAATGGCGATACTGTATAGAAGTCTATGACTATGAAATTTTGTACACCACCTTCACCATTGCCACTTTTTTTATTTTAGTGCATAAGTTGCACTATATTGAATGTAATGAAATGCTTTATATGAAAATTTGATGGAATGGGAAGTAGCAATAAACGGAGTTGATATCAAAGAATTAAAGCAGCCCCAAATTCTTTACAGCAGTCAATTAATATAACGGGGAAAACAGACATGAAAAGGTATAAGTGGAGAGGGAGAGGTTTGTGAAATGAGCTTGAAGGAATGCTGCTGGTTGACAGAACAAATAAATGGGGAGAAGACTGCGCCATCTTCAAAGGCAGCTTTTTACTGTGTTGTTAGTGTATGAACTTTTGTCCACTTTTCAGTGCTACTTTCAGTTTGAGTTCTTTTTAGCATAAAAATCTCTCTTCCTTCCCCACCCTTGTCTCTAAATGCTTTAGTAGTGAAGTTCAATTGATGATTTACCGTTGCCATAGATATAAAACCATAACAGAAGCATAACTAACAATTTCATTTGGAATGAACTCAGTTTTTGTGTGTGCATGAAGTTAAGACATCTTATATTAATACTGTTAAAATAGGGCTTATTAGCATTTGATTTATTTTAGCTTGCTTCACTATAATTTATTTTTGTAAGGCAAATTTAGCTGAGTTGATTAATACCTAAATTAATCAGTGTTTTACCCAACACTTCCATATTAACTAGTTGATATCTCTCTGGCCAAATGAAACTGTAATGCTCCAGTGACTGATGCCCCTTAAATTGCTTTAGAAAGAAAACTGTTAGACCAAATAGTAACTAACAATTGTAATTTTCATAGGGAAGCTATATAATCTTTTTATGATGCAAGTAAGATAATTGTGCATAAATACTAAATAAAATCAGTTGACAAATGTTTGAGTGAATAATCCCAGCAGTCCTTCCAGTGAGCATCAGTCTATATACAATTTGTATTGTTTTCTGTTGTCTTCTCTTTTTTCTTCCTCTATAACTTCATTTCTCAAGCTATCTGGAATGCTTAAGACTTGTTTCAGCAAAGCACTTGAGGTTCCAGCCCAGATTGAGTGCTTGAGTGAGGTAGTCTAACCCAATCTCTGATGAAGTCTGCGTTGCAAGGGTTATTTGAACTAAAGTGCCTAAATTATTGGTATCTGACCTGGATCATTGTACAAGCTGAGAGGGATTTTCAAGAGATTCTGTTTCTTTGGTCATGCCAAAAGACTTTAGGGTATTTTAAAATGTTTCCTTCATTCAAAAGATAAAATGCAGTTTTAAGATTCAAACAGAAATACAAGCAAATATTTCTAACCCCTGAGATCTATTTCTTTTTGGAAAAACACTTCTATAAAATCACTCCATTGAAGTGAAGTTACAGAGCATAGTGCAGAAGCTGTGAGTTAAAGGATTTTAATGTGTTTCTAAAAAGAAAAAAGGGATGTATTAAGCATGGTATACTTTTTTTTTATTGTGTAGTTAAATAAGTTTTTGCACTTGTTTTTGATAACTTTACGCTTATTCATGTATTCCTATACAGAAATATTCATTTATTCCTAAACAGAAAATGCCTTCAACAGTGCTGAATAGATAATGATTTCTTGGACAGAGTTGAGACTGATATTGTAAGAAGTCAACTGGGAGTCCGTTAATATTTGCAGAAGAATTTTTCCTTGGCTGCTGAATTCCCGTTTCATGGTTCAGTAGGTCACAGCAACTGTGTCTGCACATATGCACTTAGGAATGGAAGAGGACCCTAAAACGTTTGGGGTTTTGTTTTGTTGGTTTGGTTTTTTTAAATTCATCCTTGGTTTTGGTCAGCTTTTTTGGGGAACCGGACTTCTGCAGGTCAGGGCTTGATAATGTATATCATTTGAATTAAGGCAAATCACATGTTTAATTGAAGAAGTACTGTAACTGATAGTAGTACTTTGTGATATTTTGCATACTTTTGTGACAGAATAAAAATACTTTTTGTTAACTTCATCCAAAATACTCTCTTCCTGAAGAAGAGTATCCAGAGTATTTGAAACAGCAATTTTACCAAAAATATGCAAAAGTCAAAAAAAGTTGGCTTAAAAAATAATAATTAAAAAAACACCAGAAACTCCCCTATCCAATAAAATATTTTTATCATTGTCATTTCCAGTTGAATTTCATGATCCTGTAATTTTGTATTAGGCAAAGGTAGGTATATAATTTAGGCGAAGCTTTCACAGATAATTCCAAGCAGTTGACTTCATAGGACTACAAGAACCCTTTCTGAATCCAGGCCAGCAAAAACAGGCATTGGAAATTGTTTTTATGAACATGAATGTTAGGTAGTTAGACAGAGTCAGGGTAGTGTCTTACTGCTGCTTCTTCAGAGCTCCTGTTATAAATGGCTGCTTTATTGTGGCTTACCATCATACCTGTTTGCAATACCCATTGCCTGCTTTTTTATTTCCTTAAAGAAATTGTATTTGTCAGCTCCCCTCTGTTCATTGTAATCGCTTTCCTCAGTATGCATACTGTAGCTTCTTGGTGTTAATACCATGCATTCAATTGTGTTGTATTGTTTTCCAGGTTTTTTTTTTTCCAAGCACGTATAGCTTCAGCTGCACTACATTATATTTAGCAACATAATGACTATGGGTTCTCTGCAAGACCTGGGGACTCCCCAAACAGTTCATTGTCTTCTTGGTGTCATGTGATATCATTCTGTCTTTAAGTGGGGTTTTCTGGTGACATGGGGGGACCTGTATTACATCGACGTTGTTTAATTTATGTTTTTACAGGATTCTAAGGGGGCTGCTTTTCCTTTGAGTTTCAGGGAAACTGAAGAAAGCATGGCAGACTGAGATTGCAAGACCCTTATTTTTTTAATTTTTTGTTTGTTCTTGAATGAATCATTATTCTTAGAATAATAAGAATAAAAACAATGATTTTTTTTCTTTAATAAATCTTGTAATGATAACTTTAGAAAAGGCTACGTTCTTTAAGGATGCAAGTGAAATAGGCATTGGTTTGTAAAGCTGTACTTCTATTATTCCTTCCACCAAAGTATTGAGGAGATTTTAATATACACCTTGTCAATATCTTGATTTTTATCAGATCATTCTGCAGAAATGACTGAGATTTTGAATGTCTGTGACTTTTTTTTTGTAAATCACGAAGATACGTATTTTTATCTAGCTCATGTGCACTCCACCCTTCCCCAGGTAAAAGACGTGTCTTACTAGAGGTTCTACAGGTTATAACATGAGGGAGACTTGCTTCTACAGTTTTTGGGCATGAGCTTGAATTTCACCTGTACGATGCAAATAAAAACACTAAGCTGAAAGCTTTTAAATGTAGATGAAGTCATGCCTCTTTGTCTGAGGCATACTTCTGAGTTAGCAATAAGCCATGGTCTGGCCTTTAGTAAGAGAAGAAATATGCTTCATAATTTCTGGTAAATCTTACAAGTTGTTGTAATTTTTTACACCAATGCAGTTAAATATTTATTTTCGGAAGAAAGCCAGTCTGTCTGTGCCTTATGGCAACAAAATTTGGGTTTGTTAAAATGGTTTTCTGGTCTTGGGGTGGCTATGCATTTTTTTTTTTCCTTTGCCTACAATTCTGTTTACTGATGTGTAGTTTTTATGAAGGCATATGTTATAGCTACTTTTATGGCTCCCTTTATTATCTTTATTGATGCTTCTTTTTTCCCCCCATCATAAAGAAAGTCAAAAGCCTTTGAAATTACAGCAGCAACAACATACCATAGCTGTTGTGTAATCTGTTGGCTTTATCTAAATCAGTCAGCACTTCCCAACAGAATGCGAACACTTATTTTAAAATTTGTTTTCCAGTATATTAGTTACATATGTATATTTTAAATCATTAGTTTATACTAGGGTGAAAACCTCCACAAAGGGTGTCTCAACTGCAAGAGACTGTGTGTAAGGCAAATTTCCTGATAAGGAAATTTATTTTATAAAATGAGGACTTTAAATGAGGGGAGTGTGAGTTCTGCTTATTACTCCACAAACTACCACAGAGTAATCATTGTTTTATCTGATGCTTAAAATGCTGACTTGCTTTACAAGTCTTAATAGAAGTCATGTATGATGACTGGTGTTGCCAGTGCTGGGTTAACTTGGGCAAAATTTCAAACGGATAACCAGATGTATTTAACTGTGATGCTGAGTAAACATACGCAGATAATATATTCTTTTAAAAATTAATTAATCTGGAACAGTAATGTTGTTTGTGACCATGATTTCACAACTACTAAGCTGCTGAAAATTCTTCCTGGTGATACAGGGATATTGGTGCTCATAAATGTTATGAAATCTTGTGTAAATTTGGTGACAGTAAATGGCATGAGAAATTTTTAACAAATTTATGTTGGTTAATTTAAGATTTAAGACTGGATTAACATTCACTTCTAGTTGGAATAATGTCAGTTTGGCACTAAAGTTCAGTTTTGTTTTATCATGAAACCTCAGTTAAAGAAAATAATTTTCTGTCTTGAATTATATTCTTTCCATATCTAGATGTTCTTGGAAATCACCTATCAAAACATCAGTCTTGTGTAAAATGTATTAATGCTTTCTGTGACAGTAACTGTTCAAATGTGCAAGGTGATAGTTATTAATTCTGTCCGTTCATTTCTAATCTTGTAATGGTAGCCATCCGCAACGTCTGAGATTATGAAAGGAAGGTGCAGGACTTTTAGGTGGGAGTGAAGAAGTTGCTCTCCTATCAAATTGTTGGCAGGTTTTTGTTTTGTTTTCTTTTTTTTTTCTTGACTGCATGTCCTGAAAAACAATTGTAAGTGAGCGCTGATCTGACAAGACCACAACATTAATGAGCTTTACTTGAAGTTAGCCTTAAAAACTCTGTGTCCCAGAGTTCAGCTACTGGAAAACATGGCACAATGAATTGTGAGCTGGACTCTGGTGTGTCACCATGTTTGAGATGCACTCTTCTTCCCTCTTTCTAGATTTAACAGCTTTTCCAGTTATTCTTTGAAGTCAGTATCTATTACTGTTGGCATTTCAATGACGTATAATTGTGCATGTAGCGTGACTGTTAATCCTCTTCTGTTCTGAATCTAAATGCATCAATAACTTAACCGGCTCACGGCAATACGACTTGGGTTTTGTTGGTTAGCAGTTTGGGATTTTTTCATATTACCGTAGTGCATATTCATTGCCCCCCGCCCCCCGTCTCTCTCACTCTCTCTCCACACTGCCTGTAAAGTCGGAAATAAAGCAAGTAATTTCAGATGCAACACTAGAATTTGGAACTCTTTAGATTTATGTCAGCCAGGAAATTATAGTTTTGCAGATGGAAAGCTTTCAGAAGGAAATGGAAAGATGAACCACAAGAGATGTGGTATAGGGGTCAAAGCAACAAGACTGAGGCAGAACTTCTCAGTGACTAATTCAGGTCCTGCTTTTGCCTTTTCGTCATCTTCAACAAGTAAAATTTTGTGCCTGAACTTCAGATTTATTAAAATGGAAAAGCAGTGTTGACTTGTAACAGATTATTACTGTAACAGATTATTTTGAGAATTAATATTAACCCAAAGAGGTTTTAATAGTATGGTAACTATGCAAAATAAACCAAGACAACTACTGCTTTTCGTAATTTGTGATTTTTTAAATGGACAGTGTTATTGAAATGATTGCATTTGATGATTTGATACTTGATATTGCATGATAACAAGTTAAGTTAATGGGAGAGATCCTGTGTCTTTATGAACCTGAGTTTTGTTTTAGATGTATACTTTAAGCATTACTGCTAGAACATTATTGCTTGACCAGTTATTGAGCTGTTTTTAAAATCACCAGTGTTATAAAAACACTCAATACTACAGAGATAAACAGGACAGTGTTTTCTGTCCCCTCCCCCTCCCCCTTTTTTTTTTTCCTTCCTTCCCCCTCCATGGGCAGGTGGATGTGTTTGCATTGTCTGTTTGGAGTGTCAGTAGCAGCAATCATTACCACTGCAGCCTGCTGCTAGGCTTTTGCAAGTGGAAAAATTGTAGCAGGAGTTAATTGAGCTCCTGAAAACTGTCTTTTAGAGCCCTGCCTGCCTTCCCCCCTGTTCCCGGTGGGAAGATTACGCACAAGCAAGGGAGTGCAGCTTTTGCCCAAGTTCTGGAAATTTCTGGTCAAGCTGCTGCTAGCACTGATTACCCCAGCCATGTGTGTTTAGTTTGTACGATACAAATACTACTTAGTTATCACTGCCATGCTTTGTTTACTGTTGATGGAAGTGTCATAGACGGAGGGCTGAGTTTGTCTTGGCTATTTAATCTGCATCCTTCAAGTGACTGAGGAGTTTGCAGAAGTTCTGATCCCCTGAATGAGTCAGTTGCTTCAGCTCTGTATAAGTTTGTAACCCTTAAGTCATCTTTTTACACTTTTCAGTTTAATGATAATACTTGTTTTAGATTAAGAGAATAATCTGAGTTTTCTTTAAGCAATTTCAGTAGATAAATCCTGTCTATAATTTAATTGTGGTTTTTTAATTCTGTACATAACATCATAGTGTGTAGGTTCAAGGTGGACCTCTGTTTTATGGATGCTTTTTCTGGGGGGCAGTTGGGAAAAATAGGTACTTTTCTTGTACCTGATTCACCTGGGGCAGTGCTAGTGGTGCTGTCTTGACCAGAACTGGGCATAACTGTGCAAGGATCCAATTCATACAAACTTTTTTAAACTTCAATTAGTTAATATTTTTGGTATGACAGAAAATGGCACTCAGCCAACAATAACACATCATGTTACTCAGAGGAGACTGGTTAGTTGTAAATGTCATTTTCCCATAACATTTACAGGAACTAGATGTTCTCTAAAACAATTTTAACACACATTTTATATAGAAATAAATGTCTGGGACCACATTTTCATCCATGGGCAGAATAGGCACTGTGCCTATCTCTTGTGCTAACCATGGCCTTATTTGTATATTGTCAGTCATCAGCAGTGGTAAAATTTAGAACTTTCCATACTGCCACGCGCACTTCCTCTGTTGAACTGAAGGCATCCTCCTCGTTGCTGCCAGTCCTGGATAAGCTGCTCAGTCATACAGTGGCCACTTGCTTTTAGACAGGTGGAAGCTGACTGCAAACTTTAGTATGTTCTCCACATGCTCAATGCATGACAAGAATTTATGTGCTGAAATTGTGATTAGAACCACATAGATTAAACATTGTAAGGTAAATAAAGGTACTTTAGTACTGAATGGGACTGCCTGGGAATACTGTGAGCTTGCCATCATTTGGAGGAATGGGGCTAGTTAAAAACAATTAGACAATGGAATGATGTAGGTGGTCTCACTCCTGTGCAGGAGGATAAAATTCCATGACTTCTTGAGCATCCTGTTTGTACCCATAAAATATTTATTACGTACATACATCCTAAGACAAAAGTAAGCCCTTTTTCTGGTGTGCTTACTTCCTGAAGTAGCTCTGTGTATGTATGTAATAAACTCTTGAGTGTTTGAAGACTGGGCTTGGGTGGCACCTCATTCCTTTTTTTGGCAGAAAACATGAACCTTAATTGTTACTGCAAATTTAGCTTGAGATATTTAAATTTTCCTTGGTGCAAGGTTGCATGAAGCAGTGTAGTTGAGGATTTCCGTAGGCAAAAGACTTTAATCAGGTTTACTGATACAGTTGCAACTTCTTCTAGTAGTCAAGACTGGAAGTAATAAGAGCAGTAATAACAGTAATGTCAAACAGAGATTTCACTTTGAAGCTAAATACGCATCTTTTCCCCTAGACCTGATAATGTGAGGGTGTCCATTTTCTCTAAGACAGATTTGGCCAGCACTTCATCTTGGAGGACACAGGTGAAAGAGAGATTGTAGCAATGCATTACAGCATGGTTAACTAGCTAAAGATGGCTTTGAAGCTACGAGTGATGAAGAATGCTGCTAGTTTCCTGTTTTGCAGCAAGTGACCTTCAGAAACTGTATTAAAACTATTTCCAGTGGATTACAAATTGCTTCTGAGTACAGTTCTAGGTATTGAAGCTCTGTAGTTCTGGGGACTTTGCTACCTGGGAGATAATTTACTTTCTTGCTATCTGTCCTAATCCTGCTAAATGTCTTGCTGTATGTCTCCTATATCTGAATGTGTTGGGACTTGAAGTGTGGGATGTTTGGATGCATTTTCTCTTGTCTTGGTAGGACCTTGGGCCACATTGGCCTGGAGCACTTGGTGAATCATCTAAAGGTGCAAAGTCAGTGCATGTTTGTTTAAAGCATGTTAATCCTTAGCATAGGTGTTCTTGTTCAGGATTTAAGTTTACATGGTTTCTCCAAACTGATCCTCTTCAAAGAGGGTTAACACATTGTTTTAGACTATAGGATAGGAAGCTACAGTGGAGAGCTAAAGATGATAGTCTGAGAATTTTTTTATGTTTATAGTTCTAACCAAGGTTTACTTCGTAGATTTAATTCACATGTTTACTTAAATTATTATTTGTTATTTAAATTGTTATTTAGTCTCTTCACCTGTGGTGAATTGTTTAACTAAAGAACATCTTTTACTCTCGGATCTGTTGATTATGATGTGTTGAAGTAAGATTTTTTCCATTCTTCTGTAGCCTTGGTAGTTCACTGCATTAAAGATCAAATACTCTACTTAAGCATAAAAGAAAATCGGGCCCTTTATTCCTGTGTCTGCTCAAAGTGCCAATAACAGTCTGTATCTAGATTCAGCTTTTTTTTTGTAGCTACTTGCATGTATGTTCAGCAGCTGGAGTAACTGTTGCTTGCTTTGGAAAAGAAATGTTTCTCTATTTCTTAGGAAAAAACCCTAAATTGTTAGGATGAAAAACGGATTTAACTAGTTCTAGCTATTCTATGACCAATCGTTTCTTAAACTCTCTTAAAATTGGTCTGAATAGTCTTTCTAAAGCCAAGAGACATACTTATTTTTTCCATCTTTAGTTGTTTTCTAGTTTTCTTTCTCTGCCTTTCAAAAACTGCCATAGAAAAAAGGCTTTTTTAGGAAAGAGAGGAGGGTCGTGTGCATGTATGCTTCCCTTGCCCCTTCTCATGAAGACTTTTAGACACCAAGTGTTCCCTGTTCTTCAAACAACTGTTAACTCAGTCGAACATTCCCTGCCTTGTTATTGTACCCCAAATTGATTTATAACTCAGTATCGTTATGTGACTGAAGGACATTTGGCTACATGCCCTATTTGATCTCTCTTCTTGCCTCTTGGCTGATGGTCTGTGATGTTTAGGTTATATTTTCCTATTTTCAGATGTAACTCTGAAAAATGAAGGAGCTCTAGCATGCTTTCATGTACAGTATGTTTCTGATGTAATACATTTTAGCTTTTATCATTAATTTATAACGTGGTTTCAAATGCTGAAAATAAAAAGACACAATTATCTCTAGACAGAACTTGCTAGTTGTTTGGTTAACTGCATTAGCCTAGATATACGATAGGGTCATTTACAGGTTGTAAAATGTTACCTTGTCAAATTCTGATTCCCCCCACCCAGTTAATCCTGATTGAAATAGGAGTATTTTTCTATTTACAAAGATGGCAGTAATCATCTAGAGCTTTAACCAGAGGATGGGAACAAAGCAAGGGCAAGCAGGCACTTTCCAAAGTGGCTGCTCCTTTGTGTACCATGTTATGTTTTCTTCCCTCTTCCTTTATAGGGGTTAGCAAAATATGTAAGCTTGAAGATTCTTGTCAGCTGTTGTCTGCTGCTTTCCCGAAAGGGAATCAATGTGTGCACCTTCTAGCACAAGCCTAAACATTCTCCACTGGTTGGTGGTGTTCCTGCATGGTCACCCTCATAGGCAGTCTATTTTATCTATCTTGAATTGACCTATATTGAAGCTGTACTTGCTGACATCACTTCAGAGGCTTTTTATCCCCTGGCTCTGCTTACACATATGCAGGCAAATGCACATACGCATTTATATATTAGATATGTTTTTAGAAACATGTGTTTTAGGAGAGGTTTCAAGCCTGCCAAGGTTCACGGTGGCCTTTTCATTGGAGCCAATTCAGTATTTAATTTGGGAATGACATGGGCTGCTAGTGAAAAGACTTTTCTCTTTACATGAAAGAGTATATGGTACTGTTTTACAAGTTAAGAAAATGTTTCAGCTTTGAGCATTAACAAATTGCATTTTTTTTCCACGTTCATACATCCCAGTTAGTATGTTCAGCATTGGATTTCAGATATTTAGGTCAGGGGTTGGCTGCCCCAAATGTGGAGCTGTTGTATCCCCAGGTTCAAGCGACTGAAATTGGGCTCATATAATTAATTTTCCTCTTCTCTAGGTAGAGTTCTGAAACAGAATGGCTCTACTGAGAATGTGCTTGACTGGGGGAAGCATTTTGAAGCTGAAAACAAAAACAACTGTGCCATTTATTAGGCTGCTTCTGAAAAACCTCTGTGTAGCTAAGTAGAATAGAATCATGTTTGGGAATGTGACATAATGGGTGACATTAGTTTCAGGTAAGCCAAACTTAAGGGTGATAAAATTTCCTAATTTTCTTCATAAGTTTACTTAATGACTGAAAGTTATGCAAATTTTACCAGAATATTGATTAAATCCATAAAAAGTTGATGGAATTCAGTCAGCTTATACTTTCTCTAAGATGGTTTTGTCCATCTGCTGAAATCCAATATGTAATTAAAATGTGAGTTTTATGAGTGCATTACTTTCCACTTTTAAACAGCCAATTTTGTGTGTGTTTTCTCATGGTAGTAGCAACACGCTGCTTCATTTCAGTTTTTAAAATTTTTCCTCTTTCTCTTATGCTCTCATTGTGGTAGTTGCTATGCAAACACTAGATAAGCTTTGTGTCTCCAATAAAAAAAAGACAGAGTTTTAAATCTACTCTCTGCAATGAATTTGAAAGAAATTGCTTTGATTATTAGGTTTAAGGCAGATCTTTAAGAACTGTAACCTATAATTTCTTTTAAGTACAATTGTTGTGTCCTTCCCAGGCCTTTGGAAGCCTATAAAGGACAATGAAATCTGGTTGATGCATTGTTTCACATCCCTGAAATGTATGCAAGACTAATGTTTTTCTTCTTACAAGTATTTTGTTTTTTCCATCCACATTTTCAGTCACGTTCGCCGGAGCTTTGTGTGCCCTACCTGAAGTACATCTGTAAAGGTTTGTTGAAGCTTGAGCACGAGCAGCTAGGTGGTTGTGGGCTCTGGTTGCTCAGCTTCTATGAGCATGCAGCGCGAAGCAAAATGGCTCAAGTTCTGCTTATTTACCTCAGCAGCCACTCTTTGGTGGTCGTCCATAGGTCCCCTGCCCAGCTCGAGGCTGAAGTCAAGCAGTTGTGTTACATCATCGTGATACGCACAATGAGCTGTAGCAGAAAGGGTGACTTCTGCAACAGGCAAGAAGTATGTGCATTTATCAACTTGAATGACCAAGGTTATAGGACTTTGAGTTGTGTTGAAATGTTGTCTACAAAGGTGGGGTTGAACTTTCACGCCCAAGCTTTCCATTTTGTTATTAAAGGAGGGTTACATACAATGATGTTGCTGCGTGTTTGCTCAGCTAGCATTCATTTATTGCATGAACATTCATCTCTTCACTGTCACCTCAGTTCTGTCGTTCTGGTGAGGAGGCAGTGCTTTGGGAGGTGTTGTTTTTGTACTGTTTTTAACTGGAGGCTACAGACTGCCACAGAAAATCTTCAAATATATTTTCCTTGAATAAGTGAACACTTCAGGAAAGTGAGCCGTGAATGCCTGAGTGTGCTCCATTGGTCCATCAGCGTGAGTGCCGTTACTGACCTTCCAGAAACAACATGGTGCCCTGGACATGCAATCAAAGTGATTTTTGTCTCGCTGACAGAAAACACAGCAAACCTCAAAATCAGCATAACATACTGAGAGGTGTTAAGACTCAAAATGTCCATTACTTCACTTAAATCACAAGATTGGGCACTATATTTAGAATTTTTCAGCAATGCCTCTTACCCTCATGGAGCTGAGTAATACAGTTTAGTGAATGGTTGAACTAACCAGGCTTTCAACCACTTCAAAAAAGCTTAACGTAAACCTCAAGGATGCCATGGCAGAATCCATTCAATATGAGAAAAACAAACCTAAGTAATTAAAAATAATTTATTTTTATTTGTAAGGCATAGTTTCTAAGCTCAAATCAACTTGATGACAGGCTAAAGTATTAAGGGGAACTATTAATGAGTCAGAACTAAAATTTTGTAGGATGGTTTTTAAAGATATGTCTTCCTACACTGTAAACCCCTTAGGATTCTCTGACTTAAGTATTTTAATTGCTTCTCTGACTTAGATATTTTAATTGCTTCTTTAATGAACTGTATTCAGGTAATACCACACCCAGGATTTGAGAGAAGCTGTTTGCAGGAGAGGTCCAGAGGAGCAGTGGCTGCTCACTTGCCCATGCCAAACTACACCTGGTAAAAAGAATTTTTCATGAAGAAAAGTGCCAGCCTTTTAATAACTGCCACAGAGGGGAAAATCAGTTGAGAGTAAAACCAGGCCGGTTTTTTATCTCATGACAATGGCAAATATGATAATTCATCACAGTATTAGGTAAATAATATGAAAGTGCTGTTACGCAGCAAAAATCAAGCAATAACTTGATTTTACTAGTACTGATGGGGAAAATAAAATAAGTGTAAGTTATATCCTCTGGTCTTTTGGGTCAAATCTCTAAAGATTCTACTCCCAGCAGTTACGCGGTGTTTGTCAGTGGAGGGAAGGGAAGTGACGGGGAAGGAACAAAGGGTCAATGCAATTTGATAGGAAGTTGACTTTCATTTCTGGAGGATATATGTGTTCTTAGAATGTTTTCTCTTTACATTGGATGTTGCAAAAAGTTACTATAAAAAGAAATTTAAGTGAAGAAATACAGTTGTTGAAAACTGAATTATGTGATAATTCTTTTCCTTTACTGTCTCCCTTTACTGTTAAGTGATGCGAGCTAACGTTTTAAGTGCTTAAAATTAGATAGTCTCAATACATATTAAGAAAACTGATAAAACGAAGGAGTGTAATGCTGGGGGTGGGGAGGGAACAACAGTGAGACATTTTAATCATTATACCTCAGTCTAAATACTTTTGATTTTACCAGTATAAATGAGAGCAAAATTGGTCCTGTAAGTATTAAATGAAGAATGTTTTCCCTTTCGATCTAAGGAAGACAGACTATGGGAAATAGAGTTCTTCTGGCTTTTGATAGGTGTTATGATTTGTATTAGACTCGCAGCATTCACAGTACAGATGGTAGTTTGGATATTGCTAAAGCAGTGATCAGTGATAAATGTTACCCTCCTCTGTTGGATTTGGAGGAGCTGCAATAGTCTCTTACTATGGGTAGGCTTTTTTCTTGTTCTAGTTACTGCCTTTATCAAATATATATGTTTATTCCATGTGTAGCATTTCTACAAATATTTTTTCTTCATCATTTGACTTCAGCTTATCCTTTCTACTCAGACACGTTATTTGAGGTCTGTTACTTAACTTTGGTTCATAACATATCTTTTCATAACGTAGCTAACTTTTCCACTTTATAACTTGACAATGTATTTATTATTAAATCCACTGGATATAGGATATGTAGGAAACCAAGCAATCATTTATCAGGAAAGAGATCTAAAAATGCTAGGACATAGGCTGCAAGTCTGCAGATATGACAATAGCGAGCAGAAGACATTATAAGGGGCTTAGGATACTGATCTGGGGTATTGGTTTTCTACTATAAACTTATATTTGTTCTGGTTGCTAGGATCCTTTTCATTCTATATATACTATACAGTGCCCTCTTCCCTGATTCTATAGCAGCAGACTCAAGGCATCAAGAGAGGTGTAAACTTTGCTCGTTACAAGAAGGATTATCTTGGAAACATGGATGTGACCTTTATCTAAATGCCAAGGTTAATTATACACAAATACCTAAATTATCTTGGAAATGAAATGTCTCTATATATATTTACATTTTTAGAAGCATGTGGAAAATAACTACTTAATATTTTCTTGTTTAAAGAAAAAAAAAACACGAAAATGTTCCCACATGATATTTTGACTCAGTCTCTAAATCCATGTATGCTTGATAGTACAGCAATGCATATGATTGTATCAGCTTTGATTTTTCTTAAATATATACTTGAACAAGGATTTTGCAGGATTTAAAACATCAAATGAAGGGGAAAAAAAACCTTTTCTGTTGTCCTAACATTTAACGCCGATTTAATTTCTTATTAAGGAAAATGAAAACATAAAACAAAAACATGTTTTACTTTTAAGAAGAGTTTGAGTTTAAAGGTCTTAAGGAGTCTAACTTTTCTAACATTTTAAATTACACATAAGACTCTGGAGAGCAATGCTTAGTAGTCTGAATTTGCAAGTAGGACAGTACAACTGACTTAACTGCAGTTGTTCCTATAAACAAGGATTTGACAGGGTTTCGCCCTTAATCAAGGGAGAGGACAGTGTAGTTTCATATACTATGTGGATGTGAATGATAAACACACTAAGATCTAATCTTTCAAGGTGCTTAGTGCCTCGTCAGAACTGCTTTCCATTCTTTGTTTTTTGGAGTTGTTAACTGTAATACTGTTCGACATCTTGCAGAATAAGCCTCAAAGAGACCTGTGGGTTTCCTGATTTTGAAAGCCTCATCATTTGTTTGATGACCAGGATTTAAAGTTTTTTTCATCAAAATCTGACAGTTCTATCCTCTTGTGATTTGACACTTGCACACAAGACACAGAAGAGGGAAGCAGTGTGTAGGAGTTGAAAAGTTTGTTAGTAATTAAACTAGTTACAATTGTTTCTTTCAGACATAGCATAATGTTACTGCAAAGTAATGTTTGTGGCAATTTATACATCCCTCTGTAAACTACAGTAAAAGTTGTTCAAAAGTATAGTAAATGCTTAGAGACATATGTGCATACATGTCTACTAATATATACCATGTGCATATAAATGCAGCGTAAAGAGGCAGTAGCTCTACCTAATATATTACAATACAATTGGACTCTTTCCACTGCTTTAAATGCAGTCATGATTTTATCCGACCATTTGGAAAGTGTGTGTAATTCATAACTACCTCCTTTAACATTAAATTAATTCCTCATCTGTTGGCACTGTAGGAATTGTTTAAAATACAGTTTTTAATGCTTGAAATAGTCATCCTACTTCTGAGTAACTAGACATCTTCTACATCTCCTGGTGCTGTTTTGGGGTATTTCATTATTTCTCAGTCCTCACCCCTTTTTTTGGAAGCAACTTTTTAAAAAAAGTATCTCAATAGGAAAGAGCAAAAAGCGCCAGTGCTTGCCAGAAGTAGTTTGCTTCCCACCCTCTCCCTTACCTTGCGCTCCTGGACTATAGAAATCCTGGGTCAGCTATTGCTCCATGGTGCGAGGCGTTCAGCTGTAGCATCAGAGATGTGAGCATTCCAGCAGTCCCACTAAACAATGAGAGATAGGCTCTTTGCATGCCCCAAGCCTATGGAGCATTACGTCATTGCCTTGCCATATAAGGCACTCTGTGTTGTGCAGACTCGTCGTGTCTGACTGGTGTACTTTAGTGATAGCCAGAACTTAGAAAGCTTATTAATGTGTTCTGGCTCCAGCTGACGTTCAGGACTGTGTGAAATATTTCATTTGTCTACTAGTTCATGGCCAAGAAGAATGTGCGGAAGGTTTGGGTTAGGGCAGTTCCTTTCTATTATTGATAATAAAGTCATTAGAAGTTGTTAGCTGATTAGTTATAATGTTTTCCACTTAGTCTTGCAGCCTAGAATTTGAGAAGGGAAAAATTAAATTCAAGGTCATCTTCTTTAATTAGTTGTTCTAAGGAAGCTTTTTCTTTTTTTCTTACTTTCTTTTTTTTAATATGACAAAAAATGTGAATTTAGCTGAACTCCTCAGAGGGTGATATGAACTTCGAGCCTTCCTTTTTTTTTTCCTTCTGTAAAGAGTCGGGGTCCTCAGAGGATAGTATTTTATTTCCTGATGATGTAACTACAAAACAATTCTCTAAGTGATGATGGGAAGGCCAGATGAAATCTGATTTTTTTTTTCTTTTCTCTTCAATGTTTTTCCTACAAAACCCTTTCCTTTTCGTATGTTTGTGTTTCAGCTAACACAATTAAGCAGTCTAACCAACTATTTTTAGTAAGGTCTTAAAGAAATGAGTTGTTTGTTTTAATATTTAGGAAAGAGGCAGGAAGCCAAAAAGTAGGATTTAGATTGAAGAGCTTAAAATGTATCTCTTGTATTCCCTGTCCTTCAGTGTACACCCTGAATAAACATTGAGAACACAAGGAAGAAATACTTGAAATAGGCACAAAACTTATTGTGGAAATTCCACTAAGGGTTAACAGGAGTTAATGAAATAAACTCCTTTTGTGTTGATGGGTAAATTAGACCATTGAAAGGTGTTCTACACTATTTTGTGCAGCTCTGTTAAATGAATTGTGCATGTACCTACTTTATTTGCAGCATTTGAATTTTAGTCTTCAGATAAACTTCTATATAGCTTAAGCTGTCCTACTGCGTGCTTTGTGTGTTTTATCATACTTGAACATAATGCTAACATAAGGCAATTTACTTATTTGGAGGTGTTGTCTGTAGGTATGAAGACAAATGGTGATTAAAATGTTTGTTTCATTAAAAAGACAAACACCTCTTAACTACCTTGCAGATATTTACCCTGAGTCTAGCCTGAAAAAGATACTTATTCTTTAGTTGGAAAATTTCAGCCAGCCTTTTGCACTGTGAGTGGGTAAAAACTTACTCCGAAGTGTATGGATGATCCTGCTGTGTCCCCCTTGTAAGCTTCTGAGGAAGTTCAGATTTGGGTGTTTGATCAGAAAACTTCCAAATCCATTTGATAGTGCAATACCTGTATACTGACCCTTCCAAAATGGTTTCAGAGATAATGAAATGTCTTATTTGAATATACCAATGAACAGACCAGGTTAATATTTTATTTCCTATTCTAGGGAGATTTAATAACCAAATCCAAACAAAAAAATAACCTGTCCTTGAGCTAAAATTGGACTGTTCAGTTGTTTGGCTAATGTTTTTGGGAAGCAACATTTTGTGTAGTTTTCCTCAAAAGTATTGTGCCAGTGTGGATCATTTGAATTACATAAAAGCTCATCCAGGTGACCTTGGTATGGGAACATGAAGTTGACTTCATCTTCAGCTACAAACTCACCCTTTCTGCTGGGACTGTGTTTAAAAAGACAGGACAACTGCAGGTGCAAGGTCCTGTCTTAGAGAAGGCTGTGGAGGATGCTATATCTAGTTAAGATTTGCAGGGGGAGTCAGGTAAGTAGATCTGTGAAAGGTAGCTAGGAGTTAAATGTGCATGAGTTCTTTTTTACATATATGTGTATGTGCAAGCATACAGATGCTTAGAGTGAAACCTACTGTTTCTGTATTTTACTTCGTTAATTTTTTTCCTTTCCTTCCCTTTGCAATTTTTTTTCTGCATCTTCCCCTTCACCTGCACACTCCCTATCTCTCTAGTCTCTCTCTATATGAAAATTGCCTGCATTTTTGTCCTCCCACATGAAATAGTTGTTGTAGACTATACATAGCTTTGAAGAAGAGGACTTCTCAAAAGCTGGTAATCAAAAATGCATCCTTACAGTCCAGTCCAGTTCTGTTCTGGAGTTGCTAGGAACACGGCTCAGATAGTGCTGGTGATAAGTTTATTGGCAGTCTGGGGGCAGGCTAGAGCAGGGAATAGGGAATGCAAATCCTCCTGTTTATAAGTCTGTGTTTACATCTGGGGATGGCCAAAGTATGAACTTCTAGTTTCTTAATTAATTCTCCTCTGCGATACAAAAGTGCACATCTGTGACCTTCTGCAAAACAGCTTTATCAAAGAGCATCAGCGTAGTGTGTAATGACCTGACTTCCTTCTCTTGCATTGTCACAACTTAATAAAGGACAGAGTACAGTACTATTCCAAGCCCTGTTAAGGAACTATATAATTAAAAATTCCAAGTTTTGGATTACTATAACATGAAAAGTTTTTTTTATATCTGAGACAACAAATAAAGTTGCTGAGAAGTCTTCCTTTACTGCTTTTTTACAGTGTCTTCCAGTACCTGTAGGTGGAATCCTGGTGCTGGTGAACTTCACCAAAGGGGGGAAAAAAAGCCTTTGGGCAGGCAGATATGCCTGTCTCATTCTCCATTGCTCCCTGAAAATTAATTTGGTTTCCTTAGTTACTAGACACAGTTGTTCAGAATTGGTGCACTTGCAAGTATTGTGACAGCAAGAGAAACTGTGGGTTTGTAGAAATTGGAGACCAAATGAAAACCTTATTAGATCATTTGGTGCATCCCCTGACAATGCAGGGCTGCTCCCTGCAGCCTGCTTGCAATGGCTTTCATCTAGTCTCTCTGCTTAACGTTTTTTATCGTTATTTGTGCCCACATTCTCTCAGGATTTTACTTGAAAAAAATAGAAGCTGAAAAGATGGAAGATAGTAGCAGGCAGGGCAAAGATAGGACAAATAAGCTAAAAGACTGTTGTTTAGACTTTATCTTAAACTATCTGAATTCCTCCCACTACTTCCATCATTAAACTCCTCTTTCCTTTTTCTTCCCATGGCAATTCGTAGCAGCAGTTCCAGTGTCCTTAAACTCATAACCTATCTATTGCAGCATTTGACCCCTTCCTTTAGCCATTTTGTATCTAAGATAAATAAAGGAAATTAGAACTTGGGCCTCAGTTCAACACAGCACTTAAAACATAGTCCTGTGTATTTTTGTTGAAAAAGGAAGGGACTTCAGCATAAGCCTGATTTTAATGATACATTGAAATGCTTGGCTCAGTCAGGCTCTTGGTCACATTTACTTCACGTAGATATTGTTGAAGCTCGGGCTTTTCAAATTCTTCATGGGGTCTAAATCTTTAGGTTACTTTTATATTCCAAAAATAGACATCTACAGAAGTACAAATACTGTCAAAGCTTTTACTAGCATTTTACATTAGTTAAAACCGTTTGCTTTTTTGGAGGTGGTCTGCTTAAGCTTTGCAAGTGATACTGGAGAACTGAAACACATGCGAGATTGACAAGTTGAATTTTAATGACTTGCATAAATGGGATCTGATGTTTAATGTTTTAATAACTCATGTGACTTCAAGGATTTTTCTCCAATGTATGCTCAGCCTTATCTGTGAAGTCTGTGGGAGTTTTGACATTAACTCAGTGGAAGAAGGCTTACTCTTTAATTATTTCTTGGATTGATGGCATCCTTCAAAAATTTTCTATCCAATTTGTCTTTATTACTTCTCCTAGCATTGTGATTGACACACTCTTAGATTTCATCAGTAAAGAGTGTTTTAGTGTTTTATATCCTAATGCATAGATTAATTTCTGAATATTACAAAGAGAAATATAGAGGCTATTATGGCTAATTGACAGTCTGAAATGCACTGACAACTGATAAATTGCATGTGGAAGGCAAGGGGGGAGAAGCAGGGGAAAGTTCTAAAGATAACGTTCTTTAGATTCGTGTATCTTTTACTATGGACCATGGACGGAAAGAGATTAATATCTTCATTACTGTGTGTTTTTAATTTTTTTGGCAGCAGGAAGAAATATTTTCCCAAACTCTCCTATTGTTTGCAGATTCCATTATTCTCCCTTTTTTGGCAGATACAAATAAAATTCCTAGCCAACTATTAGGCATAATTAGATCCCTTTTTTGTTGGGCGCTGCCTTGAGAAGTTGATGACTGCATCTCTTAACTACTAATGACTTCTCTCCTAAGGAGAACTGGCAAGTGCTCCATATCTGCTTGTGAGATGGTTTCCTCTTGTATATGGGACCAAGGTAATTTTTTATGAAAAAGACATTTTTTGTGCAGCAGAGCTTACCATGAACAGAGAGTAACAGAATTTAATTTGTATGCCTTCCCCTAGTCTGTATAAACCATATATAGCCAAGTAATCTTTTCTCCATAATGAAGTGAGATAACGTTCTTTAGTCTATGAAAACTCTGCACAATAATGTATTTTAAGAAGCAGTTTGGGCTTGGAAGTTTGTTTTGTTTGTGGTGTTCTGCACTGAGATTTTCTATTATCCCCCCCTGCAAGTATGCCTGTCTAGTTGGGCTATTTCTGGAAGCATGACAGCCATTTCAGTATTAATGCAACAGCACAAGTGAGTTGTAGTCATGTGAAGACTGTTGTGGTGAGGTACCTTGGAAGGTACTATGTTCCACATCTGTGAACATGCTTGGAAGTAGAACATATTTTAAATGTCTGTCTTTAGACATTAGACCTCAGAAAAAATATGTGACACTGTAATTACTTGCCTACTTTTCTTCATCCATCTCCTTTGAAATTCAGTCAAAGCAACATTCTTCAGTAGAACTTCAGGGAAATGATGTGACCGAAACATTTTGAGCTTCAAATTTGACTCCACATGAATCCCTGTCTCAGATCTTTTGCATGTGTTAACCTAAGCTGTGAATTCAGTCATTTTGTTCAAAGTGATCAAGCCTCTTTCTGAGCAGTTTAATTCTTGTTTGAATAATAAACACACAGGCTTGAGTGAAGTTGACTCAACTCTTTGCATAGACATGAATTGAACATGGTGTCAGTGGAGGATGCTCCTTTCAAAGCTTTGATGCAGATGAGGTGACAAAGTAGATCAAGTTGTTTCAAGTTCCTTCAGTTCCTCCATAGCATTAACCATCTCTTCCCTTCTGCTTTTCCCCTGACGTCTATTGTTTCTTCACTTGTTGCTGGGTGATGCTGTTCCACCAATGCCTTGGAGTGCAAAGCCCAACACACAGGTAGAAGGGATTTGGCATTTGGTGCATTTCTTACAGGTTGCAGGTTTTACAGGAGTTACTTGAGGCCATGGTCTGCTTTGAGAGCACAAGCTTGTGAGGCACACACTTAGGTGAATGCGGACTTGAATGCAGCTTAGGAACTGTAGGAAGGCTTGTTGGAGCCATTGATATTATACATATAGGAGTACAAAGTTGTATTTTTTTTCTTTTTTAGTGGTTAAGTAGAGAGAATCCAGGATCAAAATGTATTGTGAGTCTTCCATTTCATTGTTATTCTTGAGTAGGCTTCTCTTGCCTCCTATAGATTAACCCAGTGAAAATGTAGCTGTTAAAGAGAGCTTATCTGAAAGGTAGTAAGGTTGTAAAAGAATGGCTGTGGATGCTAAGGAAGGCAAACTTTGCAAGGAGAGAAAATATTTTTTGTTGGGCTGTCTACAATAGCCGAGTAAAACACAAACATGCTTTTGGGCCCATAGGCCCTTCTTTGGGTCTCTAGGTGCTGGCATTTATGTTATGAAACCTACATAATAAGAGACATTTTTTCTG
>NW_008824804.1:453673-482683 GCF_000699105.1 Pygoscelis adeliae
CTGCTAAAAAATACATTTTAAAAGGCTTTCCTTATTCTCTACAATTTCAGTAGCCATACGCTAGTCCCTGTTTAAAGCACAGTACTTTAAGTTATTGGTGATTTCAATACCTGTTCAAGGAATCTGTTCTGAAATAATGCAGAGGCAAATGTATCCCATACAGGCCATTTTAGATTTTGGATTCGTATGGATGTAATGTAACTTGTAAAACTTTGATCCCTTTGGAATTCAGAATTGCTGAGCTATCTGATAAATTCATAGTTCAGAAATGTGACTTAGTTGTGTGGTTCAATTCTCTAGTCTGGAGAAGTATTTACAGAATTTCTTGATCTCCTAATGTATAGTCCCATGTAGTTCTTTGTGTTAGTATTGCCCACAGCAGGTACTGTTCAAGGAGTCTCTTGGGCCTGGGGAAATGTATTTAGCAGACTCAGACTGCTGCAGAGTCTGCAACAAAAAATTCACAAAACCCTTGAGTGAGGAAGGGGAATAAATACAAAAGGGTATTAATTTGGCTTTTTTATGGCAGCCTGCATGAGACATGTCAGCATTAAGAACTGTTACCTTAAACTCAGCAATACTAAAGTTGTGTCGTTATCTGGGAAAACTTATTGATCTCATGTCTCTGGATGTTATGTCAACAGGATGGACTATTACTAAGAAGGTCTTTCAGGAGATGAACTAAATGCTTGAATAACCTACAGATTGCTTCATGCTTGAAAACTGTACTCAAGCACAAAGAAGTGATTTAAGGAAATTCTCTTCCAGCACCTAAAGGAAAGACAAAAATTCCTTTTTAGTCCCTAAAATCCTATGCTCTTTAAACAGTCTTCCTTGCAACCTTCC
Organism: Pygoscelis adeliae; assembly: GCF_000699105.1. Taxonomy (NCBI): domain Eukaryota; kingdom Metazoa; phylum Chordata; class Aves; order Sphenisciformes; family Spheniscidae; genus Pygoscelis; species Pygoscelis adeliae. The sequence goes on from NW_008824804.1 coordinate 454,520, forward strand.
CCAGTGCTCTATGATCTGCTTTATTTTGTGGGGTTTTTTTTTAGTTGAGTATTTTTAATCTGTTTTGTTCAGTTACCTATTTTTAGTTGTAAAGATGAAGTTTCTATTCCTTTTAACGTTGTTTCTCCTTGGTAACTTAGTTGAAAGCATTCTGACAGAGCATCATTTCTGGCTGCTATTTGCTCTGGCCAGTGAACTCAGAAGCTCATAATACAAAGATTAATATTAATTAGACAAAAGATAGTTTCAGTCCATAAAAAGTTGTGTCCGGTCCATAAAAAAAAAAGTTGTTTCAGTCCATGAAAAGTTGTTTCAGTCCATAAAAAGTCCATATTAAGTGTGTGATCATGATGAACTGTGTAGAATTGATGAAATGTAGACGTATTGGATTCTTTCTTGTAGTGATATAATTTCATATAAGAGAAATCTGAAGTGAAGTGGCTTCTTTTGCTACAAAATCTCATGGTACATTTGGTAATTGTTAATAATTTATCTCAGACTGTGTTGTTACTCAAGAAAAAATTAAACAAGGTGATTTCTTAAATGGACACAGAATTCCAAGTTGTTCTCTTGCATATCTTTTTAACATAGATGTGTTTTCCTAGCAAGAATAGTACAACAAAATACCATAGACCTTAGTACTCTTAGGTGACTCTACAGAACAAAGATTCAAGCATGATAAACATGTTAATCTTTGGGTTGTCCCCCTGTCGTGTGTCTCCCCCTCCCCCCAATGAATATATAAGTGTATGTATAAGTAAATATTTGTGCATAACTCTAGCCTGTAGCAAGGGCAGAGGGAGAAAAGCAATTCTGGTTACTGTAATATGGATGATACTGCTTGCAGCCTTTTTGTGGAAAATGACACCACTTATTTACTTTAACTTTTAAAGTGATACATAAGGAAGTGTCTGGATTCCATGTATGATAAACAGAGGCCTAGAACTAGAAGTTGCAAAATAATAAGTATTTTCTGGATTCCTAAGGTATGTTGTGTTGGTTAAATGAGACCCACTTGTGCGTGACCTCTTAGAATTTGATTAAAGTTGACTTTCCTACTCTTAAGATGTCTGTGTTTTGGGACATGTGAAGTTTACTTGTCCTTTGCATTTTTGTTTTACCCTATTTTTCTGGTTTTATTTGTTTTTATTTCAGAATCCCCATAGTAGATGAGCAAAGGCTATTCTCACATAAACCAGATCAGTGCTTCTTGGTATTGCTGTGGAGTAGAGGAGCATACATGGATCCACCTCTATCAAAACAGGAGGAGTTATTTTGCTAGAAGCCTAAGGTGTGTCCAGAGTGACATAAGGATATACAGAGCTTGACAAGAATAAACACTTTATTTGAGAGTTATAAAATGCTTTTGACCTTGGGGCTTGGGAACGTAAGTGGAGCCTTAACTTGTAGCTATTTGTGTATATCTAAATCAACATCTTTTGGGCATGACTTGCATTGCTATGTATAGTTTGCTCAGCAGTCAATGTGGTGGGTGCTTAGAGTTCTTGGAGCAGTTCTGATGGGGATAGGTATCCATGGAGCAGAAACACCCATACCTCAGAGGCTTTTGGAAACCCTTGTCAGTGGCTTTGCTTGGGGAGAACAGGGTCTGAGCAGGAGTGAATTCTGAAATGCTTCCAGACCTTTTGGGAATTGCTCTGAAAAATTTGCATATGCAAATGTACACAAAGGAGTTGTGGATACTTCTGAGCTTTTATGGACGGTGGTTCCAAAGGATGTTGATTTCTTCCAGCTAGTTATTCTCTAGAAGTGACTGAGGGCTGTTTGTGATACCTTAGCTTTAAATGCCGTATCAGTATGTGTTCCACATGTATTGATGTCACAGAATTTGGGTTGTTTAACCAAAATTTGACTCATTACTTTCGCTTCAGTGTTGTGGAAAATGCTTTCTTGAAGCATCTTGTCTATTTTAGATTTCTCTCAAAAGCAGGAAAGCTGCCTATTTTTGGTAGTGAATTCCTACAGGCTTCAGGGAATACCATTAGAATCTTAAGTAATACAAAAGAAAGATGGGAAATCATGTTTGTGGGTCCTTTTGCAAGTATAATAATTTATATCTTTTCAGGACTGCAGGGAACAGGTAGACCCTATCACCCTGTGAAGTTTTAGTGGGTTTTTGTGGGTTTGGTTTTTTTTTTTTCTTCTTTAACTACTTCACCAGATATTAACAAGTTTCTTCTCTTCTTGGGCTGTTCTGTGCTCGTCTCTGATTTTTAAGTGCATCCAGGAGCCAAAAGCAATAAAAGAGGCTAACATTTGTCAGGTGAAGTTCCAGTTTGCCTTTGTCATGTTGAAAGAAGAAAATCCATGGGTGGATTATTGGAAGGTAGAGGGAGGACCATGTGAAGATGCCAATGTCCGATGGAGTGACTGGGAAGGAATGTTTAAGAGGCTTTTTTAGCATTTGTACTGGAATGTAGGGAGGCTTATGATTGCACTTTTGTTCCCTAAGGGAGGTCAATGGGAAAGGGAAGAAGTCCAGAATCAGGAAGTAGTCCACACAGAGTCTCAAATGGATACTTTTCACTTTGGCTTTATACTGAATTTAGAAAGGAAAATGGCTGTGTCTTGCATTTCTGCATGGAATTATTTTAGGAATCTTTTATTTCAAACAGGGCCAATTTATTGCTGTCAATTGCATGGCATTGAGGATAGTGAAAATGGTCACCTCTTTCGCAATGAAGAAAAATGTTCACTTTGTTTTCCAGTAGAGCTTTGGGCTTGATTTGTTTGTCTGTCTTCATTCTTCTGACCCTGACGTTGTGTTCCCTCTCCCTCTCTCCCCCCCCCCTTCCCCCACCCCTTCAGCGAGAGCGATTTTACTGAGTTGATAATAGAATTTTATCATTTTGTTGTGTGATTGTTCTGGTGAATATTTTAATGTTTGACTTTCAGTAAGCTTTTTTTTCTCTTCTAAAAAACACTTCTTCGTTGACCTGAAATAAGAAAGCTGCTCTATATAAAGCCCCATGAGGTGACAGTCCTTTTAAAGCTATATGTGTGTGTGCATGGTCTTATGACATTAATAGGCTATTACTGTTTCTACTTTGATGAACAATGAATGTACTGGGTATGTGTTCACTTGCAACATTTGCATGTAAATCCCAAGTTAAACACCTTCATAACTCTTAAGCTGCAGGTATATTGATACAACTTCGATATTCACATATAACTTCTCTTTTAAGAATTGCACAAATCCTGCATGTGTCTTTTGACTGCTGCCTTTTGGGCATATGCATTCTTAGAGTTATCTAGAAAACATTTTTCACGTTCTTATTCATAAATACAAGTTGGGAGAGGGTTTTTATTCCATTTTCTGAGAACCTGTTAACTTCAAATGAAGGTGGGTTGTTCTGGGTCATTTTTTGTGTGACTAGTTTTGAAGAAAATTGTGATTCTGTTTTTGGTGTCAGAAAGTTTGTAAGAGCTACAGAGCAAACAAACCAGAAAGGGAGACAGCTCTCCAGCAAGTGAATGGTTCAGTCTGAAATGTGCTCAGGCTTTTCAATTGTGTGGTTCACAGTGGGCATGCTCAGAGATTTTGTTACTTCCAAAGTAACATTACATCATCTTATTTGCAAAGTCACTGTGCTATAGTTCTCTTTACATCCAAAAGAGCTCTCAAGTGGGCTATCAAATATAAGCATTACATAATCAGAACAAAGTCTTTATTGGTTGATTTACCCTTAGGGTGGGATGCTGAATGGTAGTTGCATATGGAAGACGTAATCTTGCAAAATTAACCATTTCCTAACCACCCTATCAACAACTATGAAGTGAAATAATAGACTGGGGATAGATTCACTTGGGAAGGGTGTAGCTGAAGAAAATAAGATTTTAAATTGGTTAAGAGTTCACCTTCTTTCTGTAAATGTACTTGAATGTATTGAAACAAACAAAAGAACCAGGAGAGTTTTACAGATATGTTTATAGACTGATTTGCTGAAATTTCATGTGGTGTAATTCCTGTTGTTAATGAATTCAAAGGAGGCAGACCAATTTCCGCTCAGTCTGTGGTTTTAATTTATCGGAAATGATCCACTTAAAAATACTGGAAAGAAACTTTTTTGGTTATGGAATATTAAATTTGCCTTTCTAAGCTAATTTAAGCACTTTTTAGAGTTATTCACTTGTTAAGTACCATATGTGCAAAATTATTGTTATGTCTCTGGCAACTTTAATCGGCCCAGTTCAGAACTAATCTGGTTTTTAGTAAGGTCTTTTTTTGTGAAAGGTATGATATGGAGTTTATAGTTCTCAAGCTATATGAAAGTGATACCAAAGTTTGGTCTTTTATTGATTGTCATGGTATTTTGTGTGATCTCAGTCTAGTTTTAATGAACCTGGACTTCATAAACCTCATCTTAAATAAAGTAAATAGGGAAGTACCTACTCTCTGGGAAATGAGACCACATTAAAAAAAAAAACAAAACAAACCCCCAAACACTTAAAAGTCTGCGCTTTATGTTATGATGATCTACAGGTGATTTCCTATGTTGTCTTAATTTAGTTTTTATGTGTGGCTTCAGGGTAAAATTGCACCAAACTTTCAAATTAAAACTGCTAGTCAGCCTTCAGGTATGTGTACCTTTTAGACCGGAAGGTGTTTTCAGTGACTGACTGAACCCAAGGCCATGGATTTTGCTCCTCTTTCCTCTTGCCCTGCTCCCAGACTGAATTAGGCACCAGTATGAGTCATCCATCAATATTGACTTTGCTTTTGAGATATATTTGCTGAAGAGTGGGAACTTGTTGGCAACTTTTTTGTTAATGTGCCTGTCCCAGCGTATCCTCAGAAATAATAAATTCGATTTGGTCATTTCACAGAATCTCCAGTTCTTCTCCAGATCGATTCCAGATGGTCAGTGCTCCCATAAAATCTTAAAACAAGATACAGATTTTGAAAGTGTTGGCCTCAAAATACTTGTCTTGATACTTCAATGACAACTGGGACATAAGTGTGTGTAATACTTAAGATCCTCAAGTGGAAAGGAAGGCACACACTGTGAAGACTTCTTTAAAACTTCATTGTATTTTTACCTGTTCACAGCAGACAGTGTAGTTCTTAGACTTTTTTTTTTTTTGTCATTCATCCACAGGACAGAGCATGGATGAGTACTCAGTAGGCTTAATTAATATAGTTAATATTAAAATTTTTGATGAAATAAAATGAATGCAAGTTCCAACTGTTATCCATTGGATGGGCAATAGGTAGTGTTTAGCATCCTACCAGCTTGCTTTACTCTTACTTATCAGCAGTTCTGTTTAGAAAAGTTTGGGGTGTGCATGTGTGACACTTTATCCCTGATAGTTACTCATGTAGGCGTCTTTCTGTTGCAGTCTGCCAGTGATCTTTATACCAGTTGTGGACCAGACATGGGACAAAGGATTATTAGTTAATTTGGAGAGCTAAATATAAATGTTACTGATGTGTGTTTAGGAAAACAAGATTGATCCCCTCTTCCCCCCTCCCCGATTTTGGTAGAAAAACATCAGCCTGTGGGTTTTCTCTCTTTTGGCAGTGCAGCTTGCCACGTGACTTACCTGCCTTTTGGCCTCTCTCACTTAAGCCTGAATACTCCTTTTTCTGCAAAAGGACCAAAGAACTTTTGCATCCCCTCACTAACTGTGGGTCATTTGAAACATGCTGGGACCCAGTATTTGCTGCTTTACCCTGCTGACTGTTCCTTTTCTTTATATGCTTTTTGAAGAAAGTTAGAATTGAAAAACAACTTTGTATATTGTGGGGCCCTTTTTGTTAATTTTAGTGATGGAAGTAAGTGGTGGAGGATTTCTTAAATCTTCACTGCTGAATCAGCATAAATATGAGGGTTTGAGCTATGTTCTGCTATGTTTCTGTTTGTCAAGAAATATGATAATTGCTTATTAACTTCCAGAAAGTACGAGGTTGATATCAGTAAGGGCAGAAATTTGTGGCACTGAAGGGGAATAAGAAGAACAGAGCATCATTTCACTTTGGGGCCACTACTCTGAGAATTAAGGAAAAGCATTAATCTGCATGAATTGCAGTTGGTTTCATAGGACACCTTGGAAATAACAAACATAAAACCCTGGGATGACAATTACATTTTAAAAAAACAGGTAAAAATAACCAAGCATGTCCAGAAAGAGTCACTCAATAACAAAACACAGTGTAAAAGTAAGATGTGTTGGATAGATTCCATTCTTAGCATGAACACATGTCTTTAAGTAATTAACATCCTTACAAAATGAAAAAAATACCAGGTTTCAGACTGTGCATCTTTATTGGTTTCATTATGCTCTTGAGAATTTAAATGGAGGCAAAAGGTAATTCTTTGGCCTCTGATTATGCAATTTAATTTAAGTAATTTTCTGTCATTGAATAATGGTTCCATTTTTTTTTTTCCTTTGAAAACTTCTGTCTATATATCCTCACATTAACGCCCCTCCCCAACCAACCAACCAGAAAAAAAACAAAAGAAAAGGAAAAAAAACAAAGATCTAGTATTACCACATGGCAATTTTGGTGCTGATAATCAATGCAAGAGCATCAGAGAAGAAAATAGTGAAGGTATTAATTTTATTTCAATTCATTTTAGTTTAGTAACACTTTATTTCATGAAAGATTTTTTGGTAACTTCTCTTGAAACTATCCAACACATCTACTTTTGCACCGTGTTTGTCATTGAGTGACTTCTTCTGGAAACACTTGGTTATTTTTAACCTGTTTTAAAAAAATATTTCTTGGTGGACTAACTTCCTGTTACCCCTGTTTAGTATTAACAGGCTTGAAAGGTAGCTGCTGGCATTTGTTTTAGTGGGTAGCTTTTTTTCTACTGAGTTGTTAGAGTGCTGAAGATATTGTATCCTCATGGGCTGTTGCTCAGCTGGATTTTCAGGGTGCCAGAAGAACCACCCTCAGGAGCATGGATGCCTTGGCATTGTGGGAATTAAGTCATCAAACTGACTTGCTTTTCGGTTGTTTGTATATCCTGTTTTTTCCCCTCCATTAATCTTTTACTGATATCCCCACCACCACCTTTGAAGAATTATGTGCATGACTTTATCTTTTCATGGTCTTCTCTTGAGGAGAAAAAGAAGAGCACGCGTGGTGCTATAGATGTTTTTTGAGGTCCACTGCTCTGGAACTGTGAAGTGTGCACCCAGGCTGACCCCGGGAAGCAGCAGTTGCAGGGGGAGAGGCTGCAAACCACTGGTAAACTGAGCAGTGAGTTTACAAGAAAAGAATGTTGGATCACCAGTGTTGATGCTTGGGTAAGCGATTCACAAAAGAATCCTCCATCTGGAAACTGAAAGGAGAAAAAGTTTATTTAAGGTGGCCCTTAAAAAAAATTTTAAAAAATTGCTTCTCTGGTACATGGCTGCAGCTATATATTTTGCAGCATGAGTCATGGATGGCTTTATAGTTCTACATCCCCTTGCATAGGAGGAATAAACTTCGAAGAAGAGGAAGTTAAGAGAAAACAGAAGTGTGAATAACTGCTAATGGTGCTCTTTCTGGCTCCATTCAGTCTGCCATTTCATCATACATGAAGGGGGTAATTCAGAGATTCCTTTCTTGGCACATAAGTGGCAACATATGTTTGAAACAGTGAGTGGAAACTGGAGGAAAAAAATGACAGGCATATGGCAATAGGAAGGCAAGGGAAAATTTGTTGCCCTAATGTTAGCCACATAATTGGTACACTTAACTTCTGAGGGACTGATTTATTTAAAGACAAAAATGTATGCTCCATTTATTCAGGTTTTCTATATGTAGCCTGTATCTTGTAGTTCCTTCATAATGTCTGTCCAGAGAGCGCTCTGAGGGAGTGGAAGGTGATGTGCGAGGTTCAGAGCCTCTCTGCCAAGGAATAGAGGGAAAAATCTGGATGCAAAAACACAAACCTGCCTTCGTTCATATTCTCATTTTAAAAGAGGAAAAACTGAAAAACTCCTGTATTTTAAAATTCAGTTTTGTGCGTTTTTTTACCATGTTAAGTTAGCAAGAATGTTTATGGCTTAATGCAACTTAAGATTTACTGCTTAGTGAAAAGAAGAGCTGTCCTGGAAACAAGCATCATCCAAATGATGTTTCCAGTGTGAAGTACATGCTGAGGTAACCTGCTAACTTTAGTCAAAGAAACATTTCTACCCCGTGCACACATCTGTGCACAATTGTAAGCAAAATGCAGTCTCTCAAACTGTATGTGATGTGGAGAAAACATAGGTAGCTCTTTCTGTTTCCTCAGTTAATTTTGTGTCTTGAGTTTAATAATCAATTTCAAGTGAGTGTTGTTGGGAAGGTCAAAATCAAACCTGGTCCTATAGGGCTTCTGTTGACATGCAAAATGTGTGTTTAGGAACTTACTTTGGCCTGCAGCTGAAAACTCTTCAATCCAGAGAATATGTTCGCAGAAATGCTTAGGAGGAAAGCAGTCTGTTTTCTTTCTATTGAAAAATGATTGATCAAAACCTGGGAGAATGTCTCCCACCACGTTTACCTTCAGAAGTATGGCCTCTTTTCCGAAGAGTGGTGGGGCCCTTGGTGAACTGTAGCTCAGCAACTGATCGGTCATGTTATGGCCCGTACTCTGAGGGGATCTTAATCCTTGCATGGAAAAGGAAAATTGACTAAATGACATTTTAATTTTGTTCACTGTTCTCTCTGACCTCTTCTGGCTCTGGGATTTTATGGTCTAGTGATTTAATTTTGAGGTGGTAAGTCCTATGTGAGATTATAAAGAAATACTCATTTCATAAGTTGGTTGCATTATGCCAGCAAATATAGCTTATTTTGGGGAGAAGGAGGACAGATGCTTTACCAATCTTACTTAAATTCGGAAAGTATGTAGTGTTAAACTTCTAAAAATAGATAAAAAGCCAGCTTTAGCTTTTTTTAAAAAAAAACTCCATAATTAGTACTCTGTGTTAATAAATAACACCCTGAAAACTTGAGAAATCTCAGCTAGATTCTTTACCAGAGTAAATGACATCACAAATACTGTCAGCAAAAGGAATGAAAACAAATGTTTTGAAAGGAAACCTACTTATGTTATTTTGGTTGTCACCCATGTTAGCAAAAAGCCAGGAAAATGCATCTGGAATTTGTAGAAATCTATGGAGTTGGTTAGGGTGTTTTTTTTCTTCCTTTTTATAAATGGGGGGGGGGAACCTGTTTTTTTCCCCCTGTTTTTAAACAACAAAAATTAATAATGTACTACTTCTTTTGGAGGAAAGAGGAGACATTTTTAAAGATGTTTCAGGAACATTGTTAAATATACTCCATTTGGTAGTTTCTGTATGTCTTGTTTTACTTAATGTAAATGCATTTAGTTGTCCCATAAGTGGTGGTTTTTGGGTTTTTTTTTGTTTGGGTTTTTTTTTTTTGTAAGTTGACTTTGGTGGAATCACTTCCATGCGCACAGAATCCTGTAACCAATTATGTGTGGACTAGAGTGATGCAGGTCAGAAGGGACAAGGACTTGTATCTTTGTTGTGGGGCCCTGCCTCCAAATGATGAATCAGTTTTGTAGAGTGCATTTAAAGAAATTTGGTCCTTCTGCTGTTCTGTTCGAGTTTCAGTTTCTGAGTGAGTAACCGCTAAGGAGGTAAGTACATTTTGTATCATAGACCCTTCAGCTGATTTGAGTTTTTCCATGAATTGGCCATCACATCAGCATAAAATGCTGTGAGGACTTGTCCTGTTTGAGGTAGTAGAGCTTTTTGCTTCAGTATGTTGGTTAAAACATATCAACTAACTGTTGGTTAAAACATATCAACATATCCACTGTCAGGTGGCAGAAGAGTCAATGCATGGCTCTTATGTCATCGTGTTCCACCACCATGAAACTGTAGTCATAAGATGTGACATTTTTATGGTGTGAGAAACTCCAAATGGTTTGTACAGCCTTTTTAAGCAGCACGGTTGCAGCATGTCTGTGTGCCGTCACTGGCAACCGTCCCGCAGAAGAACAAATTTCAGACAGACATGTGCGGGCTGCCTGCTGGGCAAGGAGCGCACGTGCGCAGGTAGTTATTTCTTGTGTAATGCTAACAACCTTTTCAGCACAAGTGAACTCATCCTTTTTCCCCTTCCTTTTCTCGTGTCCAAGAGTAACTCTACTGCTCCATGTTACTTCAATCCCCATATAGTGAATGCTGGATGAGAACCAGCCGCTGCTGCCATCCCTCTCTGATTGAAGGCTGAAATCTCTGCTTTTATGCCACCAGGAGTCTTGCCTTTTCCTAATAAAGTGACATATCCTTCTATAGATCAGCTGAGCTTTAGGAACTTGTTCTTACCATGAAACCTGGCAATTAGTTGCCCTGTAAACAGTTCTTCTTTTTTATGAGCTATTGGCTGCTTAAAGCATGTCTTTGGAGCTTTGAAAAAAGCTGCATGCAGATGTGTAGCTATGGCTTTTGAAAACATGCCCAATTTCAGCCTACTTTGTAGAGAATTTGGATAGATAATCTGTTCAAGTATCAGTGGAGTGATGCTGATATTCAAGTTCGTGAGTATGTTGTTTTTGAGAAAATTTTGGCCAAATGTGCTCCTTAGAACTAATTCAGGAGCTGGTTTGGGTATTTGTTGCAAGAGTTGGATGGTGGGGGGGAACGCACTTGTTATTTTCCATGCTCTGAATTAAGATCCATCTGATGCTTTGTTTTCAGCAGACTACTTTATTTGTAGACTCAACTAGTGGTACTGACAAAATTAGTATCTTCTTTCTGGATTTGTCTTACATTTGTTTGGTTTGCCATCAGGGCATTGGGAGAAACCCTTTTTGATCCTGGTCTGCCTTTGACTTCTCAGCACTAGAATTGTGGAGTGTTCATCAGAAGTGTAGCTGTTTCCTTCACTTACAGACCTGCTGATCTGAAACGCCTTTAAATTTGCCACCCAGAATTTGAAATGGAGCAATCTCATCATGCATCCCTCCCTACCTTCTTTAATAAATCCTTGTTCTTAGTTCACTTGATGCATCTTTCTACAGAACGCAGGAAGATGGCTAAAGATTTAACATATTTTAAGGATGACTGCCAACAATTTAGCTGGTTCTAAAAACAGTGGCATGATTAATCAGTGCTGACCTGCCTGCTGTGTGTCATACCTGTGCTGTTATATAGCAGTGGGTACTAGTTATTTTGAAGAGAGCCATAAATTGACTTTGCTTTGGACATCACAGTCATGTTTGGGTTCAGCCTGCCTTTTCTAATGCCGAGAAGATGGGATGTTTTCTCAGCTGAGACTTCTAACGGGTAGATTTTGAGCTGCTTCAAAACTTAGAATTCTTGAAATCCTTTTGTCCAGTATCATTGGAGCTGTTTTTTCAGGATTTAATACAGGCTGTGCTGGTTTGCTCTACTGGGATGGGTTTCTTCTCTGGGTCTTGGGGGTCAGTTTTATTTTTTACTTCCCCATCCTGCCTGGATTGCTGCTGCTGCTGTAGATTCTTTTCTATGTTGAAATTTTGCCTAGAGATGATTAAGAATTGCATACTCTGAAGAGCTCTCTGGATAAACTAGAGACAACAAATCCAATGCTTTTGGGGCTTTACTGCAAATGATAATTTGAACTTTGTAAATATTGTAAGAGGAGGATGCAACATGATTAGAGTAGAGATCCTGTGTAAATATTTGGATTTTATAGTCTAGAATGTCTTCTGATGCTATTTTATACCATTTCCTTTTAAGCAGACTGTTTGTACGTTTTTAAAAGATGTAAACTCCTAGGATGTTAGCTCATTAGTGTGGAGAAATTAAAGTGTATAAAAATAGCTTACATGTAGACTAATGAATTAAATATTTCAACAATGTAAATAGATGACAGTAGTTGAAACCTAAACTCACCTTTTGAGATTATGATCATGAGGTCAGGATTTTTACAATTTATGGTTGATTCCACACCCCCACCCCTGGAATAGGCATTGCAAACGCCTTTCCCTTTGCTCCCTTGCCCTCCCAGGAATCCAAAACATCCTAATTTCATTTTTTCTTATTTGTTTATATGTATTTAGGGCACCAACAGCAGCCATTGCCATTTCATAGTGACTTGGTAGTCACTAAAGAAAATGAGAAAGGAGGTGTGACGTACTTTTGTTTTTGAGAGAAATGCAACACATTGCTGTGTGCAACTCATTTCATAGAGGCTGCAGCTTTTCTTATTTGACGGATAACTTTGGAGATGAAATTTTATTTGTTGCGCTTGCAGTAAGAACTCCGGTTTATCGAACAGCTGAAGTGTAAAGCTTTCAAGCTGTGCCATTTTTGACTCACTTCAATAACATGCAGCAGTTCAAAGCATCACAGCACAAAAAAGACAGTGGTGGGGAGTGTAGTATAACCTTTTCTATGTGTAATCCTTTGTGGGTTTTGTTGACATTGCCAAATAGCCGAATCTAATCTTGTTTGACTGGAAAAAAAGAAAAATGGCAAAATCACATAACAGATTCCAAAATTATATTTTTGATGAGAAACAACAGGTCAAACTTTCTTGTATTCTTTGAGAGGGATAAGCAGCGTATGGTGCAGGTACCAAAGATGGCATCAGAATGCGTTCTGGAACGGTGTGCAGGAGCACCAAGGAGTGTTCCTTGCCTCCTGACTCACAGCTTCAGTTGTTTCTTCCTCCCAGGCAATGTATTGCCAGTACAGATTACAAGAACAACAGATGAACCATGAGCTTGCAGGGTGTGTACTTCATACAGCACAGTCTATAAGGAACCCTGTGACAGACCTCATACCGAGTTGTGCATTTAAGCATAACTTGAGGCTTTTGGTTGATAAATATCTCTTCCCAATTTCTTTCTCCAAAACCTCATTTCTGATCAGGATAGCCAGTCTGAGACCATCAGGATTGGGCATGGCCCGCCAGAACACGTCACTGAGCTTTTTTTCTTTTACTATCGTTCCTTAAGGCAAGGATTCCTGTGTGGGCTTTATGAATTGTCCTGCTGGCCTGTAGCCCCTTCTCTGCTGTCCTCCTCCGTGAAATGAACATGTCTCAAGTTGGAGGGCATGTGTGTTACAGGGAACACCAGCATTTTGGTCATGTGATGTAGTTGCACAACCTTTGATGTGATGTTAGGGAGACACTGGTGTTTGGACCTTGAAAAGCCCCGTTGTAGATTTTGTTGGCCTACTCTGTGAGAAAGGCTAGGCACTTCTGCTGTAATTTAGTAGAATGGTTTCTTCTGTTCCGTTTTTGCTTCTTTACTATCTCCTTAAGCCTTCCTGTCTCCTTTCACAACCTGCTTTCTCCTAGATATGGTTCAAAGGCATTTACAGTTATTTAGAAGAAGTTATTGGATACCTAGGGAGTACCTTTCATCAGGTATTAGCAAATATCCTAACTGGGTTCAGTATTCCTTACAGCTTGCTGATATGATGCTATCAGTAAAACATAAGCCGGCTGCATGAAAGTGTTTGTACATGTATATGTATACAGATACAGTCTCCCTTTAGTCCTGATGCAGAGTTCTAGATAAGATCCCAACTTCGGTAGGGCACTAAGTAAAAGTCTCCTTCCCAGCAGAGGGAGGGTATTGATGTCTGTGAAAAGGCTGGCTAGAGGCTACAGGGTAGCTTTGGTGGCTCTGACTCGTGTTCCAGACCATCAACAGAAGTTGTAGTTGGAGGCCATGAGGCCTGTTGTGCGCTCTGTTGAGCTGGTGGCTCAACAGAGATACGGGTAGAGCTGCAGCTGAGCAGATGCTGTTTCAAAGAGTCGTATGTTCAGCTTTAGAGTGGGACAAGCATGAATGGCACATCTCAAAGGATGAGGGCAGCTGTGCAGTAAGAAATCATGCCTTATGGCAAACCCTCCAGCCTGTGCACCGTTCCTCTGCACAACTGATGAAATGCTATAATTTGAGAAGCCTCAGGACTGTCTGCCCCTTAGAGCTTGTGTGGTGTCTTGAATTTATTAAGGTGCACAATTAAAGAAACCACATTCAATGAACAGCCACAGTATATTCTGAAAGGCATTTATATGAAATGGCCCAACCTCCCTTTTGGTCCTAAATAAAACTTAATGATACATGTTGAAATCAGAGCCAACATACTGCTATGTTAGGACACTTATTCTAGCACAATATCAGGACTCTTGACAATGACTGATATAGAATGCCCAACAAAAGTATAGGAGCCAAACCGTAGGGTAAGCAGGGGCAGAATAATTTGATTTATGATATTGTGTCATTTTGATTTCTAAGAGGAGATACATTTGATCTCAAAATAATAATTTTCCCTTTGTTTTCCTGCTTGCTGCTGAATCCTCAGAAACAACTGTTAACAATTTCAATGTCTTTGTTTTGCATATAAAGGCCCAGCAGAATTTCCTAAATTCTTGGGCTCAGAAACTTCTGGTAAAAGTGAGTGTCATAACCTGATTATCAATGAAAGAAACACAATTTTTTTTATATACTTTCAGTTTTGGAGTTACCATGTTTTTATGTTAATAGAGGCTCTCTTCCTCCATGATGTGAGATAAACTAAAAAACAGTTCCTGAATAGCCTTCACTGTCCATTCATGATGCATAGTGTATGACACATTTGATTGTGTCCTCTCGTAATATATAAAAAAAGAAATCCTGCAGAGAGGGTAGATGCATGAGTGAATGTATAAATGTGTATAGAAATTCTACTGACTATGGACATTTCAGTTCAAAGATGGAATGCAGTAGAGAACATCAGACGTGCAATAAAATGTATCTCAATATACGTATGTGCAAGAATACGAGCATGTATATATGCATGTGTATGTATATATACGGACCTATGTTCATCTAATGCATTAATGTCAAATTCTCAAAAGTGTGGTGACGAGAGAGGACCGTTTTAGCTCATGTCAAGACAATGTGCTTTAGTAATTTCTCCATCCCTGGAGAGCTTATTAAACACTAAACAAAATGTCTCAGAATGTAACTGATTGAGTGTTTTAAATCATTCACTTTCGTTTGGCTCTTGGCCAGCTTCTCATTGCAGAGGGCTATGGCAAACAAAACCTGTAATTTACACTGACAATGATAATACACAGTTTATGCTGCTAGCTTCTCAATTCAGAGTTTTTATAAAGTAAACGTTCAAACAAAGCTCAGGTTCTTAATGTAAACAGGTTTTGTAACTCTAAACTTAGCCAAAAAGTTAGAAATCAAATAGTGATTGTATTTTTTTTCCCCTTACCATGAAAATGTCATTATATATTTTTCCTTTCCTTTGCTGATAAATAGGGATATCCCAACTTGAATAATGAGAAAAGACAGCAGTAATCTAAGAACTTTTTTTTTCTTTCTCACATTTCTTTTTTTAACCATGTGGGTTTAGCACCAATTTCCTAATCATTTTATCTTCTACTGCCAAGTGTATCCTTGTGAGAATTGATACAACTTCCACCATACATTGCATATCTGCTCATCACGTTCCACTTGCGCCAAACTCAGAGTGAAGAATGGAAATTAGTGGGCTTCTATAAAATCTGTAATTTCCAGATATTTCTGGGATTTTGCTGGGTTTTTTGGGGGTGGGGTGTTCCATTTGCTGAATTCATTTTCTTCCAAAAGGGTGTTTGTTCCTCCTTAAGAACTGAAATGTGAAGTCTGATTGTGTAAACAGAAGTAGAATGGTAAGAAATCTGAATGGGCAGATGCAATAGATGTGAAATGGTTAAGCTGGGTCAGAGTCAGTGGCCAATACCAGCACATGAGGGAGAGGTACAAGAAACTGTGCTGCAAATGATTGTGTTATAAATGTAGTAAACAGCCCGGTAAAGATTTATCTTTTGAATTGCCTATTCAAAGAGAGGTTACAGAAAGGAGTAGTGACCCTAGCTGAGTTATCTACAAGTTACCACTTTTGGAGTGGGATTTTAGTCCAGTGAAGACACCTATCTTGAGTCAGTTGAGTGGAGGTGTCATGAGTACATTTCCATGGGCAGCGCTGGGAGCTTAGGTGCCTGCCTCACAACAGAGGCATCCGAACAAAGTCACTTACTTTAGATGTCGTCATCTATAAGCTGAATGACGCCTTTAATGTCAAACATGGAACAAAGTTTACATTTTGTTTCTGAATGTAATGTACAGCTACAGTCGAAAGCAGAGAGGGGAACATGAGCACTAGGAGGGCAAAATTTGCTCCATGTTAAGTAAACTTACTAAAAGGCGAGGTAATACCTATTATAAGATAGTCTGGATATCTTGTATAAGAATGGAGAAACAGAAACATTATCTGAAGAGAAAGTGAAGGTTAGGATTCTTTTTGGGCTGCAACCAAAAATACGTGTTTTGCCATAATGACTGCAAAAATAAGTACTCTTTATAGAGCTAATGACATGAACCAAAAAGGAAATTAAATGGAATGATTTTAATACTAAGGACTGAAGTATCTGAGGACAGATAGACCAAATAGAATAAACGTATTTAAAAACAAAAAGAAACTAATGCACAGTGCTTTCATAGGAATGTCTGCTTAGTATATACTTTATGAACTGTAGCGCATAATTGTATGTACTCTCTTGTCTTATGTATTTGTCCTGAATGCAGTGACAGTAAGACTCGGCACCAGTAATTCATGGTGTTGTGTCATCGTTCCATTTTACACTTGAGGAAGGTGAGGTGTTTGTGTTAAATAAGGAAGTGTAATGACTTCTTTGGTGTTATACAGCAAATCATCAGCTTTTCCCTTTCCTGCTGTAATTATAACAGCTGAACAAACAAGATAACACGAGGAGAAGTATCTCAAAGAATTAAGATAGAGGTCTGGATGCTATGAGAAAGTGGAATGGTGTTCAAATGGTTCAGGGTGGTTTTTTTCTGCATTCATGGTCTCAGTGTTGTCTTGTATTGGGATCCAAGTACTCCTATGTCCTAATTCTTGAAGATATTTCAGTGTCTTAAACATTCATCATATACATTTTGCCTTATCGCATTTTTTTATAGATTCAACTGAAGACGACTTGTGATATGTTCTCTCCAGCTTTTTTTAAGATAAACGTAATTGAAGATATTTTTAGTATTTTTCTTTTAAAACAAACAGCCTCTCCCTCTCTTCTTGGAGGTAGGAGAGCTCTGCTTTATTGGGAATGATTTCTAAAAGCCTAACTGTTCCAGTGAGCTCAGCATCTTCATTCCTTTCCCCGTTATTGTTATGAACTGCTGCATGCCTGAATGCATTGGAAAGTCTGGCTGCAGTTCTCTTAAGAGGTTGAAGGCTGCATGCCTGAGCTCTTTTGAAACTATGATCCCATGTGCTAGTACTTATTTCTTGAAAATTTGACTAAATATTTCATTATAGATATTTTTAGGAGACTTATGCATGGGTTCCTATAATCTCATTCTTTGATTTTTTTAGAAAGAAAAGAAGGAAAAAGTGAAGCTTGTGATGTTCTACAACTATCCGGATATTCAGCTTTTGCAATAGCAAATCAAGATTCTGATTTTACTTCTTCATTTGGGTGCAGTAAGGATAGGCAACTCTTTCCGTAAGGTTTGTAAAAACAGCGTTATTTACTGTGGAAAAAAGTTGTTTGTATAGTGAAACAAAATGAATTATGGAAGTTTGTTTCATGGCTGGATTTTTTTAGTGTCCAATAATGTGCAAGCTAGGCTTTCCCCCTGTTAGGATGAACACAAAGTTTTTCTGCAATGTACTTTTACTGGGGTCAAACTGGACTCTTGCTTAATATCGTGGACACTAAAAGATATCTGTTTTCAAGAACCCTGTAGGCATTTCATAATTTAGAGGTCTTTTGCTTCTTTCTTGCATTTCATTTGAAATGAGCTGAGGGATGAGAAAATGGGATGATGACGGATAGGCACACGGCCATAAGAAACTCAATTAAAAATTGGCCTTTGTAAACATCTATTTCAAACAATTGTAAGTAACTAGTCAGACCCTTGAGTTTTGTTCTTATGCACGTCAAAGTGCATGAATAACATACCAATGCTGGGAAGGGGTAAATGAACTGCTCTGAGCTCAGTTAGTCTTGCTTCAGTGCAGATACCAGGATTAACAGGAGGATAGAAGGGCAAAGCATTGCACAATTTAAGGACAGATGGGGAAGGAGAGCAGACTTGGCACATGATTTGGCTTTCCTCTCAACTGGCTGGAGTATTTCGTGTTTGCCTAATATCTGTCAGTTCTTCTCTTTGCTATAGTTTCTTCTAATTAGTTGGTGAATCAAATGAATTTGTCTTGAGTTGTGCTTGAGTTAGTCCTAGAATCTCTTGTTAAAAACTAGTGCTGCCTCCCATTTCTCTGGCTTTAAGAGAGGAATTACCCACCAGCTAATAGTTCATCAGTTTCTCATGCAAGTTCTTTTAGAACACTTAAATACCATTTAGTCCCAGTAAGGTGCTAGTAAGCTTGTTGCTTTGTGTTGTACAAATTTGGTGTAAAGCTTTTTTTATTACTAGTTCAGCTTCAGATGGCTTCACAGACTCTTTCTCCATAAAGAGAGTCTAATGTGAAAACCTCCTTGACTTCCCACACAGTGGAATCCAATGCTGTTGGGGGAAAAAATACAAATGAAAAAGAACTAACGTTGTGGCAAATGAGCCAAATTTTATGCCTCAGTGTTCAGAGGAGAAGGATGCCCAGAACAATTCAGTGTTCTCTACTTTGAGTAGGATGCAGACTTCCCACGTTTGATGGATGGATTTTAACATATCAGCATTTCTGTTTCTTGTATGTTATCTTTGCTTGCACATATTTTCCCTTTTAAGATGTCTTTACACTTAATTTATTGTAATCTGTTGTTAAATTGCTTAGCTGGCTTTGGAGAGAGTATTTTAGTTGCCTTTGATTTGCTGATACACATTTACGTGGAAGTTGCTTTGTCAGCATTGTTAAATTGTTTCTGTGGTGCCTTCAAGGGATTTACTCTTTTAGATGCTCTGTTTAATTAGTTCCCGTTAGTGTTATGTGTGTATCCCACTCTAAAACTATATATACGATAGTTGTTTTTTGTTCCCTCTTACCTCAAACAGGTTGAATTTGAGACCTTATTCATCTCTGGCTTTTCAATATTTACAGTGTGGACTAGTTCATGGTTCTAGTAGGAACAAAAATCATAACTTGCTCCTACAATTTAAATTTATGATTAGATGCTTTACAAAATGTTTGAGTATTTAAATAGCTATTCTCTGTTATACTCTAGTGTGACATTTATCCAGCATGTAAAAATAACTGCAGATTCCCCTTATTTCTGCCCTTTCTACCTCTCATCACTACATGGTAAGTGTCATTGTTTTTGATTGATGGTCAGTAGTCTAGCATTTATATGATTATCTCTTTATATGTGACCTTCAACTCACAGAAAGTCTGGATATGCTTTTACAGAGTTAAACACATTTATCTTATTTCACTCTCTCCACTTTTCTGCTTTCCTTTTCTTGTTACAGCTCCTACATCAGCATAATTAGTTCTCTCATTCTGATTTAAATACTTTATCAATAGTATAATCATATTCCTCTGAATGTTTTCTTCTCACACACTTCGAGAAGCACATTCTATCCATGCCCACATTTAAAACTAGACAGTTTAGTTTTTATGTTGGATTCTTGGACTTGCATTTGTATAGGAGCCCTTGCATCCTTGTTCTTTGGCTGTCTTTTTTTTTTTTTTTAAACTCTGCTTGGTTGAAATGCTGTTTGGTTAGACAGAACTTTGCTATTTCCTGTCAAACTTAATTAACTACTTTAATGCTTTATTTCCAAGAATATAGAGTTTTAATGATTGCATTCCTAATTGATGTGTCATCCTCAACTGTGCATGCCTTTGCACCAGGCAACTTTCTGCTAAGTTTAAACAGTCTTCATCTTAATTTTAAATACCAGCAGCCTATTTTTGTTTTATTTTAGGTAGAGTTTGTACATCCTATTCCAAAAGTCTTTCCACAGTCTAATAAAATTGAACCCCTTCTTCCTGCATCATTTTCTCAACTACTTACTGAAATACTACTTTACTGCCTGAACCTGCACTTTGGTACTAGGACCGTTTCAAAGTAGCAGCCATGGAGACAGTCTTGTAGTCAGGTGGCTAAAAAGCTAATTTTGTCTCCAAGCACTTTGCAAATTCCTTTATATGTTGTTATTTTTATTGTGAACAGCTCCTTCTCAGTTTTCTCCAAGAAATGCTCTGGATGCCACCTGGGTATCATAAAACCAACTATCTTTGCATTTAGTAATCAGAATACCCAATGGCAAGATTGTGTATACTGTTTTGAGACTCAGATCTTTGCATACTAAAGCATTAAACTACACACTTTAATGAAATGCTGGCACTGAAATCTGAAATGATATGAAATTAGCTTAATTCTGAGATTGGTTACAGACAAGAAATTTAGACCAGACTAATCTTAAAATTTGATAATGCTTATAAGCATATATGGAAAACAGCCTGATAAATAATTCATGTAAAATAAATGTTATATTTTATGAAACTAGTAAAAGCTCTGTTGTTTGGAATGCCTTCGTTTCTTACTTTGCATTGGAATGCCTTCTTTTCTTTCTTTGCATCTGAAGTTAATACAGGGCTAAAGAAGATGGGAATTCATAGAGGTCAGGATCTTGAATCTGTAAGGTACATTCCTTTAGTAAAACTATTGAGTTACATACCGTGCTGTTGGATGTTCACTATTGCAAGAAATGATGCTTTCCAAAATGGTATTTTAAATCTCCTTATCCTTTGGTAAACTGAGGGCTTAGGAAGCTAAATCAGCTCAGTATTTGTGCTCTTCTATAAATTCAGTACTGTATATTTCAACCATCTTTTATTTCTAGGCCAAATACTGCACTCGGGGAGACCTAAAGTGTATACAGATGATAACAATAGTCTTCACTGTCTTTTCAGGAGAGTTGAACTGTATAAACTCTGGGTTTATTCGTTGCTCCTTCAGTCAGAGCTACAGTGTTGGCTGTTACATTGTGTTCAGAGACCATGAGAAAACTGGGTTCTGAACCAAAGATGATCTATATAGGGCTGATATTTCAATAAGTTGTGGATGACTAGCAATTAATAACATAGATTTATGGATGTGGTGCTCTATTACAATGGTGAAGCTTTGATGAGTATGTTTACAAGGTCCTTTGAGTTTTAATATAGTGGTTTTCATTAAGTTTGTTTATAATTACAGTTTTTATTGGCTATACTTAAATCTAGTCTATAAGGATTTTGAAGGTTTATAGCGAACTTAAAGAGATATAAAAAGTTAAGTAACTTTATCCAGTGAGTGTGTTTATCCAAATATGTCATCAACCTTCTCAATTTCCTTTTTAGAAGGCCAGTTAGGGACAGACTGACTCATTCTCCTGTCTGACAGAACACAAAGACATCCAGAGTTTAGCTGGCAAGACTATTGAAAAAAAGGGAGAATTTTAGGATTTCAGGGAGTGTGTCTTGCTTCTCAGTTCCCCAGTTGGATGTAAGATAAAATTTTCAAATGAAAAACATGTGAAATCTTGTCTAAACATCTGAATAAAGGATGTCCCAATTTCCTGATGACTTAAATGCAAATTGTAGGATCTGAACATTCCTAAAAGTCATCTTAGTAGTCATAAAATTGTATGTCACAATAAGGTTTACAGTGCTAAGAATTTTCCGATAACCCTAAAATTCTTAGCATACAAATCAAATTGAAGTGAGAGGAGGGTGCAAGGTCTCCATTTCGGCTAGGTGTTATTTCCTTTTCCACAGGATCGTCTGGTTTGTTCAGGTTTTTTTCCCAGGTTATGAGGAGGAAGGAGGCTAGCATAGCATGTAAGGAAGTGCAAGTGAGATAGTAACAATTACGATTGACTGAAATGGAGGGATAGTTCAAGGAAACCACTGTTACCTATACCCTGATAATGTCTGTGGGGCATGTGTCTTTCCCCAGTGACTTGAAGATACTGTGAATCTAAGTGTGGAGGCTAAGGAATTTCCCAGTAGTGTATAAGAGGCAGGACTCTGACTGGTTTTAAAAGATAAGAGCTCTGTTCAAGTTGCAGGTTTTTAATCAGCTCCCATAATTTCAAGCCAAATGTGTAACTTGAAAGGTACTGGCAAGGAAGTAAATAAGGCATTGTTCCAAAGAGCAGTTTAGTGCTTTTCTTTTGCAGTGACATAACCTGATGTTGTCTCTGCTGAAGCTACTAGGAGTATCTTGGGCAGAGAATGAGAGCAGACCTCTGCAAGGTGTATCTCATCAAGCTCATATGCACATTTGAAAACAACCATGTTTCTGGATTCAGTGAGTTTCCCTTCTTATCCAACACTCTTGGCAAAGGTAGAGTCTGGGAGAAGGTAACTGATGCTAGGCCAAATTTGGCAGACATAAATCAGTTAGCTGTCTGGGTATTTTCAGTGTTATTGTCCCTTTGGCACTTATAATTTCCTATTGGGGGGGGGAATAACACTTTTCTATGGCAAAATACTTCCCCTCTCCCCTTTCAGTAGCCTGATCACAGCGACCCCATCACAACTGTTGGGTTGGGGGGTTTTGGGTGGGGTTTTTTTTGTGTGGGGGGTGGTGGTGGTGGGTGGTGTCTGCTTGAAAATTAATGTTGTCGATCATCAAGTGATGGTTTGAGAGCCTTTAGTGCTGGAGCCTTCTATTGTCAGTACATCTGTACAAGCTCTAGCTTTTACCAGTTGTGTTCCCCAGCACAAACTTTTCTGTGGGATGGTGAAGGGACTGGTTAAGTCTCTCTGCCTGCTCAGTCTTTGGAGTTCCTTCAAATCATGCCTCACAGGGGCCGTTGTGTCGGGTTTTTATCCCAAGGGTGCGCAGTTGAGACCTACCACAGAAGAGGAGTGGGCAGTTCTCCATTCGGAATCGTCCTTAAGCAGCAGACCTTGCTGCAGCCCACTCAAACTCTCATCTTAGGGTTTTATTTGCTATGGATCTCAGTTGGGTCTGTGTCTGTGACCAAAATGGGTGCTTTAGGCTTCTTTTTCAGTCTTAGCCAAGTATCTAGAAATCTTTCAATAGAGTAACAATCATATCAGGAAGGACTGTATTGAGTTGTTAAAGAATTATTGAATTAATAGAAAAGTATAATTTTATTTATAACAGTGCAACTTTTATAGAACAGTTTTACAGGGATTGAGACTTTTCTGTATTTTGGACATTTGAAATAAGAAGCAAAATTATCGACAGTATGTTTGGAGAACAGCCCTCTGTTGCCAGGGATGGGACTGGATGATCTAATGTTTTTTCTTGTATCTACTTACTATTACTCCCATTCCCTACTCTGAGCCGTCCACCTGTCCTGTCCCCCCCTATATAGGAGTCTGAAACAGAAATTTTAAAAATGAAAGTTCATATATCCCTCCTGACCTTTTAGTTTTATTTCTGAATTTATACATATTCTATGTATAAAATAGAATATTTGGCTATGTATAAAATAGAATATATCTGGCTTTTTTCCAATCTTCTTAGCACAAAGGTTTCAATATTGAACATACTTTTTCAATGTGTTCACACTTTTGGTCTTCAGACAGTAAATAGGTTTGGTGTTACCTTGTCCAAATGTGTGGTGTTTCCCCAAAAGGTTATAGTGTGCATTTCAGGCTCAAGAAACAAAAAAATAATGTACTTCTGTGAAAATTGAAATGATCATGTAAGAAGATTTTGGTGTTTATTTTTAATGATTTTTTCCAGTAATCTCTGTTCTCAACAGATTTAGTGCTACCAATTTTTCTTGTTTATTCTCTGTTTAAAATTACTGTCTTAGCACAGAGACTGAGGCTGTGACATTTTTCTTAAACTGCTTCAGTCTCCCATGCATGCTTCTTTCATATGTGTATATAATGCTCAGAGGTTTTTGTAGCTGGGCATAAGTGCATTGAAGCTCATAGTATGCCATGGGAAACTTGGTTATGGGTTTAGACTGCAGGTCTTGGTAACTGATGTGTGACCTGCATTCTCAGTTCTCATGGCCATTTTTCTCTTGCCTGTTTTTAAGATATGAAACTAATTATAGCACATATAAGTCACTTAAATTTTTCTGCCACAAGAAAGATCTTAACTTCATTGAGACTTCTCCTCCACACTCGAACAGGAGTATAACTTTTGCCATAGCAATGGTTTGTTCTGGAAACTTATGATAGTGTCAAACTTTCTATCTCAGAGAATGATTTATAGATTTTTCTCTCTGTCTGATGTTGTGTGTTTTCTTTTCAAACTCCAGTTACAAAATCCTGTTCCAATTTCTCGCTCTCTCACAGCCCCACCCTGCAATGAATCAGAAGTGCACCGTGTCTTTTTTTGGTCACAGGTTGGTGCAGTCATCCACTTCTATTGTTGCTTATGATTAGACTAGTTATGCTGTGCTGCACATGGAGCGGTGCACTCGGTCTTATTTGGAAATGCAAATTGGTGACTAGAGCGAGTGCCCCATTACTGAGGGCAGTGCCTCACCATGAGCATATTTGGCCAGTGCTTCATCATCCGCGCTGGTCACTGATTAGGTTCCAAACAGAGTATATGGAGTTGGTGTTGATTTACAAGAGCCATAAATACTCTGAGACTTGCCGGCTTGGAAAGATCATCTTTCCCTTTGAGCTCTGACACTACCATTAAAAGTGCTGACCAGAGCTACCACCAGGGTGGTTTTCCATGATCATCCCTTTCAGGAGAATTTACGGCCTTTTGCAGGGAGGGCATATGGCAACCACCATCGCTTTCCCCTCTCGTGAAGGGAGAGAAGGTGGCAGTGTAGAAGAACATCGTTTGACTAAGGTTTTTCATTGTGTCCTTCCCGGCCTCAAAGTACACAATGGTAGTATTGGTTGGTAGTCATGGCAGTGTGCCTGGAGCAGTGAACAGACATCTTAAGTGCTCAGAATTTAGAGAAATTAAATGTGAGCCTGACTTCTCTCTGTCATTCCACCAATGTCAGTGGAGTTGCATGAGAAATGGTTATCACCTAGATCTTGCATCTGCTTGCTGATTACAGTAGGTGGACCAATTTGGAATTGCACCACGGATCTAGAGAATTTCTCAGTTGTGCTAACACTGAGTTGAAAGCCCTGTTTCTATTTGTATTTATTCTTAATCTTTGCTTTGAATAAACATAATGTGACCTTGTTTAACGGTTTGGGGGTTTTTTTTAATCCCTTTGTTAACCGGGATTTTATTAATTTATTGGCTTTAAGATAAAGTATTTTAACCTTCCATCATGCACAGAAACTGTTGTAGAAATCTTTGAATCCTTGAATTTTGACAAGGGTTTGATTTCACAACATCTGTTGAAAGTTATGTAGTGCAATGGTACATAGTTTTTAACGTACGAGCATGAGGTAATTAATCTGTGTACATCACTTCCTCGAGTCTGTCTTCGTGCCTCAGTGGTATTATTAGTGGGACTGTCCCATCGGGGTGTAATGCAGAATAAGAATGCTAATATTTTGCTTGTGGTGGGTCTCTCTTACTCACCTACAGAACACTAGATACCCATGAAAAAGGTCAAATGTACAGAGTTCTGGCATCCATTTCACAACTTGCAAGACATAGTCTCAGGCATATGTAATATATAGAACTCATTGCCAGAAAGCTAAAAGGAAATGATTGCATTTGAGTACAATGCAATCTACAACAATAGTTTAGTGTGCGTGAAATTAAAAACTGCTGGTAACACATGTAGAATAAATAAGTTGACAGTGTTTATTTTTGCTGTAGCTTTCTACAGAGATAAGATCCTGCTTCTTACAATATTTAATTGGCTTCATTAAGAAAAACAGCAAATATTAATTATACCCACTGTTATAGAATATTGAATTTTCCAGAGCTGGGCATGCAATATATTGTTATTCTAATGTGTGAATGTGTCAGAATTCAAGTACAGCAATGTTACACTGACAACATAGTAACACACTTCACCTTTTAGCAGAGATGGTTCCTCTCTCCTTGATGCCCTGTTCCAGTTTTCAAGTGTTGCTCACTTGACCTACTGTGTGTAGCAATTACTTTCATCTGACACTTTAAAAAACAAAACAAAAACAAACCACTTAACCTAATGCGCTCAGTTTTATGAAATCACATTTCTTACCTGCTCAGTACCTGAGCAGAATTATAACATAATATGATTTAATTTTGGTACATTTTTGGTATGATTTGGTTTAGTCCATGTGTTAATATTGCATGAGAAGGTAAGAGTGCATTGTAAAGGTACATAAGAGGAAATACATAGCCTTAATGCAGTAATGAGAGTGCATCCAGTGAAGAGACATAGAGGGGTGAAATAGCTAATGTGGAAATGATAAAAAAAAATATTTTTGAAGTGAGGGCCTGGAAAAGGATTTAGTTGTTTGGATGGACAGAAAGATATGTTTGGTTTATTTGTCTGGGGGGTGTGTGTGGGGGGGCGTGTGTGTGTTTAAATTTTATTTTTTATTTTCTTGGAGGTGCTATGAAGAAGAATTTGTGAGACTTAAACATAGAAAGGCTCAGGTAGAAAATGTGCCTAGGTATGACAGGCTGAGTGACAAGCAGTATGACTTTGTTACCCCAGTTTTAAGAACTGAGGTATTAGAGAATCTTAAGGATGAAGCCAAGGGCAGGGGGATAAAAGACTGAGTTGCCTTCTAGTCCCATGGAGTTGGGGATGATGGCAGGTTGCTCACAAATGGTGAGATTTGTTGTGGTGGTGGTGGTTGGAGTAGACTGGAGTCATCAGCATAGAGGTGATGGCTGGCTTTGAGTTTCTGTGAGGAGAAGCACAGAGAGTGAATGGATAAAGAGAAGACCTAAAGAATAAGACCCGTGAGGTCCTATGGACAGAGTAGAGGTGGACAATGAAAAGTTTCCAACTCAGTACACTGTGGAAACAGAGAAATGAGTCTAGCTGGAGTCGCAAAAACTCTGTGTGGGTAAGATGGCAAGAAGTGCTGAAAGCTCATTTGTGTCCAAGGCAGCCAAAAGATCAGAGACAGTGAAGATGGATTGGGTTCAGAGGTTTGCCAGAAGGGAAGTTATTGAGCCTTTAATGAGAGCAATTTCAGTTGAACATGGGGCAGAAGCCAGACCAGAATGATGCCTACAATAAAACTGAGGGAAAGGGTCTCCTGGTGAGGATGGCAAAGACTGCATCAGGAGCCCAGGCAGCCAGCAGAATCACTGTCCCTTGGAAATCTTCAATAGTCAGCTGGACAGGGGTCTGAGCAACCTGATCTGACTCTTAACTTAGCCCTGCACTCAGCAGGTTGTGCTGGAGACCTCCAGAGATCCTTTCTAGCCTGTATCACTCAACAGGATGTCGTATTAACTGAATGACCTTGAGGGGGGGCGGCAGTTGGAGCAAGAAGCACAGGGGTTTATGGTGTTTTGTCAGATGAGAAAGACTACAGTTGTGAGACTTCTGCAGGTTAGGTTCTATTATTTAAGCTTGGTGAATGCCGACTCCTCAGATGGGTATAATAATAACAACTTTTATCTTAACACTGAAAATGCCTGGTACTTGATGTTTTAAGAAGAAATGTCTGATATAGTGGAATAGAGTTTGGTTGGCTGGCTTAGGTTTTTTCACTTGCTTACAGCATAAGGAGTAAGTTTCCTTTTAAGAAATATTAGGATTATCTTATATGTAAATAATTGTGTTTTCTTCTTCTTTGGACTATGTTTTGACGACTGGAGGCTTGCCAATGTGACGCCCATCTACAAGAAGGGCCGGAAGGAGGATCCGGGGAACTACAGGCCTGTCAGCCTGACCTCGGTGCTGGGGAAGATTATGGAGCAGTTCATCTTGAGGGCGCTCACAAGGCAGGTGCGGGACAACCAGGGGATCAGGCCCAGCCAGCACGGGTTCATGAAAGGCAGGTCCTGCTTGACCAACCTGATCTCCTTCTATGACCAGGTGACCCGCCTAGTGGATGAGGGAAAGGCTGTGGATGTGGTCTACCTGGACTTCAGTAAGGCCTTTGACACCGTCTCCCACAGCATTCTCCTAGAGAAGCTGGCGGCTCACGGCTTAGACAGGCGTACTCTTCGCTGGGTAAAAAACTGGCTGGATGGCCGGGCCCAGAGAGTTGTGGTGAATGGAGTTCAATCCAGTTGGTCGCCGATCACGAGTGGTGTTCCCCAGGGCTCAGTTTTGGGGCCGGTCTTGTTCGATATCTTTATCAATGATCTGGACGAGGGGATTAAGTGCACCCTCAGTAAGTTTGCAGACAACACCAAGT
>NW_008824804.1:483180-487291 GCF_000699105.1 Pygoscelis adeliae
TTAAACATTGGAACAGGCTGCCCAGGGAAGTGGTTGAGTCCCCATCCCTGGAAGTATTTAAAAGACGGGTAGATGATGCGCTTAGGGACATGGTTTAGTGGGCATGGTGGTGTTGGGTTGACGGTTGGACTCGATGATCTTAGAGGTCTCTTCCAACCTTAATGATTCTATGATTCTATGATTCTATGTTCTCTATATGACCTTTGTGAGTGTGAATTCAGAGCTAAAACAAAAACTTATGATGGCTTTCCTCCCTGTAGAAAAAAATCCCTCATCTTAGTAGATGATCCTTAAACTAAAGATCTTATTAATTGCTGCTATAGCAACCTGCAAAGTTTTGTGCTAATACTTGAATTCCTGTGAGCAACATTTATCATAACTGCCTTTAAAAATCTATTTACATTGCTTATTAGCAAACTGCTATTTTTTCCTGTCCTGTTGAACAACGTACACTTATTTAACTGGTGTATGTTCATAATAATGCTTTACCCTTTGTATAGTTGAGAGTCTATATAGTATATAGAAAGTTTGAAGATGGGACATACCTATATTTTGGGAGATTTCTTCCATTCCTCCAATTTAACCCTTATACCCCAAGGTACCTGTGACTGGTTTCTTCCACTCATACCTTCATTTCCTTTCAGTATTCAGAAAATGGGGAATAACTGTGCTTACGTAATACTTAAAACAACTTGAGATTTGCAGAGGATAAGGGCTGTGTAAGTGCTAATCATTTTCCTATTTTACTCTCTCATTTCTTTACTTGTGTGTGGGGGGTGGAGAGTAATATGTAAATGTGTAAATACTTGCATGCACATAGCATGTGTTTTCAAACTGGGCACATGCATATCTGGAAAACCTTGTTTCATATTTTAGCTTTGTAAAGTGCTTTCTAAAACAGCAGCTTTTATTATTTAATTGTACTACAAAAATATGGAATGTGGATAAATATATTTGGGCAAGTAGGTACATGCTCAGGGAAGATACAGTGGAATCTGCATTTGGATCTAAAGTAAGTATTCTTCCTAGTCCTCCATCCCTCAACACCATGAAATGCCAGAGCTTCTAAACAAGCTCAATGGCTTTTATGCTATGGTTCCTCAGGTGCACCCAGTAGTCTCTGTGTCTAGCTTCTGGAGGTTTTTTACGTTCTTGTGAGTTTGGGTGCTGCTATTTCTTTAGGCTCCAGCAATACAATAAAATTTTCCCTTCTAGGCTCTAGCAGACTTGGTCTAGTACACTACCATGCATGTGTAGTTTGTCTTTGTGTTCCTGTCTGGTCTGCACACATACAGAGTACAATTCCTGTGGAAGTGTAGGAAAGACCTATCTGGTTGTTGCCCATAGGCCTCCTTTTCTCCACAGAACTGTTCCTTATCTAATAGGAGTTTGTCAGTGGATCCATGCTTTAAGTACATATGACTGAAGACTACATATGGCTACTTTTATGTACTGTAGATGGGAATAAAGTCCCTGTAGTGCACATAAAAAATATGTTGGGGAAAACAGTTTGGGTTATTCCTGCCTCGGGCAAAGGCAAACCCATCCATGGGATTGCTTTTGCTCAAGGACCTGGGTGCACTTGGTGGATAATGTGGAAGGATGGGGAAGTCCGATGTGTACCTCAAGGGGATTTGATTTTGGGTGAGAATAGCCAATGATCTGAATTATGTGATGTTAAGTACTACATAAATATAATGTAGTAAATATAATGATAGTAGCATGATTTTATAATATATTATATATTATAATGATAGTAGCATAATTTTATCATTCTTTTACTGGTCTGTTGCTAAGTCTTGAGGCTCTTTTCAGTTTGGAAGACCAATCTTTGTCTCATAACTACAACAAGACTGTGGAGGATTAGTTTTGGCTGTCAACAAGAAAAACACTTAAAATGTCTAAAGGGTTAATATCAGTTCTCATATCTAGAAGACTGTCACTAGTCCTGTCATAAGCTTAAACTCCCAAATCTGATAATGTACAATTGCTGAGGTCAAACTTAGTCTTGTTGCCTTGCTGTGAAGCCAAAGGGGTTCTCAAATGATTGAGGTGAAGGGTTTTTACTGAGTCAGTGAAGACTGCTAATATTTTGCATGATCCAAACATGTTTTTAAACTCTTTTAATGAGAAATGTCATGTATGGAGGGACTAAGGCGGCAGAAAGGGCCTAGAGATGGAGGCTTGCCTAGGTTTTGTAAAACATGATTGTCTGATAAATTAGTTCACCACTAAAATTTTCATTTAAGAATTCTTCAGTTCTGTACTTCCTGAGCGCATACGTAACAAAGAGGAAATGCTTTCCATCCTTCTTATTTGAAAATATATTCAATCATATGTAAGAGTTGGATCTGACTGATAGTTTCTCTATTCTTGCTGTCCAGAGTAGTTTTCAGTGCTTCAGCATCACTGTTCCATAACATCAAAATGTTTTTCATTTTGATCATATAATCATGTATTACTCATGTACCTTGTTTGGCTTGCATGCATTCTATACTCTTCAAGGATATCTTCAGCATATACTGTAGCCTTGCTCTTTGAAAAAAGCAAGACGCTTTTTTGACTAATTGAATGGAAGTCCAGGATGTTGTTTTGAAACTGAAATACTGTTAGGAATGTTATATACCCTTCCACACTTAGAAGAGAATACTGCTTCTGGCTGAAAAAAGAAGAAAGTTCATTGATGAATACTTAATGCTTTTCTGAATAATTTTTTTTTTTAATTGGGGGGGAAGCAAAATTCATTTGTCGTTGCTTTATGTATGAAACTTTTCGTAGAGTTCTATTTGTTCTTAATCCAAATGCAAAATTCACATCCTGAGACGATTTAAATTGGACTAAGGTTTTTGAAATGGAAGAAAAGGTCACTTTGCGTATGGGTGTGTGTTCTGAATGTCAGGTCAGGCAGGCTAACGTAGAAAGAGCTGTGCCTTAACTTGCTGAGCGTTTTTTTGGTTGTGGGGTTTTTGTTTGTTTGTTTGTTTTGGGGTGGGTGGGTTGGTTGGTTTTGGTTTGGTTTTGGTGGTTTGTTTTTTTGGTGTTTTTTTGTTTTTGTTTTTTTTTTTTTTTGTTATGGCAGGCAATTGTGTAGAGATCTTGATGGTGACATTACTTGGCAAACATTTTGGAATCAGCTCAACATGTGACATCACACCCCCTTAAGGTTTTCCACATAAAATACGTCCTCCAAAGAAAATACAAAAATTGAGACTTAATCTGAAATCTATTATAACATCCTCCAAGGTCTCATTAGGCACCTCGGTATTCCCACCCCCCTCCCCTGTTTCCAGGCAGATAGACTAAATGTTGCAGGTAATAGTGGTAAATGTTTTATAGTCTTCTTGGGGGGAATATGGAGGAGGGGCAGGGAAGAGTGTTTTAATCCCATGTCTACCTTGTTTTCACAAGAAAAAAAATAGAAGGACACTTAGTCTTTCTTTCTGTGCAGCTTTTCAAGCTGTGTGAGCACATGTCTGATGTAATATTTTGCCACTTTTAGCAACTATAGTTGTTTAGCTCTGTCTCTGAGATGAGTGTCTCATAGTTTTTGAGAAGAAGACAGCAGAGATGAAAACTTCATCTCAGGTTTTGGTTCCTGACATGATAATGTTTCACAAAAACAGTTCTTAGAGAGAAAAAAAGTCAGTTCTGTGCCTTGTGGGGGGACTTTGTATGTGCTTTTTTGTGTGTGCCTGTGCTTGCCTGTGCTTGCCTGCATCTATGTACATTTCTCTGGGAAGCAAAGGGGTTTTTTTCCCCAGCTGCTTTAATTGCAATCCATAAATATGGCTATGTACTCAGTGGGAAGCATATGTGCTATCTTTGATAAACCTGCAGGAGAGAGGTGTAGTGTGAACACTGCCAAAATACGTGGAACATGATGTTACACAGGCAAGGCAGAGGAAGAATTATCTATGCATAATGTGAGTTTAGAATAGGCTTGACGTTCTCACACCCAGACATTTCCATCTGGAAGCTGTTCCTAAGCGAAAGGAAACAGACAGTATTCTCCTATCTTCTGGAGTAGCTATCCAGGGAATAGGAAATTTTCTTCAATCCTGCCTTCCCCCCCCCCCCCCCCCGGGGGCGGTTCTTTTTTTCTGCAGCTCCA